>NC_090375.1:167436923-167758673 GCF_036365525.1 Heterodontus francisci | reverse complement strand
TTTTATGTTTAAAGGCAAAAGTGGCAGATAAGAGAACAGGTTCTTCAGGTGAAAGACCATACAACAGGAAATAAATCACTGCAGACCAACAAACAATAGTTTAGGTGGAAGAGTTTAAAAGGCATGAGAACTCAGAAGGCTGAAGGGTTACATGGAACTATTAGTATTGCATAATGACCTGGAAGTTGTGGTTTTAGCTATTGTGAAACTGTCAGTGTCTGCCAGCATTACTGTGTCACACTGATTGCAACATCTGGTGTCCGCAAAGTGCCGTTAAATGCAGAAATCTAGAAGTTACTGTCAGTGATATACTGCTCCTCCACAAGATGTGCTATTGCAGTTTTTGCAGTTGCAATTAATAAAGAATTGGTGATTTGATGTAAACTTCAACTTTTTATACACAATTGCTGCTGTAAAAACCACTGGAAATGCTAAGCCTTGTTCAATGAGGTGTAACTGAGAATTTAATGGTGCTTTAAGTCATAATTACTGCTGAACTACCTTTCTGGCCCTGAAAAACTAATTCTATAAGTGCGAGTGTCATTCCCTCAGAATAAAATTTTAAAATTCCATGAATTTTAAAACAATAAAAATAATTAAAAAAAATGTTTTTATGATATTTCAACTTTTACTTAGCTTAATTACTTCAATGTTGCCAGATACCACAGATCCCCTATAGATGGCAGCAGGTTCAAAGCCACATCAGAAAAGAGGAAATTGAAGCTCTGAAACCTGTCAAAATCTTTGTGGGCAGTTTGTTGTCGAGGTCAGTGGTAAGGCTGTCCCTTTGCCACTGACTGCATTAATCTTATATTCTATGGTTTGCACAATATGTTATGTTAACACATTCATACACATCCATTATGCACAAGCTCATAATGGTGCCTGTAATGACCACAGTGCCCAAATAAATAAGTGTACTCATATGTCTGATCTGCAATCTTCACAGAGCAAGCAGAACACAATGGTGGACCTGATATAGTTGAAGAGTGCCACTCCCTTGGAGTAACAACATTTGTACACACAACTAACTTTGAGAAGGAAATAGAAGTTGAGGGACCAACCACTGATTAGAAAAGTGGGTAGTAGGGATGGAGTTGATGAAGGTTGAGTTGTTATAGGGAAGAAGTCTGGCACATTAAGTGCCCTGAATTGTATGGTGATGCAGCCTTTAGTGGGCCCACTAAAAGACTGTCAAAACACAGGATGCATATTGAAGTTATTTGGTATGTTTAGGTTGGATCAAGGTTGCTTCCATTTAGTCTGCCACTAAGTGTGTAACAACAGAAGTGATATTTGCATTGGAAACTTCAGCTAAGCAGGTCATACACATGTCACTTATCAATGCAATGGAGTTTTGGGGCTAATATTCCAAGAAGCAATTTTAGCCAACTTAACTTTGCTTGCCAAAAGCTTATAAGAAATCATGAAGGAGGGATTCTAAAACTTTACAAATTCCTACTAGCTTACCCTCATAAAGGTCAGTGGGCATAATAAGGATGCTCTTCAGGACAGAGCAGGAGCACTCCTGTCAGTTGCATCAGTTCTGTATCATAATGTAGCCCTGCATAAGAGATAGTACTGCCTATGAAAGTAATGAACCCACAGCAACTCCCACAAAGGAGATCTGCCATTGACGCAGATCCATCACAGCTCGGTGCAGAAATGAGTAGCAGATCTTATGTTTCTCATCTGGTTAAGTAAAAGTGCTATTCTCTTACTAAGGGAGCAGTTGTTGGCCGAGCACATTCAAAAGCAACACAGAAAATGATACACAAATGACAAATGTGGTGACAAAACTTAACAATTGGGAATACCATAAGCATTAAAAATGTGATATTATGGGATAGAAATGAGTCCCCAAGTCCATTTCCAGGTGCCCATTGTACTCTCTGCCCCCTATGATGCCCTCTGCTTTTCATCCTGCTGCATTCTGAGATGTCAATCAATAGTTACTCATGCTTTGTGGTAGAAAATCCTTTTGTATTTTTCTCTTCTATCACCATGGTGGCAGTGCTTTGAAATCTTAGTCATTATTTATTTAGAGATACAGCACTGAAACAGGCCCTTCGGCCCACTGAGTCTGTGCCGATCAACAACCACCCATTTATACTAACCCTACAGTAATCCCATATTCCCTACCACCTACCTACACTGGGGGCAATTTACAATGGCCAATTTACCTATCACCTGCAAGTCTTTGGCTGTAGGAGGAAACCAAAGCACCCGGTGAAAACCCACGCGGTCACAGGGAGAACTTGCAAACTCCGCACAGGCAGTACCCAGAATTGAACCTGGGTCTCTGGAGCTGTGAGGCTGTGGTGCTAACCACTGTGCCACTGTGCCGCCCCTTTATTAAGTCAATTAATTCCTGATCTGACTTGAAGTTGAATAGCCCCTTTTCAATTTTCTCTCAATTTTCTAATGATTGTACGGTACTCACATCTGCACCTCCCCCTCAGATGATAAAGAGGTCCATGCCTGCATGCAGCAAGACCCAGACAACATTCAGGCTTGGACTGATAAGTGGCAAGCAACATTTGCACACACAAGTGCCAGACAATGACCATCTCCAACAAGAGAGTGTCTATCTATCTCCCTTTGACATTCAATGGCATTATCATTTTTGAATTCTCCAACATAAACATTGTGGGATCACCATTGACCAGAAACTCAACTGGACCAGCCACATATATATCGTGGCTACAAGAGTAGGTCTGGGGTTGGGTATTCTGCGCGAGTAATGCACCTCCTGACTCCTCAAAAGATTTCCACTATCTACAAGGCACAAGCCAGGAGTGTGAACGACTACTCTCCACTTGCCTGGATGAGTGCAACTCCCACAACACTCAAGAAGCTTAACATGGTCCAGGAAAAAGTAACCTGCTTGATTGCCATCCCATACACCACCTTAAACATTCACTCCCTCCACCTTCAGCACACCGTGGCTGCAGTGTGTACCATTTACAAAATACACTGAGAAACGTGCCAAAGCTTCTTTGACAGTACCTCCTAAACCCCAACCTCTTCCTTCTAAGAGGACATGGGCAACAGGCACGTGGAACAACATCACCTCCAAGTTCCCCTTGAACTCACACATCAACCTGACTTGGAAATATACTGCTGTTACTTCATTGTCACTTGGTCAAGATCCTGGAACACCGTAGCCAACAGATCTGTGAGAATACCTTCAACAAACAGACTGAACTAATGCAAGAAAGCAGCTCACCACCACCTTCTCAAGGACAATTAGAATTGGCCAATAAATATTAGCCTTGCTAGCAGTGCCCAAATCACATGAAGGAATTTAAAAAATCTTTAAAAGCCTTAACAATCAAACTATGCTTCTCTTATTAATTTTGGATCAATCCATTTTTTTGATAAAAGCAATCTTGGGTAGCAGTACACAACAAGGGTGTTTTGGCCAGAAGTTCATTACTGTTTGCATATGTCAAATTTTCAATAAAATTATCAAACATAAGAATGTTCATTGTTTATTACATACCAAAGTGTCAAGCTTGGCATCAAGGTATCAACCTTGGCTCAGTGGTAGCATGCTTGTCTCTGAGTTGGAAAGTTATGGGTCCAAGTCCCACATCAGAGACATAATCCACATTGACACTTCAGTATAGTACTGAGGTTCTGCTGCACTTTCGGTGGCACCATTTTTTGGAAGAAACATTAAAACAAAGCCCCAGCTGCCCTCTGGATAAAAGATACCATGGCACTATTTTTAAAAAGAGTGATAGTGAACAGCGTCCTAGCCAATATTATATCTCTCAATCAACATTACTAAAAAATCAGATTATCTGATCATTATCTCATTGCTGTCTGTGGGACCGTCCTGTGTGCAAATTGATTGTGGCATTTCCTATGTTACAACTGTGACTACTTGTCAAAAATATTTCATTGGCTTTAAAGATCTTTGGAATAACCTAACATTATGAAAGGCGCTTTATAAATGCAAGGTCTTCCTTCTATGTATAGCAAATATAAAATATGATACGTTACATATACATAATCGTATGATACATATGAAATTAAATATATACATTCTAAATATACAATATACATATTTGTATATCATTTCTTTAATATTTCATGTCTCATTGAGCTAGAATAGCGAGACAAGGCATCACAAATGACATTAGGGCATAATATTCCCTTGCGTGGGGCACAGAGAACATCAGCACCAGATTTACCATTAATAACTCTGCATATTCTTGAAATGTGAAATTTCCCCTCTGCACCAGAAATGAAAAATATAATTAAGTTAATGGTCAAGAAGAAAGCATTCTGCACTACAAAAGTGGGAGTATGTACTTCACCTACATTGGGGCAATACTTGGGAATAGTGAGTCGACATTTTGCCTTCCCAATAAATATACTATTTTCAAAATAAAATAAACGGTAACTACTTGTTTGGGGTTCTGTCCCACTAAGAACAATTGAGAATCTCATAGAATTATAAAGAAGGAAGTCATTTAGCCCATTGTGCTTGTGCTGGTTCTTTGAAAGAGCTATCCAGTTAGTCCCACTACACTGCTCAATTTCCAATAGCCCTGCAAATGTTTCCCCTTCAAGTATTTATCCAATTCACTTTTGAAAGTTACTACTGAATCTGATTGCACCCCACCCTTTCCGGTAGTACATTCCCGATCATAACAACTTGCTGTATATTTTCTTTCTCTCATGTTACCTCTGATTCTTTTGCCGATTACCTTAAATCTGAGTCCTTTGGCTATTGACCCTTTGGTCACTGGGAACAGTTTCTCCTTATTTACTCTACCAACATTGTTCATGACTTTGAACACCTCAATCAAATCTCCCCTTAACCTTCTCTGCTCCAAGGAGAATAATCCCAGCTTCTCTAAACTCTCCATGTAATTGATGTCTTGCATCCCTAGTACCATTCTAGCGAATCTCCTCTTCACCAGGGGCCTAATCAGAATTTTATAAAAAATCCTTGCTTTTGGACTCTATTTTTAAAGCCAAGGGTCCCATACACCTTTTTAACAGCTTCTCAGCTTGTCCTGCCACCTTCAAACATTTGTGTACATACAACCCCAGGTCTCTGATCCTGCACCACCTTTAACATTGCATCACTTATTGTATACTGCCTTTAGTAATTTTTTGGCGAATAGGGTCCGGATGTATACAGGAGGCGGAGAGGGTGCAGGGGAAAACAGCAAGGCTGGAAAAATGCAGGTCTTGCTGAATTTATTGGCAGGACCTCATTATAATTTTTTTCTTCCATTTCCCACCCACCAGCCAGCAAGTTGACAGGGTGGCTTTTTGCTGGGTGGGAATATCAGCAGCCAGAGGCCACATCTAGGAACACTTCAGGTCAGTTCCCTGTAATCATAATCTTGGGGCAGGCTGCAGATCAGGGGTTGGTGGAGGGGACTTGGTGATGGTGGTTCAAGCTGCAGATTGGGGTTGAGTCGGTGATTGCAGGGGCAAGCTGCAGATCAGGGCTTGAGGGAGCTGGTGATGATGGGGTAGGTGGCAGAATGAGGTGGGGGGGGGGGGGGTGCAAGTTGCTGATCTCAGCAGAGGCTAGAGAGATCCCGCAATCAGCAGGGAGGAGGCTGAAGGCTCCCTACAGCAGTCAGAGGAGCACTGTTGCTCCTCCTGGTCCACAAGAAGTGCTATAAAAAGCAAACACCTTCTGGGGCTGGCAGCTCCAACCTCCCTTTTGCTGCCAGATATCCTGAGCCCTAGGAAACACGGACAGCAGCAGCTAATTTTAAATCAGGTCCCCAATTGTGGGAATCTGATTTAAATATATTCATGAAGTGTTCTGGTTCTACAAGATGGGACACACGAATGGCTCAAAATCTGTTGCTATAAAAACAGCAATGGTGATTATGCACTTGGTTGGGGATGTGCTCTGTGTTATTTAGGTTTTAACTCCCCTGTCAACTTCCTCCCATCAGTAGCACCAGTGTTAGCATCAATTTCTGTCTTATTCTACTCACTTCCAACTGTATGAAACAAAGTTGAATAGGAGCTGTACCTGTAAAACCCCTCCACCAACACCTAGTCACCATTACCTGCTCATTCTCTACCATACAACCACCATTACCAACCCACCCCATATCTGCCATCCAGTACACATGAACCCATCTTCTTTGTGCCTGGGAACCATTCCTGACTGCTGGTATTCTATCGGTGATGGGCAGTGGGGATGTAAAACCCAACAGTGTGAATAAATACATGTCCCAATATGGTACTGAGTGATACAAACTAAAAAAAGTCCCTTGTTTTTATCTCTGTCTTTGCTGAACTCTGCTATTGTGCCAGTTCATTAGATACAATTGAAGACCCTAGGCTGAGGAGGAAGAAAAATAATTCAGGGTTCTCACTGCTGATCACTATCTAATGATTTCTGCTGAAATGGACGTATGCAGGTCAGTTAAGGTAATAATCAAGATTGGCTATGATAATCCCCTGTCAAAATGCCTGCTGATGCTCAATATCTGGGCTTGCAGATGAAAAATTGGGCAAAGCTTTGATATATGTTGAGTCATAACATTGCATTAGTAAGTGCTTTCAGGAGAGATGGGGGAAAAATAGGAAAAGTTGGTGAGGAAAACCCAATGTGAGGCCATTTCTGTCATTATCTTCAGCAGGGAATTCATGCCAAATATTTGAAGGTTATGAATTGAACAAGATTTTTAATAAAAGACTGTGATTAATGGCAAAAAAAATAGAAAAAAAACATAGAAAAACATAGAAAATAGGAGCAGGAGTAGGCCATTCAGCCCTTCGAGCCTGCTCCGCCATTCATTATGATCACGGCTGTTCATCCAACTCAGTAACCTGTTTTCGCTTCCCCCCCCCATATCCTTTGATCCCTTTCACCCCAACAATTATTATTGCATGTATGTGTGAAACATCAAAACCTAAAAGGTTTCAAATCACACTATCCAGCTACTGTACAAACATTTCAATGTCCAAAACATTTTATAACATGAAAGGAGAAAGGAAGTGGGAAATGACATCAATTGACTGCTATACCTTGAAACAAATTGATGTGTCTGAATAATGATGTAGGTTCTGAACTGCAAATTCCAAATATATCTGATTGTGAGTCATTTTGTGTCTCCAACAAACTCTGATAACAGACATAAATAGTTTACTTTCAAGATTATAATTTGGTGAAGCTTTAGAAGTACCACACCAAAAAAAAATGAATTTTAACTATTTCTGAAGTCAACTTATATCATAGTCCCACTGATACAGTACATAATGCAATCTTGTTCAAAGCCAAGAAAAGGTAAGAGCCATGAGTTCCTTTTAGATTCCTCACACAGTAAGGTGCTAATCTTATTCAGGTCAACTAGCAATTTTCCAAACAGAAATGAGGAATCATAAAATAAAGACCTGGTCCACATGAATTGCTCTTGTGCCCTCTTAACGACTAGCTATAACATAACATTGGCAGAAGACTAAGAACAGAAAATCTGCCTGTCTGATGGATTGAGAAATGATGCATTTGATGGAATTTGAAGAAAGCATAATTAAAAATGTCAGGGAGAAACTAAAAATTAGAAAAATTAAACAAATCTCTTCCCTAATAGAGTCAGCCTAAATGAGTGTAAAATTAACTTTTATTTTAATTAATTATGCCATGAAAAGATATTATCCACCAGAATTCAGGTCTAAGGGTTTATCATTTAGCGAATTAATATTAAATTTACTTTCAATATAAAAGTTAAATAAAAATTGGGACATTGCAAAACAGGCTGCAAATTTGCTTTAGATTTATATATACAGCACTGAAACAGGCCCTTCAGCCCACCGAGTCTGTGCCGACCATTAACCACCCATTTATACTAATCCTACACTAATCCCATATTCTTACCACATCCTCACCTGTCCCTATATTCCCCTACCACCTACCTATACTAGTGACAATTTATAACAGCCAATTCAGCTATCAACCTGCAAGTCTTCTGGCTGTGGGAGGAAACCGGAGCACCCAGAGGAAACCCACGCAGACACAGGGAGAACTTGCAAACTCCACACAGGCAGTACCCAGAATTGGACCCGGGCTGCTGGAGCTGTGAGGCTGCGGTGATAACCGCTGCGCCACTGTGCTTTTCACCACTTTTGCACCATTACACAGAGTCCAAATCTACCTCAAGATGTTTAAAACAAGAAGATAATGCCTTTTTTTAAATAAATAACAGAACATTCTCATATGAATATATTAATTGTTTACATTCTATGATTGCAAACATAATTTCTAAGCTTTAGTGCAACATTAAGAAAATGCAGTATTGTATGAGCGCTTAAACTGTAGCCAACCTGCTAATGTACAGGAGCACCATATAGAACCAAATGTGGTCTGGTGCCAATCCGTTTTTTTTTATTTTATGTACTAGATGGTGTTACAAAGCTTTAAATATATATATATATATATATATATATAAATAAGGACTATGTATGTATTATTAAAATCTTTCTCAGACCACACACTTCCTGTCCACAAATCTCACTTTCTTACTTCCTGCACCACAATTTTAGGTCGTGTTTTTCTGGCAACATTTACCACTGTAAATTACAACATTTCCTATTCAATTTTGCTATATCGACTGTCAGAACATAGCTTCAGACTCTGGCCACTAGGTGGCTATGTGAAATGACTTTCTGAAACTTCTCTCCCAACTTTGTTGCTACCTTATATATTTTTTAAAAAAATCATGTTCATTAACTGACTGTGAGCAGAAGCACAGGCGATTTACTAGTCTACATGGAAAAGTATTGGGCCAAAATTTATTATTTGTTTGTGAGGGCCTGATGTAATTATCAAATCATCAAAATCACATCAATAGTTAAGTCGACTCATGGTATTATGATGAAAATGATACTTGTTTCTTCTGCGTGCCCCTAAATATCTTTTTTTTTTAAGCAATTTTAATCAAAATTATGGCCTTTTAAATTGCATCTGTATAGTACTTCAATCACAATACCCACCCAGTTTCCTTGGTTTTCTCTTTGTCCTTCTATGTGAAATGACTCCAATGAATAGAACTGAGCAAATCAACAGCAACGGATTAGATTGGAGATCTTTTGTACCTGGAAGGAACTTACTTATAAAGATTTTGCCTTCTCAGTGTGTGGCACTAAATAAATCTTATTTAAATATTGAAATAGTATTTTTTTAAGTTTAAACTTTAGTTCAAATTTGCTACAATTATTGGTTAATTCTTCAGCCTTGGCTAATGCAATTTGATACACAGCCTTTCAAAGAGTCAGTCTAGAAGTCAGAGATTCCATTGGTAATGCAACTTCTTCTCAGTGAGACTCAAGCCCACCTTGAAGTAACAAAGTGAAACTTCTTTTTTTATGAAACTATTGCTTACAATCTCATACAATGAGACACCAGTGGAAATCGCTGATACTAAACCACATTCATATGCCATATGCTGAATAATATGTTTTATTCCACAACTATATTTTTTCATAAAACTAAAGATTTAATTGAAAATAGCAGCATAAGGTTAAATAAATGTATTATTAAAAGTTCTGGTGTGTAGAAGTTCTAATCTATTGCTTTCATCCATTGCTGATATAAAAATGCAAAGAAATAAAGAATAAGGAAATCCCTTTCAAATTATTAATTTCCCTCCATCCTCATCCAGAGTTCAGTTCTGTCTATAATCATGTCCAAAGACCTTCTAATTGTATCTTTAACAGGTACTGATACAACTCTCTTATCCTAATAGCAAAATTCCCTATCCCATAAGTTATGAGACATTACAATCAGTATATCTATTCTATATCAATGAAGAATAAAAACAAATCTTTCAATTATGAAAAGGAATGTATACTTTTTGTAACTAGAATTTACTCATAAATGGTGCACTTATCAATTTTTCCATCCCAACAATATTTAAAATATACTTGATATGCCAAGTATTACTTGAACGCATATACCATTCACGAGAAAAATAGAAGACAGTAAGATCTACTGACTCCAGTTATCATTATTCCGATGAGAAATAAATTCCTAATTACCTGGTATAAAGTTGTATCTTGCCAGGAATCCCATAGATTCGAGCTCACCATCAGCAACAAATTTAATCCATAAATATCTGCCTGAAGATGTTATAAAAGGTGGAATATTTTGACCACAGTAACGTCCAATCTCGGTAGAAAACCCAAAAGGTCCATCCCGTACCTCGATGTGGTCAAATTTGCATTCCCAAGAAGGCTCTACGGAGTACTTTGCATCAAAATAAAGTTCAATGCTTTGTCTTGGAGCAGCTAAACAGTGATATCAAACAATTAGTTCCCAGATAATAAAAATATATTAAGAGCTGGCATAGCATGTTGCAAGAGTGTAGTGTACTGAAGGAGAAGGATGAGTATGGATGATACAAGACATGATATGAAGCCCAACTCAGGGCATATAATGTCATCTAAATCTCAAGTGCATTGTAAATTTATAACACATAATATAACAATTTTAATAACATAAACCAATATTAAGTATACTAACATATTATAAATAATATACACCATTATTTGCTGCTATTACATGTTTGACTAATTTTTACGTTTATCTCATGTTATATCAAAATGATGACCTGTCAATGATAAATCCATGACATGGATGAAATATGGGAGATATTATTACATTAGGTAGCATATATTATATGATTAAATTAAAGCAACACATATTTAATCCTTTTCAATTCTAAAATAATCTTGCAAGCAAACAGCTTGCTAAAATAATTTTGCACTCAAAATCCCAGCAAAGATATCAGAAAGTACAAAAAAAAACATATTAAGAGGTATAAGGATTTATTTTATTATGCTCTGTGGTTTAAAATGTATTACAAAGTATTTACAATAGAGCAAATAATTCATAAATAATGCAAAAATGTATTCTGACTATACATTAGAAAATCTGATCATTTTTAATTTGAAGTTTAAATCTGCCCTCACTATAGAAATAATTGGATTTATTCGGAACAAAAACAATGTTGGTTTTGATTAAAGTTCTTGTGAGAAATTTATGGATAACAATCAATACATTCTCATTACTTAAACAACAGCATGTAGTATGTGAAATGCCCTTTGTTCATACCTTCAATGATGTATATGCACTCTCTGTCAGGAGGGTATTTGTTTGGATAATTGGGAGATGTGAAGAAGCCACCATCTGGATTTTTGATCCAGGTGCCACATTGCACTGTCTTTGAAGAGGTTGGCTTGTCTGTAAACAGATCAGATTCAGCCTCAAACCACTGCTCAGTAAAATTTATTTACTTAAAACACAAAAAGATCTCTCATATTTGAATCATTGGCAGATGAAGAGGTTGTCTCATATATCTATGAGGGCCGTGTGTAGCATAAGGTAAGGGTGGGTTCTGCATTGAGGTTTGGACTGTGCAGATAATAGGTGAGTTGTTTTACAAAATACAGAAAATTAATTTTTTAAAAAGAGCACAGGTGAGTCTGGAGTAGGGAAGAACACAGTTTTGGAAGTATGGGCTGAGACAGAATAGGGAAAAGCAAGAAAGAAAGAATTTACACTTAATGGCAGCATGTCATGTCTTATGGAAGGCCCAAAGTACTCTACAACCAATTAATTACCTTTTGAAGTGCTGTATAACAACTTATATTTGGATAGGGAGGTGGTGGCATAGTGGTAATGACACATAGACTAGTAATCCAGAGCCCCAGGCTAATGCTCTGGGGACATGGGTTTGAAACCCACCATGGCAGATGGTGGAATTTGAATTCAATTAATGAATCTGGAAGTAAAATGCTGGTCTAATGATGATCCTGAAACCATTGCCAATTGTTGTAGAAACCCATTGGGTTCACTAATGTCCTTTAGGGAAGGAAATCTGCCCACCTTACATGGTCTGACCTACATGAGACTCCAGACCCATAACAATGTGGTTGACTCTTAAATGGCCTAGCAAGCCACTCAGTTGTATCAAATCGCTACAAAGTCTAAGAAAAGGAACGAAACCGGACGATCACCAGGCATCGACCTAGGCACCGGAAACGACAATGGCAAACTCAGCCCTGTTGACCCTGCAAAGTCCTCCTTACTAACATCTGGGGGCTTGTGCCAAAATTGGGAAAGCTGTCCCACAGACTAGTCAAGCAACAGCCTCTAGTCAAGCAACAGCCTGACATAGTCATACTCTCAGAATCAAACCTTGCAGGCAATGTCCCAGACGCCACCATCGCCATCCCTGGGTATTTCCTGTCCCACCGGCAGGTCAGCCCCATCAGAGGTGGTGGCACAGTGGTATATAGTTGGGAGGGAGTTGCCCTGGGAGTCCTCAACATTGACTCCGGATCCCATGAATTCTCATCGGCATCAGGTCAAACATGGGCAAGGAAAGCTCCTGCTGATTATCACCTATCGCCATACCCACCCCCCCCAACACCCTCAGCTAATTAAACAGTACTCCTCCATGCTGAACATCAAATGGAAAAAGCACTGAGGGCAGCAAGGGCATAAAGTGTATTCTGTGTGGGGGATTTCAATGTCCATCACCAAGAGTGGTTCAGTAGCACCACTACTCACTAAGATGGCTGTGTCATAAAGGACATAGCTGCTAGACTGAGACTGCAGCAAGTGGTGAGGGAATCAACAAAAGGGAAAACCATACTTGACCTCGACCTCACCTATCTACCTGTCGTTGATGCATCTGTCCATGACAGTATTGGCAGGAGTGACGACCGCACAGTCTTTATGGAAACAAAGTTACATTTATACATTGAGGATGCCCTCCATTGTGTTGGTGGTACTACCACCGTGCTAAATGGGATAGATTTCAAACAGATATAGCAATGCAAAACTGGGCATCCATGAGACGCTGTGGGCCATCAGCAGCAGCAGAATTGTATGCAACCACAGTCTGTAACCTCATTGCCTGGGATATCCCCCCACTCTATAATTACTATCAAGCCGGGGTTCAACCCTGGTTCAATGAAGAGTGTAGGAGAGCATGCCAGGAGCAGCACCAGGCATACCTCAAAATAAGGTGTCAGCCTGGTGAAGCTATAACACATGCCAAACAGCGTAACCAGCATGCAATAGACAGAACTAAGTGATCCCATAAGCAACGGATCAGAACTAAGCTCTGCAGTCCTGCCACATCCATTCATGCATGATGATGGACAACTAACCAACTGACAGGAGGAGGAGGCTCCACAAATATCCCCATCCTCAATGATGGGGGAGCCCAGCACATCAGTGCAAAAGACAAGGCTGAAGCATTTGCCTCCACCTTCAGCCAGAAGTGGCAAATGGATGATTCATCTCGACCTCCTCCTGAGGTTCCCAGTATCACAGATGTCAGTCTTCAAGCCAATCTGATTCACTCCACATGATGTCAAGAAATGGCTGAAGGCACTGGATACTGCAAAGGATATGGGCCCTGACAACATTCCAGCAATAGTACTGAAGACTTGTGCTCCAGAACTTGCCACGCCCCTAGCCAAGCTGTTCCAGTACAGCTACAACACTGGCATCTACCCGGCAATGTGGAAAATTGCCCAGGTATGTCCTGTTCACAAAAAGCAGGACAAATCCGACCTGGACAATTACCACTCTGTCAGACTACTCTTTATCATCAGCAAAGTGATGGAAGTGGTTGTCGACAGTGCTATCAAGCGGCATTTGCTCAGCAATAACCAGCTCACTGACACTCAGTTTGGTTCCGCCAGGACCACTCAGCTCCTGACCTTATTACAGCTTCATCCAAACATGGACAAAAAAGTTGAACTCCAGAGGTGAGGTGAGAGTGACTGCCCTTGACATCAAGACAGCATTTGATCGAGTATGGCATTAAGGAACCCAGCAAGACTGGAGTCAATGGGAATCAGGGGCAAAACCCTCCACTGGTTGGAATCAGACCTACCACAAAGGAAGATGGTTGTGGTTGTTGGAAGTCAATCATCTCAGTCCCAGGACATCACTGCAGGCATTCCTCAGGGTATTGTCCTGGGCTCAACCATCTTCAGCTGCTTCCTCACTGACCTTTCCTCCATCATAAGGTCAGAAGTGGGCATATTTGCTGATGATTGCACAATGTTCAGCACCATTCACAACTACTCAGATACTGAAGCAGCCCGTATCCATATGCAGCAAGACCTGGATAACATCCAGGCTTGCGTTGATAAGTTGGAAGTAACATTCGCACCACACAAGTGCCAGCCATGACCATCGCAAACAAGAGAGAATCTAACCATCTCCCCCATGATGTTCAATGGCATAATCACTGAAACCCCCATTAGCAATATCCTGGGGGTCATCATTGACCAGAAACTGAATGGGACCAACCAGATAAATGCTGCAGTTACAAGAACAGGTCAGAGGCTGGGAATTCTGCGGCGAGTAACTCACCTCCCGTGTCCCAAATGCCTGTCCACCATCTATAAGGCACAAGTCAGGAGTGTGATGCGTGCAGTTCCATCAACACTCAAGAAGCTCAACACCATCCAGGACAAAGCAGTTCATTTGATCAGCACCCCATCCACCACCTACAACATTCGCTTCCTCCAGCAGCGACGCACAGTGGCAGCAGTGTGTACTATCTACAAGATGCACTGCAGCAACTCACCAAGGATCCTTCAACAGCACCTTCCAAACCCACAATCTCTACTACCTAGAAGGACAAGGGCAGCAGATGTATGGGAACACCACCACCTGCAAATTCCCCTCCGAGCCACACATCATCCTGACTTGGAACTATACCGCCTTTACTTCACTGTCGCTGGTTCAAAATCCTGGAAATCCCTTCCTAACAGCCCTGTTGGTGTATCATAACACCAAGGACTGCAATGGTTCAAAAAGGCAGCTCACCACCACCTTTTCAAGGGTAATTAGGGATTGTCAATAAATGCTGTCCTAGCCAGCGCGCCCATGAACGAATAAAAAAAACCCGTAACATAATAAAGCATCCCAAGGCGCTTCACAGGAGCACAGATATTTCAAAGGATTGTGGGGCTGAAGGAGATGACAGAGAAAGGGAGGGGTGAGGTCATGAAGGGATTTGAAAACAAGGATGAGAATTTTAAAATCAAGACATTGCTCGACCAGACACCAATGTAGGTCAGCGAACACAGTGGTGATAGGAAAATGGGAATTGGTGTAAGATAAGACATGGGCAGTGAAATTTTGAATTATTTCAAGTTTATGAAAGGTAGAATGTAGGAGACCAGCCAGGAGTATGTTGGAAATAGTCAAGTCAATGTAAGCAAATGCAACAATAATTCTTCATCAAACTAAGTCCAATAATCAGTAAATGTAGCATAGTGGTTATGCCACTAGACTAGGAATCCACAGAGCTGGACTAATGAACTGGAGGTAATAAAAATAAATAAATAATGAACTGGAGACATGAGGTTAAATCCGACTTTGGCAGCTGAGGAATTTAAATTCAATTAATTAAACACAATCTGTAATTAAAAATTCGGTATCAACAATGATGACCTACAATGAAACTACAGGATTGTCTTAAAAACTGATCCAGTTCACTAATGCCCTTTAGGAAAGGAAATCTGCAGTCCTCAGCCAGTTTGGCCGATATGTGACTGCAGACCCACAGCGAATGTGGTCGATTCTTAACCGCCATCCAAAATGGCCCAGCGAGCCGTTCAATTGTATTCAAGAAGCTTGCTCACCACCACCTTCTCAACTGCAATTAGGGATGGGTAATAAATGCTAGCCTTGCCAGTAACACCCACATCCTGTGAATTAATTTTTTTTTAAAAATCAGGTAATCTGGTTTTGGCGGTATTGAATGAGAGAGCAATATTGGCCAGAACACTGGAAAAACTGCCAGACTAGTGAGGGTCCTGATATGAAGTCATGGCCCGCGGGTGTCTCTGAATTAACATGCTGTAAGTGAGACTGTAGATTTGTACATGTAATCTGTGTGCCATTTGATTCACAGGAGCTTGGGAAGTAACTCTCCTCAAAACTCATAGGTGACAATTTTCAGCAGTGCATTTAAGTGCTAAAGAGCCTCCAAGGTGGCCAAGATGGAATCTTGAGTTGAAATGCCAGTTTAGCACAAGATGCCGGTCGAGGAATGGTAAGAGAACATGAGGTCAGGCAGAACAGCACCGGTTTCTGCAGGAGAGAGGGACAGGAGGGCAAGGTGGTGTCCTTCCTCCTGCAGTCCTGCTCCTCTGGACTTCCTCCACCCAGACCTCCAGTGCTGTATCCAAGAATCTGTGCACCTTCTCGCTCGGTCCCTGAGCCATCCTGCAATATGCAACTCTGTACTAGCCAGTGCAATCCACATCTTCAGTGGAAGTGGGTAAGAGAAGCCCGCACATACTGCTCCATGAAAATTGGGTCTGATCAGCACTTTGATACTAAACTTGCAGGTTTCTGGTTTAGAACCTCCAGGCAAGTTTAAATTATGGTAATGAGCAATTAGAACCAAAAATGTGTGTTATATCCAGACTTTCCAATAGGTGTGTCCTATTAGCACAGCACTTACTTAGTATGTGTTTTTGCCTTTTAGCCAAAAATAACCCCCATAATATTTAATACACCACTATTATTGAAAGCTTTCTGCTGTATGTGGTTTGGAAGTATTTGGGTAGCAATATTTCATAGACATACTTTTTTGCTGTAATGAGATTGGGCATAGATTTTGCTGCAATGTGACTAGCGGAACATGTTAATGGAATATGATTAGAAAATTGTTAAATTTGGGATAGTATTTTCAGTAATAGCAAAGCAGAAAATAATCAATCAGAGGTTTGACCAATGAGGAAGTAGAAAATTGAAATTCAGAATGGAGTGTCTTTACATACACAACAGACACAAGAAATGTTATAAAAAGAAAATATATGGCTCTCCTTCCCCTCTCCCCCCCCCCCCCCCCCCCCCCCTCTGAATAATGTCTATGTCTACTCTGGCAGACAATAAACTGCAGTGCTTGCTTTATGCAGTAACTATGCTGGGCAAAGCATTTCGAAAATATTTTAGCCATTTCAAACTATGAGTCACTTTAATGTTTGACAGATCACTGCAGTAAACTCTGCACAAAAAGTGACATTATCTGCTGCCAGTGATTACAATCAGATAATTAGAATAGCAGAAAGCAAACATGTTTATGAAAGCAAGAGTACTCTGATAAATGTTACCTGATGTCTTTTTTGTTGACACACAGAGTCCTAGCAGGATGAGACTTGATACAACTAAGAGAAAAAAACATTTATCACAGAGATTTTTTTATTTGCATTATTATGGTTAAGTATCTATAAACAACTATAAACTAGAAGCAATGTAGAAGAAAATTGTTGAATACAGTTGGTAGAAGTTCATGTACTTTTAATACTGCCCTTTTAAATATGTCTCACCTTGCAATTTTAATGCTGTAATTATGTTTATTATCCTCGCAAATGAAATTCAATCGGGAGAAGTATGAGGTAATGCTTTTGGGGAGGGCAAAAAAGCAAGGGAATACACAATGGACGGGAGGATATTGAGAGGGGTAGAGAAAGTGAGAGACCTTGGAGTGCCAGTCCACAGGTCCCTGAAGGTGGCAGGACAGGTAGATAGAGTGGTGAGGAAGGCATATGGAATGCTTTTCTTTATTGGCTGAGGTATAGAATACAAAAGAAGGGATTTAATGCTGGAACTGTATACAATGCTGGTTAGGCCACAGCTGGAGTATTGCGTCCAATTCTGGTCACCACATTACAGGAAGGACATAATTGCTCTGGAAAGAGTACAGAGGAAATTTACAAGAATGTTCAGGACCGGAAAATTACAGCTTTGAGGAAAGATTGGATAGGCTAGGTTTGTTTTCCTTAGAACTGAGGAGGGTGAGGGGTGACTTAATTGAAGTGTACAAAATTATGAGGGGCCTAGATAGAGTAGACAGGAAGGACCTGTTTCCCCTAATGGAGAGGTCAATTACCAGGGGGTACAGATTTATGGCGATTGGTAGAAGAATTATAGGGGACATGAGGATAAACTTTTTGACCCAGAGGGTGGTGGGTGTCTGGAATTCGCTGCCCGGTTCTGTAGTGGAGGCAGAAACCCTCAACTCATTTAAAAGATACCTGGACATGCAAGGCTACGGACCAGGTGCTGGCAGATGGGATTAGAATGGGTGTCTAGTTTCTTCAGCCAGCACAGAAACGATGGGCTGAATGGCCTCTTTCTGTGCCGTAACTTTTCTATGGTTCTATGGTTCCATAGATTGTGCATACTTATATCCACTCACTCAGAATCGTCTCGACCACAATTAAATAAAGAAACACAATAAACCTGTTTATTTTTCCCATATCTGTTTTTACTTACAGTCTGGATGCTATATAACTAGAAACTAATAATAATCATGCATAAAAGTTGTAACACAGCTTGCTCGGGAACTATCAAAAAATCGACAAATGCTGAGAGTTTCGAAGAAATGGAATTAAACAACTTGAGCTGGTGTCGTGAAATATGATTCGGTAAATAAATGGGTGAATGAATACTTGGGAACTGAAAGAAAAGTAAACTGAGTGCGAGTAAACGCTCTTGTAAGAGACAGTTGGCTATCTCAGTGACAACTGGTAAATCAAGGACTGCCCTAAATAACCCTTCTGTTCTCTCCTCTTGCTGCACGCACCCCCACCCCCCTCCCCTCTACATTTTTTGCCCGATGTTGGCTTCATCTGATCTATATTACCTAATAGCCAGTTGGGTTTCTACACCGCCTATGGGTTCGTTAGTGTTCGATATAGATCCATCATTATAGCCGCATAACCATCCAAATATTCAGTCAACACCATCTCTTTCAATTGCATAGGTAGAACTTACCGTGAAGCAATCTGAGCCGATGCCCATGTACCATGTCTGATTCTTATGCAAGGGGCTCCAATCCAAACTAATTCCATTTAAGCAATGCGTGGCTGACAGGATGACGATAGATGGATAGATGGATGGATTCAGGAACACGGCTGGTAACACAAGAGCATCCACATCCCAACTCCGTTTACAACACCATATATGTATTTACATATATGTGCATGTATGTATATGTGTGTGTGTGCGTATTTTCAAAACTCAACCCAAACTAATCGCCAGCAGTTTCGTACAGAGCTCCAGGTTGATCAGAATATCCCCATGATTTGCACACAAATGTTGCCCCGATCCCTGGCTTCTTTTGATGCATTAAAGGGATTAATAGGTCCGTCATCAGCTCTCTGATCGCTCCACCTTTGCAATCTTCAGGGAGAAGCCGTGCAAAAGGAGAATTACTCTTCTTTCAAAGCGTTTTTAACACAAAATCCGTAAAAATAAACTATCAGATCCATTTAGAAATCACGAATAATCGGACATCAAAGGATTTTGCTACAACTTGGACTGATCTTCCCTCTTGAAATCGCTTTTTGCTCGTACACAGATAGCTCTTTTTCCCCCTCTTGTTTCCTTTTGCTGGACGTGTTTTGCATTAGACTTCGACTTCTCTCTCTCTCCCTGGCCTATGACAATCCAACCGAACCGGGATCTCTCTCCCCGCCATCCGTGTTGCGGTTACAGAAATAAAACAAAAGTTCATCTCTTTAATCCTGTGGCACCGAGCGCTCTGATCGCGGATCGGAAAGTGATTCGGTCACATGACAGTGAATTAAATTTTCAAGATAGGCATTCGGTAAAAAATTGGCAACATCATCATCATGAACAACAACAACAAACAGGCCGTCAAAGATCACCCAGCTGCAAAGCCAGGGGGAGGACAAGGCATCGAGTCTCAGCACAGTCAGGTCCAGAGAGAAAGGTAGGATTGGAGAACAGATAATGACAAGACGCCAGGACCCCAGGAAGTTGCTGCAGTCAATATACTGTACATCTGCAGCCAAGGAACATGGCGGGAACCTCAGCAACTGCAAATGATTTTTTTTTAATTTATGATTCAGACACGCAGTGTTAACGCCGAACTCCCTCTCTCTAGACAGCAGAAGGTTGGACAAAGACTCGCCCGAGACAACAGGGTTTTCCTTATCTTATTAACAGAGCATCAAGTTGCAACTGGGCAATGCCACCGGCAAATCACACTCAGTGACTCCCCGAACCTGCAGACTCTACCCAACTCCTTCACTCAATGCGTTAAATATTCACAGATTTGTGCGAAGGAAATGCTCCCATCCATTGAAGGTCCCCACATCAGTGCCCTGTCACATCAACCGTGCTGTGCATTCACATCGGCGAGTAGACTACAGCTATTCCAAATCAGAATAAACTTCTTGGTTTGATATCTGCACATCCATTCAGTGGACAATATTTTTTTCTCTCTGAGGGATCCGGCTAAAGAAAAACACAGTCCCGCATCTAAGCAGATCTCCTCTGCCTGACTATAAATTGGAATATGCAACTATAGAGTGAAATATTCAGTTTAGAAATGGGTTGAACAAAATTATCCCTTGCCATCTGATTTACTTGTGAGTGTTTTTATTTTGCATGCATAGATATGCACACAAATTTATATTGTATATACATATACACATTCATTATGCGCTATAGAAAATAAATCTATATGTGTGTGTCCTATCTTATGGCGCAGAGTTGGAAAAAAACGCTTGGTACTGTCTGGTCTCGAAATGCTTTTCGGGTCCGGCTCCAAACAATTCCATCTTTCACTCCTCGGGCGGTCAATGTTTCACCTTATTACTGCGGTGAAAGCAACTCCATCATCCTGTTTTAAAAAAAACCCGATGGGTCGGCGGGGGGTGGGTAGGATGGAGGACGAAGTAAGATGAGACGATCTTTTCTGCTATATTTAAGGTTGATTTACAGGATAGCCTCTTGTTCGCAACCGAGGCACGGACGCTCTTCAGAGAGTTGCAACTTCTGGTTATTCTAATGGATCTCTAGCGCAAAGTCCCCAGATTAAAGAGTGAAACAGTCTTCATCGCCCTACATTGCTTGACTGTTGCTTTAAGAGCAAACGCCGAAAGTTCCCCTGTAGTTCGCCCTACCCCCTGATACCATTTTTGATGCAGTGTGCATGAGCAAGTCTCGGCGACCCCCTTCCTAGAGGAACGCAATTGGTTTATTGGCTATTTCATACGCTCTTGGATAGTTCTTCAGGATAAGGGCAACCTAGGCACCATCAGCGAGAAAGGTAGGAGCATTGGCTCTGAGACGTCATTCTGGAACCTGACCGTCCAATTAACCCTATCTTTCCTGCACTGACTGATATCTCAAAGGTCCTTGTGATGTTTCTACATGAATATGACATTCTGAATGTTTTGTATGCGGCAGGTGATATTAATATACGGCTAGGGACAAAAAGAAACATGAAAAATATGTGCAAAATAAAGATACTTGGAAGAAAATCAACACAAACTTATAATTATCAGCATTTTCTCTCATTACTTGGTATCGGCATGACACCGTCATTAGTTACTGAGGTGATGCCGTGCAGTACAGATAACCATTTCTTCCTGCTTTATTACAACATTGGATGACATATAGCCTGCCATTCCAGGTCATTTCTGGATTGTAATAAACTAACAGTGTAGATACCCTATTCTACAGTGAGATACATTTTGTGATTTGTCGGATAGCACTAGAAAAAAATGATCACAATAACTGTCAGATTTTCTTTTCCCTTCAAGTGGTCTCTCAACATTTCTACAACACACTACAGCAAGAGAATTAATTGGTGGATCTGTTGGCAATGATGAAAGGCATTGCCAGTGTCTCCATCATCAACAAGTCATAACTGTGATGGAATACTTACTGCCTGCTTGGATTGGTGAAGCTGCAACAATACTCAAGAAGATTGACAACATCCAGGACAGCCTCTCCATCGGACTTATATCCACCCCGTTTACTATAGCTGCAGTATGTACAATCTACACGATCACTGCAGCAACTCACCAAACTTACCTTCTGGCCCTGTAATCTCTAGCACTGAAAAAATGACAAAACCAGTAATGTCACTTGAATACAGTCATTGAAAGTTCCCCTCCATGTCACACACAATCCTGACTTGGAGATATAAAATCATTGGATCAAATACCCTGGAACTCCCCACTCTACACCATAATGGCAGCAACAATGCAACAAGAACTGCAGCAGTTCACAAAGACCCACAATCACATTCTATGGGCAATAAGAAATGTGCAGTAAATGTGGCCTTGCCAGCATCCAGACAAAAATTTAAAAATAAACATGAAGAACAATAGAGTACAGTGGTCGAATACAGGGTTGTTGTATTGTTTGTTATACACCAGAAAGCCAGGTGATGAAGGATAGAATTGGTGCCAATCTTTACACACATTTATAAATATTTAATTATGGAGGTACACATTACAAGCATACCCTCCTAAACCAACATTCACAGTATCAGTCTTTATCTATTTAAAGGTGCAACATGAATCCCCAGATAATGCTCACCACCTGCAAACAATTAAACACAATTTACATACAATGAGCATATTTCCTTTCTCTCTCTTTAAATATTAACAGTCTCTTTTCAAAACCCCTAGCAACTTTTTTTATTCTTTCATGGGATGTGAGCAACGCTGATAAGGCCAGCATTTATTGCCCATCCTTAATTGTCCTTAAAAAGGTGGTGAGATGCCTTCTTGAACCACTGCAGTCCATGTGTTGCAGGTATACCCACAGTGCTGTTAGGGAGGAAGGTCCAGGACTTAGGCCCAGTGACTGTGACAGCCATGCAAAGGATGGTGTGTGACTTGAAGGGGAACTTGCAGGTGGTGGTGTTTCCTTGCAACTGCTGCCCTTGTTCTTCTAGGTAGTAGAGGTCGCAGGTTTGGAAGGTGCTGTTGAAGAAGACTTGGCAAGTTGCTGCAGTGCACCTTGTAGATGGTACACACTGCTGCCACTGTGTGCCAATGATGGAGGGAGTGAATGTTTAAGGAGGTGGATGGGGTGCCAATCAAGTGGGCTACTTAGTCTTGGATGGTGTCAAGCATCTTGTTTGTTGGAGCTGCACTCACCTAGGCTCGTTGATAGTACTCCTGATTTGTGAACTGTAGATGGTGGAGGTGAGTTACTTGCTGCAGAATTCGCAATCCCTAACCTGCTCTTTATGTGGCTGGTCCAGTTCAGTTTCTGGTCAATGGTGACCCCCAGGATGTTGATAGTGTTCGATACAGTGATGGTAATGCGATTGAACATCAAGGGGAGATGGTTAAATTCTCTCTTTTGGAGATAGTCATTACCTGGCACTAGAGGGAGGGAACGCAGTGAGATGAGACATTTGCCTGGATGTGACATTGCCAGAGTGAAGCTGGAAATTGGGTGTACTTGGTAAATTCTGGTAAATTTTTGTCAAGTTTATATTCTAGATTAAGAGACAGGCTTTAAAATCTTCTGGTTAGGTAAATAGCCTTGTTAAACAAGAAGCAGCCAGCAGTGGCAGTTATCTGTCAATCAGCTGAAAGTAGTTAGGTTCAGTAGGTGCAAATTATTGTCGCAGAAGTTGAGCTGGTGAGTAATCAGAATCTCCATATAAAGCAGACCAGTTCTTAGCCGAACATAGTGAGGGGACATAATGAGAGGAGGCATTTCCTGAGTGAGACATTGCCAGAATGAAGCTGGAAATTTGGTGCACGTGGTAATTCGGTGCAGAGAGGGAAAGAGGGGTTCCTTTTCCTATCCTTTTCTTAGCCTCCAGCAGCTGGTGGGTCTACCCTTGACTCCAAGGTAGGTGATTGGTTGGTAAGTTTTTTATCGTTTATCTTTCAAAGCTCGGGTAATTTTATGAATTGTAAGGTTTTATTTACTAATACTAGTTCAGCTTAGTAGATTGGGAAACAGCAAGAGTGTTAATTAAGAAAGTAATTAAAGTAAAATAACTAATAGCATAAGGAGCAACGGCAGGACTGGTGGTATGTGGGAGCTTTTGGATGCCATTGCAATCCAAGGCAAAAATGTCTGCAGAAAGTGTAAGCAGCGAGAGGAATTTTGGATCAGAATTATTGATCTGGAAGACAAACTGCAACATAAGGGAGGGAGAGAAATACCTGAAAAATGTTGTTTGAGAAGACGGTCACACCTCTTAGAACAGGGTCATCTGTTTCAATCAGCAGTGAGGGACAGGAGGATGTGACCGTGAGTGAGGCAGGTAAACAGACTGAGCAGATAGTAGTGGAGGAGCTGCAGACTTTGCAATTGTCAAACAGGTTTGAGGTGCTCGCAACCTGTGTGGATGAAAGTGAGCTCTGCAAGGTGGATGAGTAGACCGGCCATAACACTGTGGTAAAGGAAGCCATTTAAGTAGGGAGGGGGGAATGCGTGAGGATATTATAGTGAGGGGGATTGACATTGTTCTGTGCAGCTGAGAGCATGAGTCCTGAAGGCTGTGTTGCCAGAGTTCGGAAAATCTGCTCAGGGCTGGAGAAGAACTTCAAGTGGGAAGGGGTGGATCTAGTTGTCGTGGTCCAGGAAGGTATCAATGACATAGGTAGGCCTAGGAAAGAGGTTCTGCTTAGACAGTATGAGGAGCTAGGCACCAACCTGAAGAGCAGAACCTCAAGGGTAATAATCTCTGGATTTTTTTTTTATTCATTCATGGGATGTGGGCGTCACTGGCCAGGCCAGCATTTATTGCCCATCCCTAATTGCCCTTGAGAAGGTGGCAGTGAGCTGCCTTCTTGAACTGCTGCAGTCCATGCGGGGTAGGTACACCTGCAGTGCTGTTAGGAAGGGAGTTCCAGGATTTTGACCCAGCGACAGTGAAGGAACAGCGATATAGTTCCAAGTCAGGATGGTGTGTGACTTGGAGGGGAACTTGCAGGTGGTGGTGTTCCCATACATTTGCTGCCCTTGTTCATCTCATTGGTAGAGGTCACAGGTTTGGAAGGTGCTGTCTAAGGAGCCTTGGTGCGTTGCTGCAGTGCATCTTGTAGATGGTATACACTGCTGCCACTGTGCGTCGGTGGTGGAGGGAGTGAATGTTTAAAGTGATGGATCAGGTGCCAATCAAGTGGGCTGCTTTGTCCTGGATACTGTCGAGCTTCTTGAGTGTTGTTGGAGCTACACCCATCCAGGCAAGTGGAGAGTATTCCATCACACTCATGACTTGTGCCTTGCAGATGGTGGACAGGCTTTGGGGAGTCAGCAGGTGAGTTACTTGCCGCAGGATTCCTAGCTTCTGACCTGCTGTTGTAGCCACGGTATTTATATGGCTACTCCAGC
Organism: Heterodontus francisci; assembly: GCF_036365525.1. NCBI lineage: Eukaryota > Metazoa > Chordata > Chondrichthyes > Heterodontiformes > Heterodontidae > Heterodontus > Heterodontus francisci. Next base: position 167,733,505 of record NC_090375.1, on the reverse strand, counting down.
TCAGTTTCTGGTCAATGGTAGCCCCTAGGATGTTGATAGTGGGGGATTCTATGATGGTAATGCCATTGAATGTCAAGGGTAGATGGTTAGATTCTCTCTTGTTGGAGATAGTCATTGCCTGGCACTTGTGTGGTGCGAATGTTACTTGCCACCTATCAGCCGAAGCCTGGATATTGTCCAAGTCTTGCTGCATTTCTACACAGACTGCTTCAGTATCTGAGGAGTCACGAATGGTGCTGAACATTGTGCAATCATCAGCGAACATCCCCACTTCTGACCTTATGATTGAAGGAAGGTCATTGATGAAGCAGCTGAAGATGGTTGGGCTTAGGACATTACCCTGAGGTACTCCTGCAGTGATGTCCTGGAGCGGAGATGAATGACCTCCAACAACCACAACCATCTTCCTTTGTGTGAGGTATGACTCCAGCCAGCAGAGGGTTTTCCCCCGATTCCCGTTGACCTCAGTTTTGCTCGGGCTCCTTGTTTCCATACTCAGTCAAATGCTGCCTTGGTGTCAAGGGCAATCACTCTCAGCTCACCTTTTGAGTTCAGCTCTTTTGTCCATGTTTGAACCAAGGCTGTAATGAGGTCAGGAGCTGAGTGGCCCTGGCAGAACCCAAACTGAGCAGAATATTGCTAAGCAGGTGCCACTTGATGGCACTGTTGATGACACCTTCCCTCATTTTACTGATGGGGCAGCAGTTGGCAGGTTGGACCTGTCCTGTTTTTTGTGTACCAGACATACCTGGGCAATTTCCCACATTGCAGGGTAGATGCCAGTGTTGTAGCTGTACTGAAACAGCTTGGCTAGGGGCGCGGCAAGTTCTGGAACACAGGTCTTCAGTACTATTTCCAGAATATTGTCAGGGCCTATAGCCTTTGCAGTATCCAGTGCCTTTAGTCATTTCTTGATATCACAGGGAGTGAATCGAATTGGCTGAAGTCTGGCCTCTGTGATGCTGGGGACGTCAGGAAGAGGTCGAGATGGATCATCAACTCGGCACTTAGAGTCATAGAGAACTAAAACAGGCCCTTCGGCCCAGCGAGTCTGTGCTGACCATCAACCACCCATTTATACTAATCCACCGTAAATCCCATATACCCTTCCATATCCCCACCTTCCCTCAATTCTCCTACCACCTACCGACACTAGGGGCAATTTACAATGGCCAATTTACCTATCAACCTGAAAGTCTTTTGGCTGTGGGAGGAAACTGGAGCACCCGGAGGAAACCCACGCAGTCACAGGGAGAACTTGCAAACTCCACACACACAGTACCCAGAACTGAACCCAGGTTACTGAAACTGTGAGGCTGTGATGCTAACCATTGCGCCACTGTGCCACCCCAACCTTCTGGCTGAAGATTGTTGCAAATGCTCAGCCTTATCTTTCGCACTGATGTGCTGGGCTCCCCCATCATTGAGGATGGGGATATTTGTGGAGCCACCTCTTCCAGTTAGTTTTTTAATAGTCCACCACCATTCACGGCTGGATGTGGCAGGACTGCAGAGCTTAGATCTGATCCGTTGGTTATGGGATCGTTTAGCTCTGTCTATCGCATGCTGCTTATGCAGTTTGGCACGCAGATAGTCCTGGGTTGTAGCTTCACCAGGTTGGCACCTCATTTTGAGGTATGCCTGTTGATGCTCCTGGCATGCTCTCCTGCACTCTTCATTGAACAGTGTTGGTCTCCCGGCTTGATGGTAATGGTAGAGTGGGGGATATGCCGGGCCATGAGGTTACAGATTGTGGTTGAGTACAGTTCTGCTGCTGCTAATGGCCCACAGCGCCTCATGGATACCCAGTTTTGCATTGCTAGATCTGTTCGAAATCTATTCCATTTAGCACAGTGATAGTGCCACACAACACGAAGGAGGTTATCCTCGATGTGAAGGCGGGACTTCGTCTCCACAACGACTGTGTGGTGGTCACTCCTACCAATACTGTCATGGACAGATGCATCTGCGGCAGGCAGATTGTGAGGACGAGGTCAAGTATGTTTTCCCCTTTTGTTGGTTCCCTCACCACCTGCCGCATACCCAGTCACCACCTGCCGCATACCCAGTCTAGCAGATATGTCCTTTAGGACTCGACCAGCTCAGTCAGTAGTGGTGCTACCGAGCCACTCTTGGTGATGGACATTGAAGTCCCCCACCCAGAGTACATTCTGTGCCCTTGCCACCCTCAGTGCTTCCTCCAAGTGCTGTTCAACATGGAGGAGTACTGATTCATTAGCTGAGAGAGGATGATAGGTCGTAATCAGCAGGATGTTTCCTTGTCCATGTTTGGCCTGATGCCATGAGACTTCATGAGGTCCAGAGTTGATGTTGAGGACTCGCAGGGCAACTCCCTCACTACTGTATACCACTGTGCCGCCACCTCTGCTGGGTCTGTCCTGCTGGTGGGACAGGATATACCTGGGGATGGTGATGGCAGTGTCTGGGACACTGTCAGGTATGATTCCGTGAGTATGACTATGTCAGGCTGTTGCTTGACTAGTCTGTGGGACAGCTCTCCCAACTTTGGCACAAGCCCCCAGATGTCAGTGAGGAGGACTTTGCAGCGTTGACAGGGCTGGGTTTGCCGTTGTTGTTTCTGGTGCCTAGGTCAAAGCCGGGTGGTCCGTCTGGTTTCATTCCTATTTATTGACTTCGTAGCGGTTAGATACAACTGAGTGGCTTGCTAGGCCATTTCAGAGGGCATGTAAGAGTCAACCACATTTATGTGGGTCTGGAGTCACATGTCGGCCAGACCAGGTAAGGATAGCCAATTTCCTTCCCTAAAGGACATTAGTGAACCAGATGGGTTTTTACAACAATCGACAATGGTTTCATTATCACTATTATTATTTCATTATTATTTTCATTATTTCGTTATTATCTGAGCCACATGAAAATTGGCAGAGGACACATAAGATTAATGAAATGAATATGTGGCTCAAAGACTGGAGTGGGAGAAGTGGGTTTTGGTTCGTGGGGTACTGGCACCTCTTTGGCCTCCTTGTCTCGGGAGACAATGGGTAAGCACCTGGAGGTGGTCAGTGGTTTGTGGAGCAGCGCCTGGAGTGGCTATAAAGGCCAATACTAGAGTGACAGACTCTTCCACAGGTGCTGCAGATAAAATTGGTTGTCAGGGCTGTTTCGCAGCTGGCTCTCCCCTTGTGTTTCTGTCTTTTTTCCTGCCAACTGCTAAGTCTCTTTGACTCGCCACACTTTAGCCCAGCCTTTATGGCTGCCCGCCAGCTCTGGCGATCGCTGGCAACTGACTCCCACGACTTGTGATCAATGTCACAGGACTTCAAGTCGCGTTTGCAGATGTCTTTAAAGCAGAGACATGGACGGCTGGTGGGTCTGATACCAGTGGCGAGCTCGCTGTGCTATGTGTCCTTGGGGATCCTGCCATCTTCCATGCGGCTCACATGGCCAAGCCATCTCAAGCACCGCTGACTCAGTAGGGTGTATAAGCTGGGGTTGTTGGCCGCCTCGAGGTCTTCTGTGTTGGAGATATGGTCCTGCCACCTGATGCCAAGGATTCTCCGGAGGCAGCGAAGATGGAATGAATTGAGATGTCGCTCTTGGTTGACATACGTTGTCATACGTTGGCACCAGTAGCGGGGAAAGTGGGGGCGATACTGTTGGGACAGTCTGCACCTGAACCATGCCAGGAGCAGTGTTCTAGCAAACCATATAACGAGGGAAGTAGAAAGGGTTTTAAACTAAACATGGTGGGGAGGAGGAGGAGGAGGGATTAAGCCTGGGTAGATGTAGCAAATCAAGGGGTAGAGTCAAGGCAGGAGAGCAGAATAGTAATATGGGAAATGAAGGTCAGAGAATGGCAGGAAGGGACAGAGATTAAAACACCAACAGTCAAGACTAGATGTTACAAAGATAACAAAAAGGCAAAACTAAAAGCTCTGTATCTGAATGCATGTAGCATTCATAACAACGCAAACAAACTGATAGCACACTTTGAAGTAAATAAATATGAACTGATAACCTTTACGGAGACGTGGCTGCAGGATGACAAGGATTGGGTCCTGCATATTGAGGGGTATATGACATTCAAGAAGAATAGGATGCTAGCTAAAGGTGGAGGGGTAGACTGTTAATCAAGGATGGCATTGGTACCATAGTTAGAGATGACCTTGGTTCAGGAGATCAGGACGTAGAATCGTTTTGGGAAGAAATGAGGATTAATAGGGAAAAGAAGCCACTAGTGGGAGTAGTAATCACAATGTAGGATGAAGTGTACAAGAAGAAATATTGGGTGCTTGTGATAAAGGGACATAAATAATCATGGGTGGTTTTAAACTACATATAGGAACATAGGAACAGGAGTAGGCCATTCAGCCCCTCGAGCCTGTCCCGCCATTCAATGAGATCATGGCTGATCCGCGGCCTAACTCCTTTTCCCCCCCTTTGGCCCATATCCCTTAATATCTTTGCGGAACAAAAATCTATCTGTCTCAGATTTAAAATTAACAACTGTTCTAGCTTCAACTGCTGTTTGTGGGAGAGAGTTCCAAACCTCTACCACCCTTTGCATGAAGAAGTGCTTCCTAACACCTCTCCTGAACGGTCTGCTGCTAATTTTTAGGCTATGCCCCCTAATTTTTGAATCTCCAACCAGTGGAAATACTTTATCTTTATCTAGCCTGTCCTTTCCTGTAAATATCTTATATAAACTGGAAAAATCAGATTGGCAATAATAGCCTGGATGAAGAGTTCATAGAATGCTTTCGACATAGTGTCTTAGAGCAGCATATTCTGGAACCAACCAGAGAGCAGGTTATATTAGACTTGTTATTGGTGTAATGTGACAAGATTAATTAATTACCTCAGAGTAAAGGCATCTCGAGGTAGCAGAGATTACAATATGATTTTACATCCAGTTTAAAAGAGAGAAGAGTGGATCTAAGACTAGTATTTTAAACTTAAACAAGGGCAACTATGTGGGCATGAAAGCTGAGCTAGCTGAAGTGAACTGGGTTACTAGGCTAGGAGATAGATCAATAGAGAAGCAGTGGCAGACATTTAAGGGGATATTTCAGAATACTCAGGATAAATATATTCCTACTATAAAGAAAAATTCTAAGGGGAGGACCCACCATTTGTGGTTAACCAAAGAAGTTAAGAAAAAGGCATATAATTGTGCAAAGATGAGTGGTAGGTCAGGTGATTGGCCAAAATATAAAGAACAGCAGAGAATGACTAAAAGATTAATCATGAAAAGAAATTAGAGTATGAGAGGAAGCTAGCTAGAACTGTTTAAATGGATAGCAAGTTTCTACAGGTATTTAAAAAGAAAAAGAGTAAGTAAAGTGAGTGTTGGTCCTCTTGAGAGTGAGAATGGAGAATGAAATGAACAAATATTTTGCTTCTGTCTTCACTATAGAGGACACAAAAAACATTCCAATCATAGCTGTAAATCAGGAGGTGGAAGGAGGAGACGAATTTGGTGAAATTACAAGCACCAGGGAAGCGGTACTGAGCAAACTGATGGAGCTGTGGGCTAACAAGTCCCTGGGTCCTGCTGGGTTTCATCCTTGGGTCTTACAAGAGGTGGCTAATGAGGTGGTAGATACATTGGTGTTAATTTTTCAAAATTCACTAGATTCTGGAAAGGTTCCATCAGACTGGAAAGTAGTAAATTTAACCCCTCTATTCAAGAAAGGTTGTTGGGGGGAGGGGGGTGGGGCGTTGCTGCAAGCAGCAGAAAACAAGTAACTATCGGCCAGTCAGTTTGACTTCTGTTGTGGGGAAGGTGTTAGAATCGATCATTAAGAAGGCTATAGCTGGGCAGTTAGAAAAACTCAAGGTAATTGGGAATAGTCAGCACGGTTTTGTGAAAGGGAAATCATGTTTAACTAGCTCATTGGAGTTCTTTGAAGGAGTAGCATGCGCTGTGGATAAAGAGCAGCCCATCGACGAACTGTACTTGGATTTCCAGAACATAAAAACAAAGCAATAGGAGCAGGAGTAGACCATTCGGCCCTTTAAGTCTGCCCCACCGTTCAATAAGATCATGGTTGATCTGCCCCAGACCTCAACTCCTCTTTCATGCCAGCTCCTCATCGCCCTCAACTCCTTGATATTTCAAAAATCTATCTACCACCACTTTACATATTTTCAGTGATCTAGCCTCCACAACTCTCTGGGGTGGAGAATTCCAGACATTCACTACCCTCTGAGAGAAGAAATTCCTTCACATCTCAGTTTTAAATGAGTGTCCCCTTATTCAGTAACTATGTCCCCGAGTTCGAGATTCCCCCACTAGTGGAAACATCCTCTCAACATCTACCCTGTCAAGCCCCCTCAGAATCTTGTACGTTTCAATAAGATCACCCATCATTCTTCCAAACTCTATAATGAAAAAAGGCCTAACCTGTTTAGCCGTTCTTGATAAGTCAACCCCTTCATCCCAGGAATCAGCCGAGTGAATCTCTTTTGAACTGCCTCCAATGCCAGTATATCCTTTCTTAAATACAGGGATCAAAACTGTACGCAGTATTCCAGGTGCTGCCTCACCAACACCCTGTACAGTTGTAACAAGACTTCCCTATTTTTAGACTCCAACCCCCTAGCAATAAAGGTCAAAATTCCATTTGCCTTCTTAATTACTTGCTGCACCTGCATGCTAACCTTTTATGTTTTATGCAAAAGAACACCTAGATCCCTCTGTGCTGCACTTTTTTGAAGTCTCTTTCCATTTAAATGATGCCTTTTGATTCTTCCTACCAAAGTGCATGACCTCACACTTTCCTACATTAAACTCCATCTGCCAAGTTTTTGTCCACTCACTCAACCTATCTATATCCCTTTGCAGATTCCTTATGTCCTCATCACAACATGCCCTCCCACTATTTTTGTATTTTCAGCAAATTTGGTTATATTACACTCTGCCCCCTCCTCCAAGTCATTAATATAGATAGTAAATAGTTGAGGCCCTGGGACTGATCCTTGTAGCAAACCACTAGTTACGTCTTTCCAACCTGAAAAAGACCCATGAATCCCGACTCTCTGTCTTCTGTGAGTTAGCCGATCCTCAATCCATGCTAATACATTACCCCCAATACCATGAGCTCCTATCTTGTGCAATAATCTTTTGTGTGGCACCTTATTGAATGCCTTCCGGAAATCCAAATACACTACATCTAGCAATTCCCCTTTACCAACTCTGCTTGTTACATCCTCAAAGAACTCTAGCAAATTTGTCAAACATGATTTCCCTTTCACAAAACCGTGTTGACTCTGTTTGATTGCGTTAAGCTTTTCTAAATGTCCTGCTATTTCTTCCTTAATAATGGACTCTAGCATTTTCCCAACAACCGATGTTAGGCTAACTGGACTATAGTTTCCAGCTTTTTGTCTCCCTCCCACCTTGAACAGGGCATCACATTAGCGGTTTTCCAATCCGCTGGGACCCTCCTGGAATCCAGTGAGTTCTGGAATATTTTGACCAATGCCTTCACTATCTCTGTAGCCACTTCCTTTAAAACCCTTGGATGTAGGCGATCAGGTCTTGGCGCCTTGTCTGCCTTTAGTCCCATTACTTTGTCAAATACTTTGTCCCTCATGATAGAGACGGTTACAAGATCTTTCCTCCCATTATCTCCTTGCTTACCTGATATCTGTGGGATGCTTATAGTGTCCTCCACTGTGAAGACCGATGCGAAATATTGCTTTAAATTATCTGCCATTTCCCTGTTCCCCATTATCAATTCTCCAGCCGCATCCTCCAAGGGTCCCATGTTCACTTTAGCTACTTTTTCTTTTTATATACCTGTCGAAGCTCTTGCTGTTTGTTTTTATATTTCTTGCCAATTTACTTTTATAATCAATTTTCTCCCTCTTTATTAGCTTTTTAGTCATCCGCTGCTGGTTCCTAAAATAATGCCAATCCTCTGGCCCACTAGTTTTTGCCGCTTTGTATGCCTTGGTTTTTGATTGGATACTCTCCTTGACCATCTTTGTTAACCATGGGTGGTTCATCATACTCATTGAGTCTTTCTTTTTGACTGGAATAAATTTTTGCTGAGCGTTATGAAATATCTGCTTAAATGTCTGCCACTGCTCATCTACTGACCTTTCCCTTAGTCTATTTTCCCAGCCCGCTTTAGACAACTCTTTCTTCATACCTCCGCAATTGCCCTTGTTTAAGTTGAGGACACTGGTTTGAGACCCGAGTTGCTCGCCCTCAAACTGAATTTGAAATTCTACCATATTGTGATCGCCACCCCCTAGAGGATCCTTAACTATGATATCTCTTATTAATCCTACCTCATTACACGTTATTAGATCTAAAATAGCCTGTTCCTGGGTAGGTTCTTTAACGTATTACTCTAAGTAACAATCCCTGATGCACTCTACAAATTCGTCTTCCATGTTACCTCTGCCAATCTGATTTGTCCAGTCAATATGCAGATTAAAATCACTGATGACAATTGTAGTGCCCTTCTTACACTCCTCCAATATTTCCTGATTTATACTTTGTCCTACACTGAGGCAATTCTTCGGGGGCCTATAGACGACTCCCACCCGTTACTTCTTCCCCTTGCTATTCCTTATTTCCACCCAAACTGATTCCACATCACAATCTATTGCACCTATATCACTATTCACCACCGCACTGATACCTTCCTTTATTAACAAAGCTACCTCACCTCCTTTTCCTTTTGGCCTACTTTTCCGGAACATCGAATACCCTTGAATATTGAGTTCCCAGTCTTGGTCACCCTGCACCTGCAACCACATCTATGTACTAGCTATCAAGTCATACTCATTAATTTCTATTTGTGCCGTCAGCTCACCTATCTTGTTACAAATGCTGCGGGCATTCAGATAAAAAGCGTTAAGCTTTGACTTTTTACCATTATTACTCATTCTGGTTCTAATTTCTGCTGCACTCTTCTGCTTATATTTTCTGCCCCTTCCTGTCACATTTTGATTACCGTTCACCTCTTCACTACCCTGCACCTCTGCTCTCTCCTTTCTTTTTGATTTTTTTAAACTTCCCTTCAATTGAACCCTCCCCCCCAAGAATTAGTTTAAAGTCCTATCTACAACTCTACTTATACGATTCGCCAGGACACTGGTCCCAGCATGGTTCAAATGGAGCCCGTTGCAATGAAACAGCTCTCTCCTTCCCCAGTACTGGTGCCAGTGCCCCATGAATTGAAACCCATTTCTCCCACACCAATCTTTGAGCCACGCGTTTACCTCTCTAATCTTATTTACCCTATGCCAATTTGCACGTGGCTCAGGTAGTAATCTGGAGATTATTACCTTTAAGGTTCTGCTTTTTAATTTAGCCCTGAGCTGCTCATAGTCCCTCAGCAGAACCTCTTTCCTAGTCCTACCTATGTCGTTGGTACCTATGTGGACCACGACAACTGGATTCTTCCCCTCCCACTCCAAGTTCCTCTCCAGCTGAGAAGAGATGTCCTTAACCTTGGCACCGGGTAGGCAACACAGCCTTCGGGACTTACTGTCTTTGCTGCAGAGAACAGTATCTATTCCCCTAACTATGCTATCCCATATGACTACTACATTTGACTTTTCTCCCCCCACTTGAATGGCAAACACGGTGCAGTGGTCATTTCACTCATCCTCCCTGCAGCCTGTGCCCTCGTCCCCACTGGGAGCAAGAACCTTGTACCTATGGGATAAGGACACTGGATGAGGCTAAATTCTGGATCCCCATACCTGTGTCACTTGCAGTCACAGCCTCCCCTGTCCCTGACCATGGTCCAAATTTAATGTAATTTATCTAAGGGGTGTGACTGTCTCCTGAAGCACAGTGTTCAGGTAACTCACCCTCTCCCTGATGTGTCATAGTGTCCGCAGCCCGGGCTCCAGTTCTTCAACTCTGAGCTGAAGGTCCTCGAGCAGCCAACACTTGCTGCAGATGTGATCACCGTGGATCGCACCGGCGTCCACCAGCTCCCACATACTATAGCTGCAACACATCGCATGCCCAGCCATCGTCATTCTATTTAATTAATTAATTTGGATGTTAAATATTTGGATGTTTGATGCTATGTTTGATTTAAATTAAATTAAATTAAAAGTACCTGTTTAAACAATCAATTGTAATTATACTTCTAGTCCTGTTCTGCGTTTATATTCTTATTATAATACATACTGTTACACTACCACGATTGAAAAAAAATTAACTACTCTGCTCCTAATTTGAACCATTACCCTCCCTGCTGATCCTTCTCTATATGGTCATAGTCGTAGAGATACAGCACTGAAATAGGCCCTTCAGCCCACTGAGTCTGTGCCAACCAACAACTTATACTAATCCTACATTAATCCCATATTTGCTACCACGTCCCCACTATTCTCCTACCTACACTAGGGGCAATTTACAATGGCCAATTTACCTATCAACCTGCAAGTCTTTGGCTGTGAGAGGAAACTGGAGCACTCAGCTGAAACCCACATGGTCATAGGGAGAACTTGCAAACTCCGCACAAGCAGTACCCAGAACTGAACCTGGGTCGCTAGAGCTGTGAGGCTACGCTGCTAACCACTGCGCCACTGTGCTGCCCATATATATGGTAAATTATAAAATCTGCCTTAGTTTTTAGGTTTTATACTAATGAATTGATCAAGTCTTATTTTATATTTGATTAACTTAGAGTAAATGAAAAGCTTACCGGTATACTCACCCCGGCCTGCTTTCTATTTCCCCGTGCTCTCTGTTGATTGTGAGGTCACTTTTCAATTTTTGATTTGGCTTTGAACCTCCCGATCCTCTCCTGCTGCTTCTCTCCACATCTCCGAGGTTCTGGTGAGCTTATGAATGCTCTCCTCTCCTGCTGCTTCTCTCCACATCTCCGAGGTTTTGGTGAGCTTTTTGAATGCTCTCCTCTCCTGCTGCTTCTCTCCACATCTCCGAGGTTCTGGTGAGCTTTTTGAATGCTCTCCTCTCCTGCTGCTTCTCTCCACATCTCCGACGTTCTGGTGCGCTTTGTAAATACTCTCCTCTCCCATTGCATTTGACAAGGTGCCACATAAAAGGTTATTGCGCAAAGTAGGCAGTCATGGTGTAGGGGGTAACATATTAGCATGGATAGAAGATTGGCTGGCTGGCAGAAAGCAAAGAGTATGCATAAATGGGTCCTTTTATGATTGGCAGGAGGTGACGAGTGGAGTCCCACAGGGGTCTGTGCTGGGGCCTCAACTTTTTACAATTTATATCAATGACTTAGATGAGGAGAACAAAGGCATGGTAGTGAAATTTGCAGATGACACAAAGGTAGGTAGGAAAGTATGTTGTGTCAAGGACTTTAAGGAGCTTGCATACCAATACAGATAGATTGTGTGAGTGGGCAAAAATCTGGGAGATGGAGTATAATGTTGGAAAATGTGAAGTTGTTCACTTTGGCAGGAAGAATAAAAAAAGCAAAGTATTACTTAAACAGAGAACAACTGCAGAATCCAGAGGTGCAGAGGGATCTAGGTTTTCTAGTGCAGGAGTCACAAAGTTGGCATGCAGGTACAGCAAGTAATAAAGAAGGCTAATGGAATGCTATCCTTTATTATGAGAGGAATTGAAAATAAAAGTAAAGATGTTATGCTTCAATTATACAGGGCATTGGTGAGACCACATCTCAAATACTGTGTGCAGTTTTGGTCTCCTTATTTAAGGAAGGATGTGAATGTGTTGGAGGCAGTTCAGAGGAGATTTACTAGATTGATACCTGGAATGAGCGGGTTGTCTTATGAGGAAAGATTGGACAGACTGGGCTTGTTTTCACTGGAGTTCAGAAGAGTGAGGGGAGACTTGATTGAAGTTTATAAGATCCTGAAAGGTCTTGACAAGATGGATGTGGAAAGGATGTTTCCTCTTGAGGGGGAGTCCAGAACTAGGGGGCACTGTTTTAAAATTAGGCATCGCCCTTTAGGACAGAGATGAGGAGAAATTCTTTCTCTCAGAGGGTTGTGCGACTTTGAAACTCTCTGCCTCAGAAAGTAGTGGAGGCGGGGTCACTGAACATTTTTAAGGCGGATGTAGATATATTACTTTCGGCCAGGGAATCAAAAGTCATCGGGATAGATGGGAGTGTGGAATTCGAGACACAAACAGATCAGCCATGATCATATTGAATGGCGGATCAGGCTAAAAGTGTCGAATGGCCTACCTCTACTCCTAATTAATATGTTCATATGTATATTTGTATGCATGTGTGGTGCGAATGTTGCTTCCACTTCTTAGCTCAATCCTGAATATTGTCCAGGTTTTGCTGCATGCTGGCACAGACTGCTTCGTAATCTGAGGAGTTGTGAATTGTACTGAACATCTTACAATCATCCGTGAACCTCCCACTTCAGACGTTATGATGGAGGGAAGGTCATTGATGAAGCAGCTGAAGATGGTTGGGCCTAGAACACTACCCCAAGGAACTCCTGCAGCAACATCCTGGGGCTGAGATGATTGACCTCCAACAACCACAAACAACCATCTTTCCTTGCGCTGGATATGACTCCAACAAGTAGAGTTTCTCCCCAATGCAGTTTTCAACCATAGAAACCATAGAGTTATGGCACAGAAAGATGCCATTCAGCCCATCGTTTCTTCGTCGGCTGAAAAAACTAACCGCCCATTCTAATCCCAACATCCAGCACCTGGTCCGTAGCCTTGCAGAGTACAGCATTTCAGTTGTAGGTTCAGGTAACTTTTAAAAGAGTTGAGGGTTTCTGCCTCCACCACCGATCTGGGCAGCAAATTCCAGACACACACTACAATCTGGGTGAAAAAGTTTTTCTTCGTGTCTCCTCTAATCCTCTACCAATCACCTTTAATCTGTGCCCCCTGGTAATTGACCTCTCCATTAGGGGAAACAGGTCCTTCTTGTCTACTCTATCTAGGCCTGTCATAATTTTGTACACCTCAATTAAGTCACCCCTCAGCCTCCTCTGTTCTAAGGAAACAAGTGCTAGCCAATCCAATCTTTCCTCATACCTGCAATTTTCCAGTCCTGGCAATATTCTTGTAAATCTCCTCTGTAATCTCTGCAGAACATTTATCTCCTTTCTGTAATGTGGTGACCAGAACTGTACGCAATACTCCAGCTGTGGCCTAACCAGCATTGTGTACAGTTTCAGCATTACATCCCTGCTTTTGTATTCTACACCTCGGCGAATAAAGGAAAGCATTCCATATGCCTTCTTCACCACTTTATCTACCTGTCCTGCCACCTTAAGGGACCTGTGGACATGCACTCCAAGGTCTCTCACTTCCTCTACTCCTCTCAATATCCTCCCGTTTATTGTGTATTCCCTTGCTTTGTTTGCCCTCCCCAAATGCATTGCCTCACACTTCTCCAAATTGAATTCCTTTTGCCGCTTTTCTGCTAGTCTCCCAAGCCATTGATATCAGTCTGGAGTCTATGGCTATCCTCTTCAATATCAACTACACGGCCAATTTTTGTGTCATCTGAAAATTTCCCAATCATGCCTCACACATTTAAGTCCAAATCATTAATATACCACAAACAGCAAGGCACCAAATACTGAGCACTGTGGAACACCCCCCACCCCCACCAATCTCATGGAGGGGGCAGGCTGTCTGTCCCCGGCAATGACGTCACAGGCGCTGGCACCATTTTTAAAGGGCAGCCAGCCCTGCCGCCCAATTTAAATTTTTTAAGTCCTAACCGCCAAAATTAAATAAATAAATTTATAATGTCCCTTCCCCCCCCCCAATAACAATTACTATAACTATTTGCCCTTCTCTCCTGATCCAAAACACTTACCTTCTACATCTGACCTTCCACACCCCCCCCCCAGCCCCCTACCCTCAACCACAAAACTGCACAAAGGTTAAGGTTCAATCCTTCCCACCATCCCCTACTCCCATTGCGTGTATTTGATCCATCCCCCCAACTCCTGCACTGCTAAACTTACCTTCTCCTCCCTCCCCACGTTTCCCTGGATGGGGATCTGAAGGCACGGGAGTGTTCGCCGCTGCACCAAAGTTCACAGCGGTCCGTCAAGATTGCAGATAAGTCTATTTAAATTCAATAATTATATTCATTTGAATATGTTAATTGTGGTTCCATCGCTCAGTGGTGGGGCGGCTACCATGGAGTCTCGCTGCCGCTGGGAGGTTTGGGCCGGGCCCTCAAGCATTGAGGTCTGTGGCGGGGCTCATCCAGAGCCATCTTCAAGACCCCCCCACCGCCCGTCACGGAACCTCGCGTTTTTGGGAAAACAAACTCCAGCCCAATGTCTGCATCATCCCTCTCCTTTATGAAGACTGAGACAAAGTACTCATTAAGATCCCTGCCCGCATCTTATGCATCCACGCATAAGTACATCTTGTACATCTCTGATAGGCCCTATCCTTTCCTTAGTTATCCTCTTGCTTAATGTACTGATAAAACATCTTTGGGTTTTCCTTGATTTTACCTGCCAATATTTTTTCATGTCCTCGCTTTGCTTTCCTAATTTCCTTTCTTACTTCACTCCTGCACTTTCTATACTCCTCTAGGCTTTCTAAAGTATTACGTTTTTTGTGACTGTCATAAGCTTTCTTTCTCTGCTTTATCTCATCCTGTAAGCTTCTAGATAACCAGGGGGCTCTAGATTTGGCAGTACCACCCTTTTTCTTTGTGGGGACATATCGACACTGTGCCTGTAGAATCTCACTTTTGAATACCTCCCACTGGTTTGCCACTGATTTTCCTTCATGTATCCAGTCCATTTTCGCCAGATCAACTCTCATTTTCGTAAAATTTGCCTTCCCCCAATTTAGAATTTTTACTCCTGTTCTATCTTTGTCCCTTTCCATAATAATGCTAAATCTAACTGTCTTATGGTCACTATCTCCAAAATAGTCACCCACTGCTACTTCATCCACTTGCCCAGCTTCATTTCCGAAGACTAAATCTAGAATTGCACCTCCTCTCATTGGGCTTGTTATGTGCTGGCTAAAGAAGTTCTCTTGAATGCAGTTCAAGAATTTTGTGCCGTCTGTGCCCTTCACACTGTTTGTATTCCAGTTGATATTAGGGTAGTTTGAAATCGCCAAATATTGTTGCCCTATTGTTTTTGCACTCAGAAATTTGTCTACATATTTGTTCTTCTATCTCCCTCTCACAATTTGGGTTTCTATAGTACTCTCCTAGTAGTGTGGCTACCTCTTTTTTTTTATTTTTAAGCTCAACTCATATGGACTCATTTGATAATTCATTTAACATATCATCCCTCCTCACAGCTGTAATTGATTCTTGAACCAATAATGCTACACCCCCTCCTTTTTTTTTTATCCCATTCTCTATCCTGCCTGAAAACTCTATATCCAGTGATATTGAGCTTCCATTTTTGCCCCTCTTTAAGCCAAGTTTCCATTATAGCAATTATATCGTGTTGCCAAGTGTCTATCTGTGCCCTCAGTTCATTGGCTTTATTTGCTACACTCCTTGCTTTTGAATACCTTATAACAAATTCCTGTGCTGCACACTTTTTAATCTTTGCTTCTTCTGTCTTTCAGAGTCACTCGCTAATTTTCTGCCTCCCATTCCCTGCTTTGAATTTGTCCTATCTGAAATTGCCCTCTGGTTCCCATCCCCCTTTCATTCTAGTTTAAACCATTCCCAACAGCACTAGACAACCTTCCTGCAAGGCTATTCGGCCTGGTCCTGTAGCTTGCAAAGGTTCCACCTTCCCCAGAACCAGTCTCAATGCCCCAGAAATCTGAAGCCCTTCCTCCTGCACCATCTCTCCAGCCACGCATTCATCTGGTGTATTCTCCTATTTCTATACTCACTAGCACGTGACCTTGGGAGTAATTTGGAGATTGCTACCTTTGAGGTCCTGCTTGCGAATCTCTTTCCTAACTCCCTAAACTCAGCCTGCAGGACCTCATCCCTTTTTCTACCGATGTCATTGGTACCAATGTGGACCACAACCTCTGGCTGTGCACCCTCGCCCTCCAGAATGCTCTGTAGCTGTTTGGTGATATCCATGACCCTTGCACCAGGGAGGCAACATACCATCCTGGAATCACGTTTGCAACCACAGAAAAGCCTATCTGTTCCTCTAACTACAGAAACCCCTCCCACTATTGCTTTTCTGTCTTTTCTCCTCCCTCCCTGCACAGCTGAGCCACCCATGGTGCTCTGGTCATGACTCTAGTTGCACTCTCCAGAGGAACCCTCTCGCCCATCGGTACTCAAACTGAATACCAGTTAGAAAGTGGGATGCCCTTTGGGGACTCCTGCACAACCTGCCTTGTCCTTCTTGTCTGTCTGGCAGCTGTGCAGTCCCTCTCTGCCAGTGCTTTCTTAAGGTACAGGGTGACCACCTCCTGAACCGTGCCATCCACGTATCTCTCATCCTCGCAAATGACACCAGCTGCTCCTCGAGTTCAAGATTCAGCATCAATTTTTTGCATTAGGTGGCACTTCCTGCATATGTACTTTTCCAGGACATGGCACAAGATGTGTATTCGACGAGTGTGAGCAGCCCTGCCATCCCTCGAATTATTTATTTACTGCACTAAAATTGTAAGTTAAATTTGTAAAAAAATGGTTATAAATCGAATGAACAAACGAGTAACCACCTACTGACTACTGGCATTTTAGCTTCTACTTAGGAGATAGACTTAAATGTGAGAGAAAATCAAAATCAGCAGAAAAAAGAAAATAAGAAAGTAAGAAAATACCCACCAGATACTCACCGACTAGCTCCCTATGCCTTGCTGCTCTCTCTCCCCTCTCGCGTTGTTTGAAGCTCCGAAGTTACACCCAGACAAGCACCTACTTGCTTCCCTCTGATGTCACACCTCAATTTTTCTTTCTGAACGCCAGCAGACTGGCGGCAGCAGCAACCGCAGCAGCTTGCACCACCCCTCCTCGCTGTTTCCCGGTGAACTCACACTCCTCTCTCCCTCGCTCCCGGGATCTTTATGCCCCACTTCTCCTCGCTGTTTCCCGGTGAACTCACACTCCTCTCTCCCTCACTCCCAGGATCTTTATGCCCCACTTCTCTCTTACTGTTTCCCGTTGAACTCTTGCTCCTCTCTCTCTGTCCCGGACTCTTTATGCCCCACTCCTCTCTTACTGTTTCCCGGTGAACTCTTGCTCGCTCTCTCTCTCCCCAGGGCTCTTTATACATCTCTGCTCCTTCCGTTTCCCACTAAACTCTTGCCCTTTTGCTAGGGCTTGTTGATGCCATATTTGGTCAAATGTTGCCTGGATGTCAAGGACAGCCTCATCCTATCTTTGAAATTTAGCTCTTTGGTCCTGTTTGGACCAAGGCTGTAATGTGGTCTGGAGCCAATTGGCCCTGGAGGAACCCAAACTGAGCATTGATGGACAGGTTATTGCTGAGTAAGTGCTGCTTGACAGCACTGTCGATGACACCTTCCATCACTTTGCTGTTGATTGAGAGTAGACTGATGGGGCAGTAATTGGCCAGATTGGATTTGTCCTTGTTTTTGTGGACAGGGTATACCTGGGCAATTTTCCACATTGAAGAGTAGATGCCAGTGTTGTAGCTGTATCGGAACAGCTTGGTTTGGGGCGTGGCTACTTCTGGAGCACAATTCGTCAGGACTATAGCTTTGATGTTGTTAGGGCCCATAGCCTTTGCTGTATCCAGTGCTTCCAGCCATTTCTTGTTATCATGTGGAGTTAATTGAATTGGCTGAAGAATGACATCTATGATGCTAGGGAGCTCAGGAGAAGGCTGAGATCGCTCATCACTCAGCACTTCTGGCTGAAGATGGTTGCACTCATGTGCTGGGTTCCCCCATCATTGAGGGTGGGGATGTTTTTGGAGCCTGCTCCTCCAGTTAGTCTTGTTTTAACCTTTTAAGTCCTACCTGTAAGTACTTTTTCAGTACAAATCTAGCTAGATGACAAAGCTGGTTGAACCTAACCAGGTACCTCAGAATAAACTCCAAAATCTCTCCGACTATCTAAATCCCATTGTTTTGCCTCTTATTACTTTAACCACAAGTTTCTTGGCAGCCACCAAAACATAACTATCATGTGGACCTCTGCTTCTAGTTCTGTTGTGACTGCTCTGTGGCCTTTATTTCATTGTCTAACAATGCTATGGTCTCTACTTGCACTTTTATGTCTGTTGCGACTACTACTGTAAGATCTCCCTCTTGCACTTTCGGAGGCTCTTTCTGCAATACATGATCATTTTCTGACACAAGAGTCACTTCTAGACTCACTCTCAGTAATTGCACTGCGCTTTCTTACTTTCCACTCCTTCACCCCATTCTGCCATTCTACGGACCTCGCTTCTTGGCTATCATCCTGAACATTCAACCAATAATTAACTTGTCAGTAGCTTTTCCTGTACGTCCCACAATTGTCACATTCCTCAGTTCACTAGACTCCTCTGAAATATATGTCAACTGACTACCCACTCTGGGAAGTTGGCTTTTTGATGTGATAGCTCTGTTATGTGTGTCTTGATCATTCATATTACCACTACCAAGCCCTTGATCTCCAGTATTCTGTTCCTCGGGACCTTTACCAAAAAACACATGAGCATTTGAAGTACAAGGTACTTTATTTACTTCTATCAGCTGCTCACAGTCCAAGATTTTGGAATTAGTTCTGATTATTCCTAAGGAATGAGCTTTAACACATGGATTGGAGTACCGTGTACAGTTCTGGGCATCACACAATGGGAAGGAAGTGATTGCACTGAAGAGGGTGCAGAGGAGATTCACCAGGATGTTGCCTGGGCTGGAGCATTTCAGCTACGAAGAGAGACTGGAAAGGCTAGGGTTGTTTTCCTTAGAACAGAGAAGGCTGAGGGGGGACCTGATTGAGGTATACAAAATTATGAGGGGCATTGATAGGTTAGATAGGAAGAAACGTTTTCCCTTAGCGGAGGGGTAAATAACCAGGGGGCATAGATTTAAGGTAAGGGGCAGGAGGTTTAGAGGGGACTTGAGGAAAAAAATTTTCACTCAGAGGGTGGTTGGAATCTGAAACGCACTGCCTGAAGGGGTGGTAGAGGTAGGAACCCTCACAACATTCAAGAAGTATTTAGATGAGCACTTGAAATGCCATAACATACAAGGCTATGGGCCAAGTGATGGAAAATGGGATTAGAATAGTTAGGTGCCTGATGGCCGGCACAGACACAATGGGCCGAAGAGCCACTTTCTGTGCTGCATAACTCTATGACTTTGTTGCCATCTTTGATAAGTAGAGTCTTACCATCATGACCTACCTTGCCAGGGCATTTCCATTCCCTGTGTCACTATTTTTTATAATATACCAAATCTCCTGAATTAAATTTTGTCTTGGATGGCCCTTTATGATGTCTCAACGCTCTCCAAATTTTCTCTGAGACCTCAGCCTTGATGAAAACCCATCTCCCTGCAAGTGAAGCACTCAAATGTGCAGAAAAAATTGAACTAATCATAGTACCTTCTAGAGCAGGAGGATTATCGCACAGCACAGAAGGCAATTTAGGATTGTGTCCATAGACTAATTGATGGGGACTATGTCCTCCAATCATTTGGTGTAAATCCTTTTCATGAATTGCCTATGCCTAGGGTCGGCACAGTGGCGCAGTGGTTAGCACCGCAGCCTCACAGCTCCAGCGACCCGGGTTCAATTCTGGGTACTGTCTGTGTGGAGTTTGCAAGTTCTCCCTGTGTCTGCGTGGGTTTCCTCCGGGTGCTCCGGTTTCCTCCCACAGCCAAAAGACTTGCAGGTTGATAGGTAAATTGGCCATTATAAATTGCCCCTAGTATAGGTAGGTGGTAGGGGAATATAGGGACACGGGACAGGTGAGGATGTGGTAGGAATATGGGATCAGTGTAGGATTAGTATAAATGGGTGGTTAATGGTCGGCACAGACTCAGTGGGCCGAAGGGCCTGTTTCAGTGCTGTATCTCTAAATCTAAATCTAAAAAAAAAAGTGTGGTTGTCAACTTGCAGTCTGGTTGATTAGCTAAGATTTTATGCAGCATTTCATCGATCACCGCATTGTTCCTTTCACAGAATCCATTGCTAAAAGAATTTTCAGCTGTGGTATTCATGATGATGATGTTCATAGTTTCACACATTCTCTGAACTCATTATTGTCAAATTCCCCTCCATTATCGGTCAAAAGCTTTGACAAGTCTGGTGAGGATGTTGTTTAAGTAACTTTAAGAAAATTTGTTTATTCTTTTCCTGTCTGATTCTTATCACCTGATGCCATTAATACTTATCTAACACTCTAATGAGAAAGATCAGGTTTTGTTCAGGGGATGTAATAATATCCTGACTTGGTAAACTGCAGATCAACTTACTTTCCAAAAATAATTGCCTTATCATGCTCCATGTCAAATTTCATTTGTGCATTTTACATAGAAATTTTACTCAACAGCATAGGTATCTCACTAGAGACTCCATCAGTGTTTATAAAATCGCATACTCCTGTTATTTTACCTGGAATTACAAATCTTAGTGACCTCAGTGTGCTGTCATTGCCAAACCCTAAAGCAAGTTGTACTTATATATTCCTTAACCTTGCATCATGCCTCACTATTTGGTGAATCAAGATAACGGGCAGAATTTTAGAATTTTATTCTGTCCTTGGAGGCAGGCAGGGAGCTGGGGCAAACAAAATGGCAGGGGGTACTGTTCCTGACGTTGCCCACTCCACTCTAATTTTGTAGCAGGTGAGTGGCTCGCCATCGTATGGAGATGCTGCCAGGTAAACACTGGCGACCTCCAAGCAGGATCAGGGGGTCCCTCCTTTGGGGGCAATGCAGGGTCTCTCCCGGGAAGCACCCCCCTCACCAAATGCCATTACCCTTGCCCGCCTGAATGGCCCTGGAGACCCCGACCTCACTCATCCGTCTTCACTCTCCTCGATACTGTGGGGCCTCCTGCAGTACCAGCAGTTCCCACTGCTCCCAGTGGTGTTGACAGTACTGCAGAACTGCGACCTTTTGATTGGCCGTCCGTTCTTGGAGGTGGGAGCTTGTCCTGTAAAGGGATGGCGTGCAGTTAATTGGCTGTGTGCCATCAAATGGCTTCGGGGATCTCATAGAGGGCCAAGGCAGGGTCTCCCTCACCTTCCAGCCCACCTCAGGATGCCTTTCACCAGAATAAAATGCAGCCCAACATTTTAATCAATCTGTTCCACATATTGTTGAGGTACTTAACGCTATCTACACTGCACAGTTAAAGGAGTCCATGACTGATACCTTTACCACAGGCCTAAAACTCCTTGTGGCCAATATAATTGTTGGGACATGTCATTATCTTCAGCCTTTCCTCAGAATTCTCCTCTTCATGTCATTTTTAAGAACCCTGCCTCTTCACTTTGGGCAGTTCACCACATAATGATACTTCAAATCACACCTGAAGCACTCTTCTTTGGACATTCCTGTGATTCATTTCCCATTATATATGTTCCAATTTTGTCTTTTGACGTAACAGCCAGATCTGCTAAAGGCGTATTTGTCCCCATTCTGCCTGTCTTTAAACCTTCTATTGTATTGACACCTGTGTGCGGTATCTGAATTAATTTGAAATCTGGCAACCATTGAGTCTTGTACTCTTTGTGTCACTGCAGAATGTTTCATTTGTTTCATGAAGGCTGAAGGAAATGACTGCTTCTCTAGGATTTCTATCAAGGCAGCAGACACCTGATCCAACAGAGCCTCCCACTCCGAGAATCAAACACCAGTTAGAATTAGTAGCCTGTCCATGTGAGACACCTGAGCACAATCCAGTAATTTAAATGCTACTACCAAATCAGAGATCCCCAAATCAAATGTTTTCAATCTTTAGTTCAATCTGTTAAAGTCCATGATCTGTTCTTCCATGGAATGATCATCTGGGCTGAATTTTATGCCCCCCCCAAAGAGTGGGAAGGCAATGGTGGGGGGGGGGGCATAAGATGGAGCGGGAGGCTCACGGGGCTCTTCCCGACCTGCTCCTGCCTCTGTTGCCACTTTATGCAGGGCGGTGGCGGCGAAAAATGGCCCGCCTAACCCAAGCCCTTAAGTGGCCAGTTAACAGCCACTTAAGGGCCACTGCCTGCTGCCACGGGGATTTTACCCTTGGCCATTCAGGCAGTCCAGGTGGGGGTCCCTCATGATCAGGTACCCTGTGCCCAATGGAGGGCTGCCCTTGATGCCCCAACCACCCCCAACATCCAACACCGCCCCCCCCCCCCCCGCCCCTTCCCCCCAGTCGACCACCCTTGCCTCACTGGGGCCCGATGGATTACCCTGGCGAGGCCGCAAAAATGTACTTTTTCCCGAGTCGTCCTTCATCTTCCTTCCGATGGCTGGGTTGCAGACCCAGCAGTGGCCACC
Organism: Heterodontus francisci; assembly: GCF_036365525.1. Lineage (NCBI taxonomy): Eukaryota > Metazoa > Chordata > Chondrichthyes > Heterodontiformes > Heterodontidae > Heterodontus > Heterodontus francisci. Next base: position 167,711,193 of record NC_090375.1, on the reverse strand, counting down.
GCTCCTGGGGATGCTGCTGGGACAGAGAGCTGCCGGCCCGCTGATTGGCTGGCAGCTCCATTTGGCGGGACCTCCTGACTGAATGGGTTGGATGTCCCGCCTCAGACCAATTAAAGGCCTAGGGACCGTAAAATGCGGGGCGGATCCCTAGGCCACGTGGAGGCGGGGTTTGCCACTGACTTTTCAGTCTGTGGACGGCGCCCATCCGCTGAAGGTAAAATTCAGCCCTCTGTTTTCTGAAATCTATCAAATACTGACAATGCCTTTATAGGCGTTTAACAGATCATCTTTCTTCTAGATTTCATCCAAGAACTCAAATAGAAGGCCCAAACCTTCATTGCTATTCAACTGATGGACATCCATCTGACAAAATGTTTTATTTCTGATTTTACCTTGTGAAGGAAGTGACAATAGCAAGGCCATACCCTATTTTCTCATTGGTAGGGATGTAACCGTCCACATATCCATTTAATTCTTCCACGGATCATATGACTCAGTCTCCGGGACCATCATAATCATACCCCAACAATTTACACTTGCTTTCTGCCATTTTCCACAAGAACACTAGGACTTTTGTTCTCTGCCTGAATTTTTTTAAGTTTCCAAACTCCACCTTCAGGCAGCCATTTTCTGCTATCATGGCTGGAATTTTACCTCCATCAGCAAAAAAGTCGGGGGCGAGCCCGCCTCTGCTGGTCCTGGAAACCATGCTGCAATTTTACATGGCCTCGGCCCCTAATTGGTCTTGGTCAGGACTTCAGCCCTTCTGAGACAGGAAGTCCTGCCTCCAAGAGCCGCCGGTCAATCAGAGGGCCAGCGGCTCTTCAGTCCTAGCGGCGCCACTGCGAGTGGTGACCACTGTTGGGACTGCACCCAGCATCAATGGAGGAGGCCCTGGAAAATGAGACTTGGGGTTGGGCCTCACTGGGGTCAATTGGCTGGGCCCTGGCAAAGGGGTTTAGGGATCAGAATGCAGGGCACTGGAGCTTGTTTTAGGGGGGGGGGGTGGCCCGTGCTGCTAGGGGGCCACTCTTTGGGGTACATGGTGCCCAATCAGAAGGGCCCCTCCAGCTCAGTATTACTCGGTGGCCTCCTCAGGTGGTGAAGTGGCCATCCACCACTGGTAATGTACCAGCGGCGGCAGGAGGAGGCCCTTAAGTTAATTAATTGGCTACTTAAGGGCCTCAATTGGTCTGGGGTGGGCGGCCTGTTTACGACCTCCCCCACCGCTGGTAAAATAGCAGCGGGGGTGGGTAGACAATGGAAATAGCACCCCACCTCCCACTCAATTTTACTTTCCAACCCCCCTCCCCACCCCACCCCACCTCCCATGCCACTCCCGAATTAAGGCGGGGGGGATGTGGGCATAAAATTCCGGACCATGTTATATACCAGAAAACTAAATAGTGAAGGATAGAATTGGAGCTAATCGTTCCACACTTTTATAAGCATTTATTTGTAGAGATACACATTACAAGCATGCCCCTCCTAATCCAACAACTATACTTGCAGTCTTTTTCAAGTGAATCTGCAATTAATGTCCACCACCTGCATACAAATAAACACAATTAATACACAATTAATATAGGCTAAATATTGCATACATGGTACAGCAATGGTATATGCCCAGGTACAAAGCTTTAATACAGCAAGTCATCTATTATATACATAGTACTACCACGATGTAAACGAGAGTGCCATGGTCTGAAGTAGGTGATATAGAAAGAAGGAAATAACTTACACCTTTTATGATCTCAGGACATCCCAAAATACTTTACAGTCAATGAAGTACTTTTTGAAGTGTAGCCACTGTTGTAATGTAGGACACATGGCAGCCAATTTGTGCACAGCAATGTCCCACAAACAGCAATGAGATAGTGATGAGATAATCTGTTTTAGTGATGTTGGCTAATGGATAAATATCTGCCAGGGCAGCAGAGAGAATGACCTTGCTGTTCTTTGAATAGTGCAAGTTCCTGTGGTCCCAAGCTCCCTGGTTATACCCAAAAACAGGAAGTTGCAGAAGCATTTCAACCAATCGCAATTCTCCCATACTCACTGAAACTATCCAATCATATTGAAAATATGTACATGTCCAGGCGCAGATACAAAAGCAAAATATTATGAATGCTGGAAATCTGAAATAAAAAAAAGAAAGTGCTGGAAATTCTCAGTATATCAGGCAGCCTCTGTGGAGAAAGAAATTGTTGAACTCAATATTGAATCCGGAAGGTTGTGGACTGTCTCATCAAAAAATGAATTTCTGTTCACTGAGCTTGGTTTGATCTTTATTTCTACAGTGTAGAAGGTCAAGGACAGAGAAGGTCAGAATGGGAGTGAGGTGGATAATTAAAATGACAGGTAACCAGAATTTAGGGTCACGCTTGCAGACTGAACAAAGGTGTTCCACATAGCAGTCAACCAATCTGCATTGTGTCTCCCCAGTATGGAGGAGACTGCATCATGAGCATTGAATACAGTATGCTAAATTGTCATAAGTCTGAAACGTTAACTCTGTTTCTCTCTCCACAGATGCTACCTGACCTACTAAATATGTCCAGCCTTTTCTGTTTTTATTTGTCCAGCATAGATGTTGCTGCACCTCCTCTTCCCTCTGTGTTCAGTCTCATCACAAGCTTCTATTGCCTCTGGGTGAATGGCCCATCCTGCAGACTTTGAAACTAATGGGCGGCCTTACTGAGTGCAATCAAGTCTCTAAGCATTCTCTTCCTTACTAATTTAATCAAAGGCATGGTCTACCAAAGTCAAGACCCAATATTATCAAGTAATTAAAAAAGGTTGTAGATTAGACAAAGGAATAAACAGAATAATTGTTACATTGAAAAAACCTGTTATCAAGTGTAGCAATTTAAGGTGAATCACTGTTCCAGGCAAGGTTGCAATGTTTAAATTTTTTCCAAATACCTTCTAAACCCATATTTCTTTATAGTCCTGGCCTTGAGGGCTGGAAGCTATAATATCCAGCTTATTGTACTCTTTGTACCAAATAACCCACCGTCTGTGGGTTAAGGTAACTGGAGTTTATTTACAAATCTCTAGCATCTATGGCTTCCATTACAATGACATCACATCCTGCAATGATTTTTACAGTCTATTTACATAATCCACACAGCAACAACCTACATCACATTATGCTACATATCGCCCAAGTCTCTGACTTCATTCATCAGGTTATGTAATGCTGTGGCATTTTCACGACTCTGCCGCAACGCGTTCTCCTTTCACTTGAAGATGTTTGAGGTTTTGAGTTTTTTAGTTCTTCCTCCTCACATTCTTGTATTTGAGTAGAACTATTCGATGACTCCAGTTCTGTATCTCGGTTGTCCTCTGGGTTATCTGTTGACTGCAGCATCACCGGTTCATCAACTCTCTCTGCTGACTGATTCTCTTGCTTTTCTTCCATTTGTTTTTTCTGCGGTGCCAGTTCCCATGAGCTTCTGTTTCTTCTGATCATCCCCTGATCAGTCTGGACAATGTATGATCGTGAATATCATGATTTCTCTATCACTTCTCCATGTCGACTTTGGTCTTTAACCTAAACTGATTCTCCAGGTTGGATGTTTGACAGATTTCTCACTCTGTAATGTCTATCATAATTCTCTGCTTGAATAGACTGCTCTCTATCCTCTCTCTTCTGCACTAATTTGTGGCTTTAGTGTACTTTGGAGTATAGGAATTTATGTTTTCAACCTTATCCCCATTAATAATTCACATGGGACTAACCCATTCTGAAGTGCTATAGGTCAATTGCTTAACAGTACCATTCGAAAAACTTCGGGGCTTTTTTGGTAACATTCTCATAGTTCATTCACCTCTTTCTCAATCATTTGCACAACTTGTGCCTCATTTATTCTCTTGTTTAAATCATTTGTCCCTTTGCTCAACTGAAACATTTTCTTCATACTGCAACACATAGACTGGAAATGTCCCTTTTTTTTAGATAGGAAACATTCCGTCTCCCTAGCTGGGCAAGTTTCCCGCCAGTGCCTCTTTCGGCCGCACCTACTGCAATTCAGTGCTGCTGCCTCCAGATGCCTTTCCTGCCTTTTTGACTTTCCATTTTTTTCACAAACTCCACTGAGTCTAATACCTTCGAGATTGGACTCTCCCTGTCCCCTCGAATCACAGGTCGGATGAATTTTCTAACCTCCGCCTGTCAACTGAATGGCTTTTTGTAAACTCAAGTTTTCCCTCTGTAGTTGATCTGACAGCGCATCATAAATAACCCCGACTATGATTCTATTTCGAATCAATTCCTCACGCCAGATTTCATACTCGCAACCTTCTATAGGTTATTAATAAATGAATCAATGTTTTCTCCTTTTTCTCTGGGTGGGGGTGGTGGTGGGGGGGGGGGTGCTTATGAAACTTTGCCTGTTCAATGATAAAGTTTTTTCCCGATCTTGAAATACTCTTCTAAAACTTTTATAACTTCAGCATAAGTAGTCTACTTTGCATCGATTCCATGGGTTATGCAAATGTCGTCTGCACACTCCCCCATGGCGTACAACAATGTACTGACCTGCTCCTTGTCTAGTCTTTGTGCTAAAGCCGATGCACAATGGTACCTCTCGAATCTCCAGACCCATTTCGACCACACCTTGGCTTGGTTCGGGCCTGCTACCCACTTGAAGATCTCTGACAAGGGCAGTGATTTTCTATCTTCTTCTGTTTATCGATGTTTTTCTTTCATCTCTTCTACAATTCCTTTTCCTTTGCCACCATGCAATATCTGGATTACTATACACTTTGTATCCAATAAAGATATTAGTCTTTGGGTTAAGGTAAATGGAGTTTATTTACAAACGTCTAGCATATATGGCTTCCACTACAATACTCCTCAAAAAAGGTTCTGTACAATCTGTGACATCACATCCTGTAATGATACTTACAGTCTATTTACATAATCTACCCAGCAACATCCTACATTACATTATACCACAGAAGCCAGCTTCAATTCCTTACTCAGCCTCATCTCTTTCTCCCTTGTAAAAGGCTCGCTAATTCTAGGGTGGTGGGGATTTTATGTGGGCATCGGGGAGTCTCGGCCACCAGCTGAAGCGGTGAGGCAACGTGAGCCCCGCAGCCTCCTTGGAGGTAGGCCCACAGCATTACATGCCAATTAGGTACTTAGGGGGACAGTGGCAGGCCTTCCCCAGGATTAAGGACCCTGGCAACAGATGTCCTACCTGCTGAGAGCTGCCGGTCAATCAGTGGCTGGTAACTCTTTCACTGAGCAGCACCACCACGGAGGCATTGGCTGCTGCCAGTAATGGACCCACCGGAGGCAAAGGACTCAGGCCACTGGTAAGTCAGGGTGGGGGTTATAGGGGAGGGGGAATCATAGAGTCATAGAGTTATACAGCACAGAAACAGGCCCTTTGGCCCACCGTAAAGGGGGGGCCAACAGCATGGGCAGGGGTTTGACTCTCTGAAGGCCCCCCCACCTCCCAATGCCGGGTCCCACAAACAGGCACGAAGTGCTTTTTAAAGAAGGCCCCCACCACCTACCCCCTCCCTGAAGCCAGTGGCGTCAGGATGAGGCCTTTAATTGGGCATTAATTGGCCACTTAAGTGCTTCAATTGGCGGTGGGGTCAGAAGGCCATCCACGGTCCTTCCTGTCATGGGCTTAATTGAGGTGGAGGCGGGGTGGGGGCAGGGTCCCCCAACACCATCATCCCGCCTGATTAAACGCATTCCCCACTTCCAAACTCGCCGTGGGGAGAACATAAAATATCCCCCTCAGTACCTAGCGTATCAACCAAGTACATATATTTCAAGCAACACATCATGAGACAGAAAAAGAAAATCATAATAGATTGCACAGAAAGCTGCAGTGTACCACACAATCAAAAAAAATCACCAACTTTAAAAAAATCTCCAGCCCTCCCTTTATCTGTATACATCCTGTGGATAATCTTTGCTAAGTATTATTTTTCCCTAGCCTTCAATTGTCCCAGTCCAAATTCTGTGTCTCTCTTTATTTCAATTTCAATTCCTTTAACAGGTACCAGTGTATTTAACACTATATTGTTTCATTAAAAAGTCAGTTTTGCTAAGGAACATATGTCAGTGCCTTGATTTTAAAGTTTCTTCACAGTCCTGAGCCACATTAACTATTTCATATTGTGTTGTTGTCAACTAATTGAGCAAGTCCGAGGAGACCTGTTCTTCAGTGCATCTTCATCGTGCATTTCTCCATACTAGTTGCCTCATGTGCAACATATCACATTTGAACAGACACCAATATCCCAATATCATACCACACTTGAAATCAGACACAAGACATTCTGGGGCTTGTAAGTTACCTTATCAAAATATGAGAGGTCTTTTGTTATTTACCTCTGCATAGTTCTAAAGTTGGGTAGTTGTCAGGTTATTAAATACTTTTTTCTCATTGTTCAGAACAAGTAAAAACACAAACATCTCCAAGAGAAACCTACACTTTCTGACTTTCAACAGAAAGTACATCAATATCAAATTGAAATCCTTTCAGAAATCATGCCCAGTTGATTTGAATTACTCAGGGACGCACTCACATATTTTCCTAACCCTTTTTCATGTTCCTGAAATTCCCCCAAAATCACTGAAGAAAATTATTTGAGAAAATATCCTATTTGGTGGTGTTACTTCCCTTGTTTCTATCTTATACCTTCAATCACTTTTTCTCATTCAATTTTATGTAGTAATTACCAAATAATTGCCATTTATTACCATTCGATCTCATTCATTATGAATCCTAATCAATGGGGCTGGGGCGTGTGCGTTTGGAGCTTGCTTCTGAATGTTCAGTGTAAGTCCCATCTTCTTATATGTCTCAGTAAATACATTGACGATTCCCTGAAGATCCGTTTCTGACATAGCACTTACTGCAGCATCACCAGTATATTGGAGCTCAATGACTGAAGTCAGGGTGGTCTTGATTTTTGATTGGAGTCGTCTGAGATTAAATAGTTTACAGTCCATTTGATAAATAAGCTGCATTCCAGCAAGGAGCTTGTCTCTAGTCAGATGGAGAATGGCTGCTAGGAAGATCAAAAAAAGAGTTGGGGCGATGACACAACCTTGTTTAACTCCTGTCTTAACCTCAAAGGGATCTGTAATGGATCTGCTACTATGGATCACTGCTTGCATATTATTATGAAGCAGGCAAAAGATGGTAATGAATTTTGGAGGACGTCCATACTTCAATAGAATCTTCCAGAGTGCCTCATGATTTATAGAGTCGAAGGTCTTTGTCAAGTCAAAAAATACTATGTAGAAACGTTGATTTTATTTGTGACATTTTTCTTGTAGCTGGTGAACTGTGCAAGTTATGTCAGCAGTGCCTGTTGATGGCCTAAACCCACATTGAGATTCAGCTGTTCAGAAGGGTTCTTGAAATGATCTTTCCTGCAATGGAGAACAGGGAGATGCCCCTGTAATTTCCACTGTTGGATTTGTCCCTTTTCTTGAAGATTGTCACAATCAAAGCGCATTGAGATCATTTGGGACTTCCTCTTCATTCCAGATCTGTAGGATGAAGGTGTGGAGCTAGTTCCTCTTCTCCATGCTTAAAGATTTCAGCAGGGATTCCATCACCTCCTGCTACTTTATTGTTCTTCATTTGTGTGATGGCTTTCATCACATCCATAGGCGTTTGTCGAGTTCCGAGCTCGTCTCTGACTGGATGTTGTGGGATCGAATCAAAAATACTCCCGTCAACTATAGATTCTTGATTGAAAATGTTTTCAAAATGTCCCTCCAACAGGTGTTGACAGCTTCCCTTTCTTCGATCAGATCTACCCCATCCTTAGGCCTCAAAAGGAGCTGGTCCTTGACTACTTGGGCAATAAATGGTCTTTGTGGCAGTGAAGAAGCCACAGATATCATTCATGTCAGCAAGATGTTCATGATGAGTGCCTGGAAAATGTGGAACATTTCCAGTATCTTGGAAGTTATCTTTCACTAATGGCTGGCGTTAACAAACAAAACCAGCATTGTCTGAAATCTGCTGCTCCAGCCTTTGGCCACCTGAGGAAGCGAGTGTTTGATGATCACAACATCAAAACTGAAACCAGGCTCATGGTCTGCATGTGGTCATGATCTCTACCTTATAGTACAGGGCTAAAACATGGACAACATACAGGAGGCACCTCAAAGCACTGGAGTCATTTCATCAATGCTGCCTGCGGAAGATCCTACATATCAATTGGGAGGACAGGTGCAGCAACATCAGTGTCCGCTCATAAGCAGACACCGCAAGCAGCGAGGCTATGATTAACCGCCATCAACTTTATTCGGTTGGTCATATAGTTCGGATGTCAGATACCAGACTCCCAAAGCAGGTCTTCTTCTCCCAGCTCAGTCAGAGCAGACGCACCAGAGGAGGACAGAAGAAGTGTTTCAAAGCCAACATGAAGAAATGCAACATTGACATCAACTCCTGGGAGACCATTGCCCTGAACCGAACCAGATGGAGGCACAGTCTGTGGGAAGGATCCCAGCATTTTGAGACGCAACGACGATAAAATGAAGAGGAAAAGCGGGAGCGGTGGAAAGAACAAGCCATGAACGAACTAATAATACACGACCAGACATCCCACATGATCACAAATGCCATACATACCATGAAATCTGTAGATTCCAAATAAGTCTCATCAGCCAACGTCAGACTCATGGAAGACAATCATTCTCGCATGTGAGGGATAGCCATTATTAATAATAATAATAATCTCTTTCTTGAGCCCTAAGAAAATTTATAGTCCAATACAATATTATTGTAATATCTTTAAAACATAGATCAAATATTCCCATTTGATCCAAGTTATTAGCATATTATTTTTGTTTACATTAGGGGAATTTTTATTTCTCCAAGTAACCTGATTTGTTGTGCTGAGCTTATTTTATCAGTTCAAATTTCTCCCAAATCTAAAGAACAGCTTTGTTGAACTGGCAGGTTTTGTCAATTATCAATTTTATTTCCGCAAAACTTTCTTCCTTCATATACAGGAACCACCTAGGCTGTACTCCTCTCTTTTCTTTTAATGGAAATTTCGTCATCTTCTTTAAGTTCAGGTATGGTAATCCCTTTTGCACGCTTGAAACAGCACATCAAATCAATGTATTTCTATCAGTTCTAATTTCAGAAAGAAGTGATGCCCAGGCTAGATGGTTTCACATGGCGTTTGTAAATTGTAGACCGAAGTGCTTGTAATTAGTTTGGAGGTAACTTTCACATCTCCCTCTCTTGTGTACTTTGTCATGGAATGACAAATGACACTGAAGAGGTTAAGTCCAAGTCTTTGAAAGGCAAAACCTTAAGTCTAAATCATCATCATGCTGTGACACTGGATGTCTGCAGATGTCTGCAGTTAAGTTCTTAAATTCTCTTGATACGTTATCAACATCCATGTGGTCCAGAAAACCATGGGCTCTTGTTTAAAACAAAAGAACAATACAGAATCAATTGTGGCTTTACTTGATAGCTCAAGGGGTTAATTTGTCGAATCATAATTTCCTTCTGTCACTGTTGAGAAACATCCACCCAAATTAAGAAACTTAAAAATTAATAATGCCCAAAATGTCTACATTCAGCAATGCAGAAGTCATTTTGTGAATTGAAAACAGTTAACTGATACTAGAAAGCATAAAAAAACACAGCTGTTTGTGGAGTTTACTTCTTTTCTTTACATTTCAAAGGATGATAAACTTAGACATCACCAATCAATGTCAGTTTATGCCACACAGCTTCTTGCAGCTTTCAAGTAAATTAAAAAAACACTTTTGCCCAATATAAAGAAAACAAGTGCTGTTACTTTGACAAAGTCTTTGTGCCTTTAAAACTTGCAGAAAGATCCTGATAGTCACATTCAAAAATAAATTTCAACTTCTCTTTTACTTCCAATGTCCAAACATGAGCCACGAAAACAAATAAATGTTATCAAATTATAAAAAATTCTTCAGAATTAAAAATCACTTAAAAACTGTAGAAATTGTTAGCAACGACACTATACCACTTTAAACATTCTTGAAACAATGTTGCAACATAATCCAACTAAGAGGTGGCTCCAGATTGTTATCGGAGATAACAGTAGCGTTCCATTTTTTCACCTCGTCACAAATTCCAGTGCCACCAAAATGATTAAACAATCAGGTTCACCTCAAATCACTGAGGCCATAATTTTTCCGCTCCCACAAAGAGCGGGCTGGTGACAGGGTAGGGGATGTAAAATGGATTGGGAGGCTCGGGGGGCCCTTCCTGATCAGTGCCCGCCTCCGCCCCCATTTTATGCGGGTCGACAGAAAACGGCCCACCCGCCCTAGGCCAATCAAGGCCCTTAAGTGGCCAATTAACGGGGATTTTACTGTTGGCAGGTGGGCGGCTCAGGCCTGAGAAAAGCCACCTGACAAAAGTTGGCGGCTTTCAGACGGCCTGGTGGGGGGGGGGGGGGGGGGGCCCGGGCCCACCCCTGAAGCCCCAACTACCCCCAATGCTCAACACGCACCCCCCCCCCCATTCCCCCCAATCGATCCCCCTTTCCCTCCCCGGGGCCTGACTAATCACCCCCTGGCGAGGCCTCAAAAACCTACCTTTTTCCAGGGCCGTCCTTCCTCTTCATGTGGAAGCTGGGTTGCAGTCTCGGCAGTGGCCACTACTCCCAATGGCGCTGCTGGGATTAAGAGCTGCTGGCCCGCTGATTGGCTGGCAGCTCTATTAGATGGGACTTCCTGCCTCAATGAGGTGGAAGTCCCGCGTAAGACCAATTAAGAGCCTGGGGGCCGTAAAATCGGGACTGGATCCCCAGGCCCGGTGGAGGTGGGATCGCCACTGACTTTTCTGTCGGTGGACGGGTCCCTCCCGCCATGCGAAAAATTCTGGCCTGAGTCCTTGTAATAGGTCAGAAATTCAAAAATATTAATTATTTATGTGAGAGTCTCGTGCAATTTGCAACAACCAGAATTTTATTGTGGTCACAATAAAAGTCGGGTTTTCACAATTTAATGGGTTAGTTAACCTAAATAATTCCAATTTATTGTAGAACAATATTTAAAAACACAATACAGAACAAATAAAATAATCAGTATAGTACATGCTTACAAAAAAACAAATTATGTCACATTTATTTTTTCTTCTTCAGATGGCTTTCCAAAATGGCAGTAAAATATTGACTATAACTAAAGAAAAAGTTTTTTTCACAGTTCAACAAAACCTTCAACATCCTTACATAAAAAAGTTAATGATGCAACTTCTCACAACTTGTGGACTCTGAAATATTCACACAGGTTTTTTTTTAAAGAGGCGTAGGTTGAAAACAAAAGAAGTCCTGCAGCTTGTGACAGGAGAACAGGGATGGAATCTTTCCCTTTTCTCCTTCTTTATTCTGTCATAGATTAAATTCAAATTGAATTAAAATGAGACCACGCATTTTTAATGTAACTGCATAAAGCAATAGATACTTTTTGCCATAATTCAGTATTAAAAAATGCTTTGAAAAGTTCAAATTGATCTAACAAACTGCTTTTCATAATTATATATGTAAGCTTTAGTCAAAATAAATCCACACTAGCATCTTTAATTGAAAAGTTACAAAGTTTTCTCAATTCTAAGTGCACAATCTTTAATTGAAATTAACACACTCAACAGCCACATTTGCATTCTCATACATACATGCAACTTAGAAATACTGATCCTTACAATGGGTTATGAATTCAAAGTGCCAAATTCTATGTGATATTCCTAGGTCATGAGCCCAAGGAATATACCCGGTCAAAACCAAAAACATGAGTCAAATTTCTCAAAAATAACAGACAGTTGAATATATATATGAAGACAATTAACAAACTTAAAACAGCATATGCCTGTAGAAAAACATCGATTAAAATGGTTAACATACTTCCAATATCCAAGACAAGACAAAGAGGGTTAAATGGCTTTTACTCTGTGAAAATAATAGAGGATGATGTTGACACCAAAAATAAACATAAAACAGACACTTTTTTAAAAAAGAGAGTCTTTCAAAGAAAAGAAATGCTGTAACCTCTTAAACATTTTCACACACACTTTCACACAAACAAATTCCAGCTGCCTTTAAGTTTCCACTCACTTCGTCATCCTTGTACTCATGTTTCATTTGTCTCAGCAGAAAAGCTAGCAGCATATACCATCAGCTTCAGTGCCAATTTCAATTTTAAGTTTCTTTTCTGTTACCTTTTGATACGAATCTCCTTCTGAATTGATAAAAAAGTGTGCCAACTCTCACTGAACCTTCTTATTTCAGGACTTCTCAAGATCCCTTGAGTACGCTATCATTAATGAACTGTCACTTATACTACTGGTTGGTGGTAATGTCCTACACTCCTGAAGATGCCCTTCCTGATGTGATTAGTTACATCAGTCCTAGGGCTCTACATACACTAAATATAGTACAATAAACTGTTAGTCAGCTCCTGTCTTGACGTGCCATTTTTATAGCCCTCTTTTGGACTCTTTAATTGTCCGAAGCTGATGCCATATTGGCAACAGTGGTGTTTTTTATTTGATGTAAGTAAGACTTAATGTATTACTGTATTTGAGCAAGAGATTACAAGGTACAGTTGAGAATTATATTACCCCAGTGTCCCTAGGGTATGGGTTGTGACTGCTGTTCCAAGTTCCCTCTACAATTTGTCCTCGTTCACCCTCCAGGTGCTGGCTGTTGAATCTTCTACACGGAGAACAGTCCCAAACCCTCTGCTTATGCCCCGAAACAGAAACGTAGCATAATTCATCTAACCATGTTTTCTCTCATCGTCACCTAATCATATTGACAATATGTACATGTCCAGGCACAGAAGGTGCCTGAGGCCCTCTTATCTCTGTCTTCAGTCTCATCACAACTTCTATTGTACCTGGGTTTATGGCCCATCCTGCAGATCTTGAAACTAATTGCCTTACTGAACGCAATTAAGTCTCAGAACATTGTCCTCGCTACTAATTTAATTAGAGGAATGAATGTAGCCATGGCCTATTAATGGTAAGAAATGTAATGTAGTCTATCAGGGCCCATTATTATAAAGTTAGCAAAGAGGTTGTAACTTGGACAGAGGAATAAACAGAATGCTTGTTGGACTGGACAAACCTATTATCTATTGTAGTAGTTTCAGATGAATCCATTGTTCCAGGCATGGCTTCAATTTTTATTCCTTTCGGACGGGTTTCCCCAATATTTCCATTCACAGGGCCTCTGTTTAATGTCTCATCCACAAAATGGCATCTCCAACAGAGCAGCATTTCCTCAATTCTGCACTGAAGTGCCAGCCTAGATTATGTGATGAGTCAGAACTCACCATCGACTGATTCAGAACCTAGTGGGCTCCACTGAGACTCGGCTGACATTGAACATGATGGCATTATATATACCTGGATACAGTGCTCTGAAAGAGGAAGTGAATATACTGGCCTGGATTTTATGATCAGCAGTGAGGGAATACGTTCATTACCTTGATTGCTGCAGACAGAAATTGGCAATTTGCAGTGTTTAGACATCATTTACAGTGCACTGCCCTCTATAGGGGATCTGTGGCATTTGTGAGCCTGCCAAGCAACAGTGTGGCTCTTCAACCAATAAGATTGGATAATCCTCACTAACACAAAGGGCGGGATTTTGATTCATTTGTGAGGGCAGGAAAGGTGGTGGACAATTGCTTAAACATGCCCCTCAGGTTGGTGTGCCCGTGCTCCTGACGTGAAACTGGCAAGATCTGAGATTAAAAGGTAGCGGCGGGAGCCATAAGAGGCAAACCACCTGCTCTGTGCAAATGTCTACTTAACCCTATTGATGAACTTGTTGTCAGATCCAATTTAGGATTTTCTTTCTAAGGGGTGGGTTGGACGCACCATCAGAGCCATGACAGGGAGGAGGAGGAGGTGGTGACACAGCGGGGAGTGATCTGGAATGGCGGGACAGAAGCAAGAAGCAGCATTGAAGAGGGAAGGTTCAAAGATGGCCCTCATTCACAGGCAACCAGTTGTACTCATTGAGAAGAATTATCTTTCGTACTTCTGCACTCTTGACAAGGGAATTTTAGGGGGCTGGGATTGGGGGTGGTGGAAAGGCTCCTTTTGCTAATGGGTCTCGCAGACTAATGACCAGGGTGGGGTTGGGGGATGGGGGGGGGGGGTTCAGGAAGACTCTGCAGCAAAGGAAGGGCGTTAGAGGAAATGGGATCAAGCTTATCCAAGTTTGCTCCGACCGGCAATGAGAAGCAGCATCTGCAGGAGCAGAGGCAGACTCCCGGTCAACAGGGGTGAAGGGGGTGAGGAAGGAGGGGTAGGAAGTCTTCAGAGTCTTGAGTTTACATAATCTTCACCAGCACACTCCGTCAATCTGTCAGCACTCACTTCCCATTCTCCTGTATTTCGCCAATATGAAATGGAAACACACAAGTCAGCCTTAATGCAACAAGTTTCCCTGAGTTTTATCACTTCACATTGCACTCTTATTGACATCAGAAACACTGAAGTGACCCCAAAGTGACATTACTGACACGGTGGCCTCTGCTGATGGCCACTCCTATGAGTGTATCACCCTGTGACTGAGGTTGAGGTGGAAGCAGGATGCTCACCGTTGCCTGACTGTGACTGAGATGCCCATGGCAGTTGGCCTCAGTGGGTAAGTGTTGGGGTGGGGTGGCACCTCCAAAGGCGGCTGCACTGGCAGCGCTGTGGGACAGCCTCTGTCACAGGATGTGTCCCCAGAGATGCTTTGTTCATTGGAGGGGCCATGGGGATGGATAATGTTGACGGAGTCCTTTCAGGTGTGGCCATCTGTCACCTCCTCAGCTCTTTCATGTGTCCTTGATCACTGGAGGGGACCACTAGCTGGGGGCGCAGCTGGCATCCACTCCATATCTCTTTGCACCATTTACACCATTGATTAGTCCTTGCTGCTGAGTCTGGCATGCATCCTGTGCATGTCAGTGTGTTGTTCCTGCATCCACTCTGAGTGATGTGCGTTTGACTCTCCAAGAGGTTTGTCACTTTCTCAATGGAGGAGCTCATGTTCGAAGCACTGAGTCATTGTAGAGCGCATGAGATGAATGAACTCCTCCATTCTCATCCCATGACTCCGCAGAGCCTCAGGTAACTCTGGCACACATCTCATACTGATCAACCAGTTGGAGCCGCCTGTTTTTGACTCCTCTGGCACTGTATATCTACCCTACTGAGCAGGGCTGAACTTGTCCTCCATCCTCCGATGGGGACTTGCCACAGCTGACTCTGCCTCCCCCAACTTCTCCAGCTCTGATGTAATGTGCGCTTAATCATGTGCCACCATCTCTAATAATGTGTGAAGTGCTGGGATGCGAGGGGAGGGGAGTCCAGGGAGGTGGAGGTTTTGCCAGTGGGGGTCCTCTGTTGGCCACAGATTGCCCATGGAGGATTGACTTTCCCCCCCCGCCAAGCACGCAGCGAGTGCGGTTCCTTTTACAAGGCGCCCTCCACGCATGGCGGAGGCAACCCCGCTGCTGGTTAGGCCCCAGAGGCAGCGGGAAGAGACCCTTAAGTGGCCGTTAAAAGGCCATTTAAAAGGCTCAATTGGCCTCTAGGCGGTAAGGCTGTCATCGGCCTATTGCTCCCCTGACAAAATCACTTGGCAACGGGCCCTTCGCACCCCCCCTACCCATTGTGTTTCTATAGGCCCCGACCCCTGCTTCCGACCCCCACCCCTTCAGGGGGGCCCATACAATCCAGCACAGTGGATGCTCCTGATGTATATCAAATTATAAATGCAGACCATTTAGATAGAGTACCATACATGCACATCAGTTCCATTTCCCAATTATAAGCATAGGAACAAGGTTAGGCTATTCAGACCCACAAATCTGGTCTGCCAGTTAATCAGATCATAGTTGATCTGTATCTCAACTCCATTTACCCACTTTTAATCCATATCTCTTGCTACCCATACTTAACAAAAATTCAATAGGTGCAGTATTCATATTTGGGAGAGAGAGTTTTGCATTTCCACTACTCTTTGATAAACAAAATGCTTCCTGTTTTCACTCCTAAATAAACTAGCTCTAATTTTAAGATTTTACCCCTTTGTTCTGGACAAGTCCATTCACAAAGTCAAGGGCAGGAACAATATTTTGCTGGGTACAGTATGTACTAGCTACTTGATGACTTTTCATTTAAGACTAACTGCAAACTCTGCTTATAGAACATTCAATATAAATGGACCACAGCTTTTTGAACAAAGGATTTGAAAAAAACAATTCAAAACCATTCTCGGTTCATTGATTAATGCCAAGTGAATGTCAGTGGGACGATTACATGTACGTGCATGACTGGGCTGAACAGGCAAAAGTTCTGTTCTTTTGTTGATGCCTCTCAGCTGATGCAAACCATACCAGCTCACTATTGTCTTTTCAGCATCACACACAGATCAACTGCAGACCAATCAAAGAAGGATCTGCTTTTAATTCTATTTCTGCACTTTAATATGGTGATAAATCATTATTTGTCTTGTCTTGTAGTCCATTATCTGTGTACATTTGTGTGTGGTTCGTGGGGAGGGAGGGTGGAGTTAGTGTGGAGCTTAAAATATTAGAATTTTATTTCTTGTGAAGCAAACTATTCTAAGCCAACTTTTTGAATTGACATTAGCACCATCAAAAATGTAAAAATACTATCCCTCTCGAGCTGCATTATATGATAATAGAAATTGCAATATCTTTAATCAATTTCTTCCAAATTCATCCTTTATTTTACTATCTGCAAACATTAAAGTTTTGCAAATATTGATCGTTTGTGCAACTTAATTCTGAATAATTACAGGAACATGACCTACACATCGGTTCTGGCTCTTAATCTAAAGTTTAGCATTCCTGTGTCGTCGTCTTACTCATGTTTAATATCAACTAACGCGGCAATCTGAAGGAAATTACATATTTGCCATGTAACATCATGCTGGGTACTTCCCCTCCCTTTGAGCTGGGGAATCAGCACCACTAGATGAGCACAAACATTAATGCTTTGTAGCCCAATGGGATGCAGTGAAGTCTCATCAGCAAATTATTTTGAAACAAATCCGCACCATCTGCCATGTGATAAATTACATTCTCCTTACTTTAAACAAAACCATTCATAAATGACGTCGAGACTATCACCCCAAAGTCAGTTAAGGTTAAACTATTAATTTGTTATCTAGCTCTCTTTTGTCTATTTGTCTATGATAGATGAGCACTGTTATTGGGATTCAGATTTAATTTTTGGAAAAAAAAATTAAAAATACAAAACAAAAGATACTCTTCAAATCCAAAGCCCAGGAGTAAAGTGCAGATGTGTAAAGAGTTGATGATAAGAAATAGAAGCAGGAGTAGGCCATTCATCCCTTCGTGCCTGCTCTGCCATTCAATAAGATCATGGTTGATCTGATTGTGGCCTTATCTCCACTTTCCTATCTGGCGCCCCATAACCCTTGACTCCCTTGTCAATCAAACTCAGCCTTGAATATATTCAATGACCCAGCCTCCACTGCTGGCTGGAGAAGAGCATTCCAAAGATTAATGACACTCTGAGAGAAGGAATTCATCCTCATCTCCATCTTAAAAGGTGACCACCTTATTTGGAAACTGTGCCTCCTAATTTTAATTCAAGGTGAAACATTCTCTCAGCATCTACCCTGTCAGGCTCCCTCAGAATCTTATATGTTTCAATAAGATCACCTCTCATTCTTCTAAACTTCAAAGAGTATAGGCCCAACCTGCTCAACCTTTCCTCATAAGATAACTTCTTCATCACAGGAATCAGCCTGGTGAACCTTCTTTGAACTGCCTCCAATGCAAGTATACCCCTCCTTATGCAAGGAGACCAAAACTGTGCACAGTACTCTAGGTGTAGTCTCACCAATGCCCTGTATAGTTGTAGCCAAGATTTCCCCACTTTTATACTCCTTCCCCCTTGCAATAAATGCCAACATTCCATTTGCCTACTAATTACTTGCTGTACCTGTATGCTAACCTTTTGTGATTCATTTACAAGGACACCCAGGTCCCTCTGTACCACAGCATTCTGCAGTCTCCCTCCATTTAAATAATATTCTGCTTTTCTTTTCTTCCTGCCAAAGTGGACAACTGCACACTTTCCCACATTATACTCCATCTGCCACATTTTTGCCCATTCACTTAACCTATCTATATCTGTTTGCAGACATGTTGTGTCCTCCTCACAACTTGCTTTCCTATCTATCTCCGTATCGTCAGCAAATTTGGCAACAATACACTCGGTCCCTTCATCCAAGTCACTAATATAGATCGTAAATAGAAGTGGCCCCAGCACTGATCCCTGTGGTACTCCACTAGTTACAGTTTGCCAACCTGAAAATGACCCATTTATCCCAACTTTCTGTTTTGTGTTAGTCAATCCTCTATCCATGCTAATATATTATCCCCAACACCACAAACTCTTATCTTGTGTTGTAACCTTTTATGTGGCACCTTATCGAATGCCTTTCAGAAATCCAAATACACTACATCTACTGGTTCCCCTTTATCCACTCTGCTTGTTACATCCTCAAAGAACTCTCATAAATTTGTCAAACATGGGGCTGAATTTTTTCGGCCCCACGATGTTGGGGGTTGTGGCAGCGAGGCCTCGTTGTGGCCCCCCACCGCTCAGCAACGGGAACATCATTAAAATATGTTAATCTATTTAAATTAATGAATAAATGCTTACCTTATTGCACCGGCCATCTCGCTGCAATATTCCGGTTGTTTGCCGGAACTCCCGCGCCTTCAGATCTCAGTTCAGAGATCCGAGGCAGAACACTGGTTGGGAGGGGGAAGCAGGTAAGTATTCAGGGCAGGGGTTGGGGGAGTGGGGAAAACCATTGCAATTGGTGGAGGGGATGGTGGGAAGGTGTTGTGCGGCGGGATGTCAGGATCACTGGGTAATTTCTTTGGGGGGAGAGGGCAATGAAGAAATTATTTAGTCATGGTGGGGGGGGGGGAGGGTAGGAGAGGGGATTAAAACTTTTATTCAATTTTGCACTTCAATTTTATCTCTCCCTTAACCTAAAAATATTAAATTAAACTGAAGGGCTGGAAGCCCTTTAAAAATGGCGCCAGCACCTGTGCAGTGGCACTGGACGTAGTTGCTGGGGATTGAGCGCCCGCTCCCTTCACATCATTGGGGGCGAGTGGACTGCCCTGGCCATGTAAATGAGCTTTAGTTTAGTTTTAGTTTTAGTTATACAGCACTGAAACAGGCCCTTCGGCCCACCGAGTCTGTGCCGACCATCAACCACCCGTTTATACTAATCCTACACTAATTCCATATTCCTACCACCTGTCCCTGTATTTCCCTACCACCGACCGAAACTAGGGGCAATTTGTAATGGCCAATTTACCTAGCAACCTGCAAGTCTTTGGCATGTGGGAGGAAACCGGAGCACCCGGAGGAAACCCACGCAGACACAGGGAGAACTTGCAAACTCCACACAGGCAGTACCCAGAATTGAACCCGGGTCGCTGGAGCTGTGAGGCTGCGGTGCTAACCACTGCGCCACTGTGCCGCCCCACTGTGTCGCACTAAATATCACAGTGGCTGCGCAGACATTATCTCACGCGTGTACACCACCATTTTTGAAGCTCGCCACCGAGCTGGAAAAATCCAGCCCATGATTTGCCTTTCATAAAACCATGTTGACTCTGCCTGATGGCATTATAATTTTCTAAATGCCCTGCTTACTACTTCCTTAATAATGGATTCTGGCATTTTCCCAATGACAGATGTTAGGTTAACTGGCCTAAAGTTTCCTGCTTTATGTCGACACCTTTCCTGAATAGAATACATTTGTGATTTTCCAATCTGCTGGGATCTTTCCAGAAAGAATATTACAACCAATGCATCTATATCTCTGCAGCCACTTCTTTTAAGACCCTAGGGTGCAGGCCATCAGGCCCAGGGGACTTATCAGCCTTTCATTCCGTTAGTTATCCGAGTACATTTTCTCTAGTGATAGTGATTGTTTTAAATTTCACGCTCCCTTTCGCCTCTTAATTTACTACCATTCTTGGGATGCTTTCTATGTCTTCTACTGTGAAGATAGATACAAAATACTCATTCAAAGTCTCTGACATTTCCTTATTAATTCCCCGTTCTCATCCTGTAAGATACTAACACGTACTTCAGTTATTCTCTTCTTTTTTATATATCTGCAGAAGCTTTTACTGTCTGTTTTTAATATTTCTTGCTAATTTACTCTCATGTCCAATTTCTCCATCTTTATTAATTTTTTAGTCATCCTCTGCTGGTTTCTAAAATATTCCTAATCTTCTGGCCTACCACTAAACTTTGCAGCATTGTACGCCTTTTTGTTCAATTTGATACCATCCTTAACTTCGTTTGTTAACCAGAGATGATGCAGCCTTCGCATTGAGTCTTTCTTTCTCAATTGAATATTTCTTAGTTGAGAGTTATAAAATATCTTCTTAAATGTCTGCCACTGCTTTTCTACTGTCTTACCTTTTAATTTATTTTCTCAGTTCACTTTAGCCAACTCTGTCTTTATACCCTTGTAATTGCCATTAATTAAGTTTAAGACACTAGTTTCAGATCCAACTTCTCACCCTCAAACTGAATGTGAAATTCTATCATGTTTTGATCACTCTTGCCTAGAGATCCTTTGCTATGAGGTCATTTATTAATCCTGTCTCATTACACATTACCAAGTCTAAAATAGCCTGCTCTTGGCTTGGTTCCAGAACGTATTGTTCTAAGAAACTGTCCTTAATACACACTATGAACTCATCCGCCAGGCTACCTTTACCAATTTGATTCGTCCAATCTGTACAATTATTGCAGTACCTTTCTTACAAGCCCCCATTATTTCTTGATTTATATACTGTCTTACAGTGCAACTACTGTTATGGGGGTTCCCCTTGGAAAAATATAATTCAGGAAGATAGTTCCATTATAGCACCTAGAGATAGGTATTGCCTTGTCCATTTTCTCCCCTCCTCTCTGAAGGAGATTACTTTTGCTTGTGGATGGTATTTGTGCACAAACTGCCCTCTGTGTCTTGCCTAAATGACTATTGTTAGAGCTTAACCAACAGAAGCAAGCTTGTGGACTAAGACGCCCATCACAGCTGAGCCCATTTTGGGCCTCACCTGACATCCATCTGGGGTCTCTGGATAGTAGACAGGGGCAGGCAGTCTGGCTGATTTTCTCCCCTCAATAACCTAGAGTCACTGTAACTATTTGTGGTATCCCCAACCAATAATTCAGCTGAGACCAGCTACTATATTAGAGGAGTATAGCTATAGGTTGAAGTTAGCATAATTTGATAAAAAGTTACTAGTTTCTTCACTGAGCCAATTAGCCAAATTTGAGTTGATTTGGAAATTGGTAATAAAAGATGATTACAAAAATGAATGTAATCAACATATGCAACTGATGGTTTGAGAAATTTGGACAGTGGCGCAGTGGTTAGCACCACAGCCTCACGGCTCCAGTGACCCGGGTTCAATTCTGGGTACTGCCTGTGTGGAGTTTGCAAGTTCTCCCTGTGTCTGTGTGGGTTTCCTCCGGGTGCTCCGGTTTCCTCCCACATGCCAAAGACTTGCAGGTTGATAGGTAAATTGGCCATTATAAATTGCCCATAGTATAGGTAGGTGGCAGGGAAAATATAGAGACAGGTGGGGATGTGGTAGGAATATGGAATTAGTGTAGGATTAGTATAAATGGGTGGTTGATGGTCGGCACAGGCTCGGTGGGCCGAAGGGCCTGTTTCAGTGCTGTATCTCTAAAAAAAAATTGCCTTTGATAAAGTTCTGTCAGTTCTTACATGCTTTGATTCTTCATGCACAACAGATGCCAGATGCAGTGGCTGATGGAAAAAATGACTTAAAACCATTTTAAGTAATTGGTCAGTAAGTTAGACATGATTCCTTGTATTCAGGTGAATGCCACTGAGAAGATTACTGATTACTGATATCCTACCGGTGTTAGTTTGTGGATTGCTTTATATGCTTTATATGACATTAGACTAACATTATAAAGAGAAAAGCTTCCACGATTACATTTTCTTAAATATGCTGTGCTTAATGTATATAAGTGGTTGTTTGTTGGCTTCAAACTATAATTATCAGAACATCAATAAGATAATGAGGGACTTAAAGAAAAAAAGATGGCTTATGTTCCATACTTCCATTGGGCCCTGATTGCTTTTCACTTGTTTTACACTGGCTTTTATGTTCTGGTGTATGCTAATAAGATTCTCAGGAAAGTTTAGCATAAGTTGCTGTTGGCAATATCACTGTAAGAGAGGATAGGACATACAAAGGGTGTCCAATCCTACCAATTTTACACCCCGTCAATGTAAATAATTCTGCATACTGTTTTCACACTTCTCATATGAAGGAAAACATGCACCAACAGCCCAAGAATCAGACAGCTTATCAATGAGAATAGCATTGGACAAATCAATGAAGCCTTCTGCAGTTCAATAGCCTGACAACATTTACTGTCTAGACTCACCCACATAGATTGCATATTTGGGCTACACGCAGCCATCATTTTAATTGATGAGGCAAGAATATGTAGGGGCAGGGAGAAGGAAGATGAATTATTAGCCCCTGTGTTTATAAAATAAAATCAACTAAATACAAGGAAAAGTAATAATTAAATGGAATATTGAATGGATATACCAAAAGAGATGAAATATCCATCAAAAAATTCTTGTTCCAGAACATTCTTAGGTATTATTAGGTTTATCTGATTCATTTGTAATCATAATCATCAGAGCACCACTGACAGACTATGCATTTCATCTCATTCACTTTGCTTTAGCTGACAAGCAGATTTTTTTGGGTTCTTTCTATTTCCAGGGCCAGACAAAAATACATTAACATTTTGATCTGATTAGCAAAAAGAAAGTTGTTGGAATTGGTTTTCAGCCAATAAGAGTCTGATTTTAAACAATGTAGGGACTAACTCAAAATTGTTTGCTGGGTAGATAGAGGCGGAGGAATTGCTATGTTTAATAGATTAAAATCAAAATAGATATCAATACTATCACTCAGTGTTTCCAGTATTGGCATCAGCAGAGTAGGAAAAATTGTACCTGTGCCATGTTTTAATGTTATTTGATACTGGCTGGGGGTTGCAGGAGTTTTTAAAGGTTAATGGAAATCCTAAAGTTGCAGTCCGTCATTTACTGCTCTGCCACAGGCTGCGCTGTGATCACCCAACAACCCCCATCAGAGGCAGTAAACAGTGAAATGGGTTGATG
The DNA here is from genome assembly GCF_036365525.1 of Heterodontus francisci. Classification (NCBI taxonomy): domain Eukaryota; kingdom Metazoa; phylum Chordata; class Chondrichthyes; order Heterodontiformes; family Heterodontidae; genus Heterodontus; species Heterodontus francisci. Next base: position 167,687,910 of record NC_090375.1, on the reverse strand, counting down.
TGACGAGAACTTCCTCTTTCTGCTCTTGTTCAGTCAGGTGCAACTGAGTTTTTAACCACGATCTGAGTAATAACTATTGCTGAACAACAGATTTTTAAAACAATTTCTTTCAGAAATGTTTTTTTCATATTTCAGTTTCTGCCTTCATCCCATCTGCATGCCCAATCTTTATTTTGCTCCATGCAAAATTTTTAAAAAGAGATTTGAAGTTAGTGCTTTTCATTTCCCAGTTGGCAATGAGAGTTCTTTAGCATGATTGGCTGTTTGGAAGCTTGATGACATCATGGTAGCTTGGCACTTGGGAAACCCCATTAAAGAATGCTACAATTCATTGCCTGGCTAGAGAGTTAAAGTTCTCGCCACAGAGCTCGCGAGATTTCTTAGTGAGGCTTTATTTGAGGTCAGCAGTAAGTGCTCCTGTTTTGCAGCTGATTGTAAAATCCAGGCCATCATTAATTAATCAGCCGGAATTGTAGGGCTCCCACAACAAGCAGGCTGATGGTAGGAGGGAGCGTAAAATTGAGAGGGAGGTGGTGGGGGTGGGGGGATGGGCAGGTGCAATTTCCAACGCCTTCCTGCCCCATCAGCTATTTAATGTGGGGCAGCAGCGGTGAGAAATGGCCTGCCTGCCCCAGGTCAATCAAGGCACTTAAGTGGCCAAATAACTGTCACTTAAGGGCCTCCTCCTGCTCCGCGGGTGTTTTAACTGCAGTGGGCAGATGGCAAAGGCCCCAAGAGCACCTGGCGTCCTCCTTGTGGAATGGTGGGGGGGGTCCTCCTGATCGGGCACTCTGTGCCCCACAGCAGGCCCCCCCAAGCCCCAACCGGCCCCACCACACAACACTCGCCCCCTCCCCCAACCGACCCCCACCTTGCCTCGCCAGGGCCCGGACGATTGTCCCTGGTGAGGCCCCAAAAATTTACAGTTGTTTCAGGGCTGTCCTTCCCCTATCTTCCGATGGATGGGTGTAGTTCCGGCAGTTGCCACTGCTCCCTGTGGCACTGCTGGGACTAAGAGCTGTTGGCCAGCTAATTAATTGCCTGGCAACTCCATTTGGCAGGACTTCCTGCCTCAAGGAGGTGGAAGTCCTGCCCAAAGCCAATTAAAGGTCTGGGAACCCAGTGTAGGTGGGTTCACCCTCAACTTTTCAGCTGCTGGGCGGGTCGTCCCGCCCAACTTAAAATTCCGGCCATCATCTCAAATTGTTCAGGCCACCATTGACAGACATGTAAACAGTTAAGTTTCTCCAGAGGCAACACGAGTTTGGAAGGATAGAATCAGTGATTGTGCTGCTTGATATTTGAAATGGTGGAACACGGCAGTGGAGAGATGGCAGAGGGAGAGGGGAGAGGCAGGAAGAAGACTGCTGGGCAACAGGCTCAATTTTATTAGACCTTTGGCAAGTGGCACTGTAAATCATGTGCCTTGGAGATAGAACTGGAAGGGCTCATTGCTTAAACTTATCCATCATGTTTACCTACCAAAGAAAGCCAGCCCTGTCAGTTAAATGCGATGGAAATTGTGCAATAGTAGTACATGAATTGTTAAATAAATTGTTTGTTAAATAAATAAATTTGGCACTTACAAGAAGGGCACATTGTACTATTTTAAACTTGGTGGGCAGAATCTTCTCACCTTAGTCCTTGCCAGAACAGCAGGACCATTTTGGGGGGTTTGAAACTCGACTCTCTGAACAACACACAAAACAACCCAATTGTCACCCCGTTTCATGGCTCCCTGACCAGTTAGGGAGGGCAAGCAGGATGACGTGTCCATTCTGTCAAAGGAAGGATTCTAATTAAAGGAACCACAGCATATGTCAGAAAAGCTCACTGGCACTTGGATTTTTGAGGCTGCAGCAACCACAAGAATGGAGAGCAGACTTGAGATGGCTGCCCCCTGGTCTCTCACTCTTAGCTGCTGGCCCTGCTGTGGGATGTGAGAGGCTGCATTGAGGTGAACGTCATCAAAGATGGGAGGATAAGGACAACATCTCCAACTAAGCAGGCATGGGTGAATGTGGTATAGGAAGTCATCAGCAGAACTGAGGTTCCTTCAACCTGGAGACAGCACACCAAAAGGACCTAGGACATCAGGAGGGCATGACAGGTGAGTGGCATAACACTTTCAGATGCCAAGCCCCATATTTTGACTTGCCCAGCATTCTCCTGCACAGCAGTCCTCAGGAGACCACACCTAGCAGCTCCACTCATTCCTCTCTCTCCAGGCACTGCACATTTCCATTTAGACAGCCAACACTCACACTCACCCTCGCACCCATGTCCCAGAGTCACCCTCCATAAATGTTGTCCTTCCCTCCTCTCCAGACAAACCATTACAACTGCTTACACCTCCTTGCTTTCTCACCTTGCAGGAGGAGAGCGTAAAATTTGATGAGAGGCAGAGACCCAGGATGGTGGGTTAGGGGGATGGTTGCCCTCCAGTGACAGGCACCTTGTTGGCCAGTTTCAATGCATGCCTACTTGTTCCAGTGGGATGAAGGTCTTGTTCCAGGAGGCTGCAGACGTCAGCAGTGACCTGCCATGAGAACCTGAGCCTCCTGAGGCACTGGTGCTCAGACATATAAGCAGCACGGAGTCCAGCTCGACAGAGTACTACTGCAACAGAGTATGTAACTCGGGAATTTGATCAGTGAGGAAATTTGGCACACTGAAGGGAGAAATGCTGTTCTTATCTTTTGGGAAACAAGGAGTGCTCCAAGTGAGGGAATAGGAGACAGTGAGACTTGGCAGCAGCAGCGCTGGCTGATTAATCAGAGCAGTGGTGAGGGGGGAGAGTGGACCTTGCACAATGTTTTACAGAAAAAGCAAGGAGTGATGGCAGGGGATAGCGGGTAGGTGATTGGTTGGTGAGTTTTTACAAGTTTTTTTTCCTCTAATCTAGGGTTGTTATTTAAGATAGCATAGGGAAACTAAAAAGTACTGTATTAAATTTACAGATTGGAATTCCAATCAGAGTAAATGTAATAAAAGCTGAATTAATAAGTGTATTAACATAGAGCATGACTAGAGGTATTTTAATTAAAATTAATGGTTTATACAAGGTACGAAGTAGATTATAAAAGAAGGAATAGAGATTTTTTTCTTTAATCATGGATGGGCAGCTGAGACCAGTTGCTTGTAATTCCTGCAGCATATGGGAACTTCAGAACACTTCATGTGTCTTGGGGAACCACGTGTGTAGCAAATGTCTCCAGCTACTTGAGCTCAACCTCAGGATTTCCCAACTTGAGGGGCAGCTGCAGTCACTGTGGAGTAACAGGGAGCAGGAGAGTTTCCTGGATCATATGTTCCAGGAGGTGGCCACCACACAGGCAATGAGAGTTCATTCAGCGAGCAGTGGGAAAGAGCAAGACCAGCAGTGGGGATAAAAGCAGCACAGAGGCAGCGAGAAATCAATCGAGAAGGGGCAGGAAAGTGAGACCAGCAGCAGGGAGAGCTGCCGGCAGGAGTCAGTCAGAACAGGCATTTTAAAGGCGAAATCGAGGTGTGACAGCACAGGTAAGGAGGTAGGTGATTGGCTAGTGAGTAAGCAGAGTGCAGATTGTAAGCAAACTGTGCAGATACGAGCTTGCTAACTGGGGGTTTGGTGAAGGGGGGAGGAGGTGCTCCATTTTTCTACTTTTTTCATCCTCCAGTATTTGGTTCTTACTTCGGTGCATTGGAAGGAGCTAGTTGTTTGGGAGGATTATAAATAAAAAGAACTAAAACTTTTAAATAAATACATAAAACACATACCTGTGTAATTAAAAACGTGCAACTCAGTTGTATGTGGTACTAGCATTTAATAAGCACAGTAAATTGTAGTATACATAGGAATTGTTCTACATTAATTAAGAAAGTAATTAAATTAAATTAACTAAATAACATAAGTAACAATGGCAGAACAGGTCTTGGTGCTGCAGTTGTGGAATGTGGGATCTCCTGGACCGTCCACGCGATCTGCAGGGAGTGTAAGCACCTGGATGAGTTCCAGATCTGAATTATTGATCTGGAAGCTGAACTGCAGATACTCCACAACATCAGGGAGGGGGAGAGATACCTGGACACTTTGTATCAGAAGATGGTCACGCCCTTTAGAATAGCGTTGTCTGTTTTGGTCAGCGGTGAGGGACAGGAGAGTGTGACCGTGAGTGAGGCAGATAAAGGGACTGAGCAGTCGGTAGTGGAGGAACCTCAGCCTTTGCAATTGTCAAACAGTTTTGAGGTGCTTGCAACCTGTGTGGACGAAAGAAGGTAGGCAGGGTGGATTAGCAAGCTGGCCATGGCACCATGGTACAGGAAGCCATAGAAGCGGGGGGAGCAAAAAATAAAGTATTGGTAGTAGGGAACAGTGTAGTGAGGGGGATTGACACTGTTCTCTGCAGCAAAGAGCAAGAGTCCAGAAGGCTGTGTTACCTGCCCGGTGCCAGGGTTCAGGACATCTGCTCAGGGCTGGAGAGGAACTGACAGTGGGAGGGTGAGGATCCAATCATCGTGGTCCATATATGTACCAACGAAAAAGGCAGGGCAAGGAAAGAGGATCTACATGGTCAATTAGGCACCAAATTAAGAGGCAGAACCTTAAAGGTAATAATCTCTGGATTAATGCCTGAGCCATGTGCAAATTGGCATAGGACCAAATAAGATGAGAGAAATGAATGTGTGGCTCAAAGACTGGTGTGGTAGAAGTGGGTTCTCGTTCGTGGGGCACTGGCACCAGTACTGGGGGAAATGGGGGCTGTACCATTGGGACGATCTATGCCTGAACCGTGCTGGGACCAGTGTTCTAGCCAGCTGCATAACTCAGGAAGTAGACAGGATTTTAAACTGAATAGTGGGGGCAAGGGATCAAATTTGGAAAGATGTAGTAAGTCAAAGAGTAGAGACAAGGCAAGAGAGAAAGGTATTAATATGGGAAATGATAAACAGACTGTGACAGGAAGGGATGGAGAGTACAAATCTAAGAGTAAATCAGCAGATGAGGCTAGATGTTACAAAAATAATAAAAGATAAAACTAAAGGCTCTGTGGCCTAGATTTTATGTTGCCGCCGCTGAGTGAGGCGGCAGCCGTAAAAGATGGCGGCCTGCACGCATGGCTTTTATACTCTGTGGAGCTGCCACAATATTATACACGGCGGCTCATTAACATGGCCGGGGCAACTTTCCCCCCCACCCCGATGACGTGGAGGGGGCGGGCGAGTTGTCCCCGGCAACCGCTTCCAACGCCACTGCACAGGCGCCTGCGCCATTTTTAAAGGGCTTAGAGCCCTTACTGACTTACTTACTTACTGAGGTCCATGGCAGGCCTCATCCGGGGCAATCTTCATGCCTCCCCGCCACGGATCCCAACGTCGAGGCCCCGATAAAATCCAGCCCTATATCTGACTACATGTAGCATTTGAAGCAAATCAGATGAACTGATAGCACAGATATAAAAAAATAAGTATGATCTGATAGCCAGAGACAGAGACATGGCTTCAGGATGACAGATTTAGACCTGAATATTGACGGGTATACGACATTTAGGAAGGACAGGAAGCTGGGAAAAGGTGGAGGGGTGTCCCTGTCAAATATTAAAGAGACAGTGCATGTGAACATATTACAAATAATTGCACAAGTATTCCCACCCCCTCTCCCACCCCCCAAATAGCATTAAATGTCAATCCTGCCCTTCCCCCCTCCCAAAATACTTACCCTGAATATATGACCTTCCCCCCTATACCCACAAAGTTCAGAACCTTTTACCTTTACCTCTTCCCATCACCCTCTAGACCAATCAAGTAAGTTTGACCCTGCTCCCCATCTCCTGCACTGATAAGCGTACCACCCCCCGCCCCTTCCCACAGGTGTCGTGCCTCATTTCCCTGGACGGGGATTGGAAGGCGCGTCAGTGCCGGCCGCCAGGATGAAGATCACAGAGGCACATCAGAAGGCGACGAGAACTTCATGAATGCAGGTAAGTTAATTTTTTTTACATATTTAAATTGAGGTCCTGTCGCCGAGCACCGGGGGGGCCGCCATGAGGCCTCGCTGCTGCCGGCAAGATCGGGATGGGCCCTGCCGGCGATGAGGTCCGTGGCAGGCCTCATCCGGGACAATCTTCATGCCTCCCTGCCACGGATCCCAACGTCGAGGCACCTGTTAAGTCCAATCCTGTATCTGACTACACGTAGCATTCAAAACAAAACAGATGAACTCATAGCACAAATATAATTATAAATATGGTGGCACAGTGGCGCAGTGGTTAGCACTGCAGCCTCACAGCTCCAGCGACCCAGGTTCAGTTCTGGGTACTGCCTGTGTGGAGTTTGCAAGTTCTCCCTGTGACCGCGTGGGTTTCCGCCGGGTGCTCAGGTTTCCTCCCACAGCCAAAGACTTGCAGGTTGATAGGTAAATTGGCCATTGTAAATTTCCCCTAGTGTAGGTAGGTGGTAGGAGAATGGTGGGGATGTGGTAGGGAATATGGGATGAATGTAGGATTAGTATAAATGGATGGTTGTTGGTCGGCACAGACTCAGTGGGCCGAATGGCCTGTTTCAGTGCTGTATCTCTAAATAAATAAGTATGATATGATAGCCATTACAGTGACATGGCTGCAGGATGACATAGAGTTAGACCTGAATATAGAACAGTACACAACATTTAGGAAGGACAGGAAGCTAGGAAAAGGTGGAGGGGTGCCCCTGTTAATTAATGATGGTATTGGCACAATAGAGAGGCATGACCTAAGTTCAGGAAACCAGGCTGTAGAAGTGGTTTGGGTAGAGATGACAAATGATAAAGGAAAGAAGTCACTTGTGGGAGTGGTGTACAGGCCCCCTAACAGTAACCACATGGTAGGATGGGGTATAAAGAAAGAAATAATGGGAGCTTATCAGAAAGGTATGGCAATAATCATAGGAGATTTTAATCTACATATAGACTGAAAAATCGGATGGGCAAAGATAGCCTAGATGAGGAGTTCATGGAATGTTTGTGGGATAGTTTCTCAGAACAGCATATTCTGAAGCTAACCAGAGAACAGGCTATACTAGAACTGGTATTGTGCTATGAGATAGGAATAATTAATGGCCTTGTAGCGAAGGCGCTCCTAGGCAGTGGTGATCATAATATGATTTACATTCAGTTTGAGGGAGAGAAGAGTGGGTCTAAGATTAGTATTTTGAACTTAAATAAGGGCAATAATGAGGGCATGAAAGCAGAGCTAGCTAAAGTGAACTGGCAAATTAGGTTAAAGAATAGGTCAATTGAGATGCAGTGGCCATCCTAAGCTGTCAGCAAAGTCATCCTTGCAGCTTTTGTTTTCATATGTCTTTTAAAAAATATATTAATTCAGATCTCCAGTCAGTGGATTAAGAAAATTATTATTCAACAAAGCACGTTGGCATCACAATGCATTTCAGGAAAATTCAAGCAAGAACAAGGCTCAATGCAATAAGCTGAGAGGGGAAGTGAAGAGGAAAATATGACCGGCAAAGAGAGAATATGAGAATAAAATGGTAGTTAACAAAAAAAGTAACCCAAAAATCTTCAACTGGCATATAAATATCAAATAAGAGGTGGAGTTGGGCCTGTTTTGGACAAAGAGGGTGATATATGCATAGAGACACAGGACAAGGCTACAATCTTTGAGCATTTTGTATTGTTGTTTACTAAGGAAGAGGATGCTGAAAAAATGTAGGTAGAAGTGACGGTCGTGGAGGTGTATGGAATGCAAACTAATAGACAGGATGTACTGGAAAGGCTGGCTATGCTTATAGAGTGGATAAGTTGCCTTGTCCAGATGGCTTGCATCCCAGTTTTCCAAAGTAAGTGGGAGTGGGATAACAGAAGGGTTTGCTATAATCTTCCAATTTTCTCTAGGTATGGGGGAAGTGCTAAAGGATTGGAGAGTGGCAAATTGACACCTTTATTCAAGAAAGTGTTTAAGGACATTCCTATTAACTATAGGCTGGGCAGTTTAACATCAATGGTGGATAAGGTCTTAGAAACAATAATCAGGGGAAAGAAAATCAACAGGCACCTGAACAGGTTTGAGTTAATTAGGGAGAGCAAGCACGGATTTGTAAAAGGCAGATCATGCTTGATTCATCCAATTGAATTTTTTGATGAAGTAACAGAGAAGGTTGATTAAATGAAAGCAATGGATGTTGTCTGTATGGATTTTAAGAAAGCCTTTGACATAGTACCACATAAAAGACTTGTTAACAAAATTGAGACTCGTGGAATGGGAGGGTCAGTGTCAGCTTGGATAAAAAATTGGCTTAGTGACAGAAAACAGCTAGTTGTGGTAAATGGTTGTTTTTCAGACTGGTGGATGGTAACCAGTGGTTCAGTAATGAGACCACTGCTTTTTATCGATATACATAAATAAGCATGATTTTGGAACACAGAGTTCATTTCAAAATTTGTCAATGATATGAAACTTGGAGGTGTGACAGACAGTGAGGAGGATACCAATGAACTGCAACAGGACATAGGTAGGTTAGCAGAATGGCAGACAAGTGGCAGATAGAATTTAATACAGAGAAATGTGAGATGATGCATTTTTGCAAAAGGGTAGGGAGAGGCAATATGGACTAAATGGTACAGTTCTAAAGAGTGTACAGAGACAGAGGGACCTGTGGGTTCATGTGCATAGATCTTTAAAGGTGGCAGGACCTATTGAGAGAGTAGTTAACAATGCATATTGGATCTTGAACTTCTTAAATAGGATATTGAGTAAAAAACAGGGAAGTTATGCTGAACCTTGATAAAACTCTGGTTAGACCACAACTTGAATATTGCATCTAGTTCAGGTTGCCACACTTTAGGAAGGATGTAAGGGTCCTTGAGAGGTTGCAGAGGAAATTTACCAGAATGCTTCCAGGAATGAGGGATTTTAGTTTCAAGGTTAGGTTGAAGAAGCTGGGATTGTTCATCTTGGAGCAAAGGAAATTGAGCGGAGATTTGATAGACATGCACAAGATTCTGACAGTTTGAATAAGGGAGACAAAGAAAAGCTGTTTCCATTAGCTGATGGTACAAGAATTAGGGGACACATTTTTAAGGTTTTGGACAAGAGATGCAGGGGGGATGTGAGGAAGAACTTTTTTACGGAGCGAGTGGTAATGACCTAGAACTCATTGCCCATGAGTGTGGAAGGAAGTGCAGAAAATGAATGATTTCAAAAGGAAATTGGATAGGCACTTGAGGGAAATAAACCGACATGACTAAAGGATAGAGACCGGGAATGGGACTGCTTGGATTGCTCTGCAGAGAGCCAGCATGGACTTGATGGGCCAAATGTCCTCCTTCTGTGCTGTTATAAATCTATGACTCCTTGTTGAGAAAGCTGATCCTGTCTGCCTGTGGACTCTGTGTTGGGTACCTCACTTCCTTTCAGCTGGATCTCAGTGTCCATCATCTCTACCCTGTTGAGGGGGCATGCATCTGAGGAGAAGGCAGCTGGTGATGTTGCTGTTGTTGCTCCTGCTGCTGCTAGAGCTGATGGCGGTGGTGTGGACACTGCTGTTGCCCCTCAGCAGAAGTGGAAGTGCAGCTGCATAAGCTGCTCCCATGTTGTGGTAAATGCTGGCAGCAGGGAATGCAGCTGAAGGTGCATGAAATGCTAGACAGGTGAAATGCCTTCCAAGAAGTTGGCAATCACCTGTCAAGTATTGAAAGTGCTCTCGGAGAGAAGAAGTGCTTTGAACAGTAGTCTCTCAATGGCCATGGCTGAGGCTCTTCAATGTAACTAATCAAAGCCTTTCCCAGCTTGTCAATTTCACTAAAGAAGCTCTTCTTGCTGTGCACTCACCAAGATGACCTTGGCAAGTTGCTGACATGTCAGGAAATACAGCCCCTGGCTGGGAAATCCATGATTGAGAGTTAAAACAGGTCTTAATTGACTTCTTCACTACCTCAACCACTTCTTAATTACTTATCTAACAGATCCAAGGGGATTCCCTGCTCTCCTTTAATCCAATCCCCGGGGAAAGCCAAAAGAGGGCAGGGAGACATTGGGATCCCAACACAACATCAGTTTCTGAGACTTTCCCACACTGCATACACTGGAACCTGCCTTCATCGGGCAGGGAATATTCTGCTCACTAAATGTCACATTATGCGATCTTGAATAAAATAGCTGGCCAAGTGGCAGGGATGCCAGCATTGTAGGGATTAATCTTCTTTTGCAAACAGGAGTACACTTGTAGAATGGAAATTTCAATTAACTTAGCTTGATTTCAAGTTTCCAACATGAAAGCACTTTTCATTTGCAGTTGTCAGAATTATAAGTGCATGCTATTAATACTTTGATGTCCGTCAGTCTAGTGGATAACTTTGCAGGATGCTGTTCTGCAAATGGATTTCTGGTCAATTTTACACAATCTGTATAGTTTGAATTACCATTTTTTAGGGTGTGTGCTTTTACCTAATAGTATGAACATCAGTTTTTTTGCATGATCTAATTATTTATACAAATGCCATGTGAACGAGTACATTTTGCAAACAATGGGCAGAATTTTGTGCAGCTGTGTGGAGAATGATGGCATGAGGGGACAGAGAATTGAGTTGGAAGTGTAAGTATCTGTGCTTGTGGAAGGTACAGGAGAGTCATATGGTGGCGCACCCTCTGAGTGCTCCTCCTCCTCAGAGGTGGACGTCACACCCCTGTCTGACTCTTGTGGACGCAGACCTACATGAGAGAATACAAACATGTGTGGGTTAGGCTGTGCAGATCTCATCATACCAAGCAAGAGTGCTATAGGTCTCCAAAAGTGAACTGTATTTCGATGGAAGTCAATCCTTACTCTTGTACAGAGACTCCACTCTCACTATCAGAAATACTGTGGCTGCCCTGTGTTCCTGCCATTCTAAAACCTCTACCTCGGCTGTGGAGAGAGGCTGAAGATCTGGGATTCCTCTGACAGTTCGGGCTCTCTCCCTCTTGTTATAGGCTCTCTTGCCCTGCAAGTGCAATGATGGAGATAGTCAAACTTTGCAAAGAGATTATCATGACAATTCTGCTCGTGTCAGCCCCTCGTACCCTAGTGGGATATCCGAAAAGCTCATGCTGCTGTCCACTCTCAGGGGAGTTAATGGGAGTGAACTGTGAAAGAAGGTGGCCTGTGGCCAAGATGCAGCCATGCATCTGTTAGGATGAGGTGATGCCTAACCTGCTCTGCCAGAGCAGTTGTAGTACCTCCCTGCCCATGTCACGCATCCTTCGGCATTGCTACTTGCAATCCATAAAAGGGAGAGAGTTATGGAGCTGTCACCTTGGTAGAATGGAGGAGGTCATTGTGGAACTGGACCCAGTTGTGTTGGGTGACCCCACATCTGCTAACCACCTCAGCTATCAATATCCAGGCATGCTTGGACAGCAGGAGGACCTGTCTTGCCAAGGTCCCCTTCTTGCCATTGCTGGGGAAGAGGACCTTGGACCTCATGCCTTTCCCTTGCAGCCTAGAGGAGAACCTCCAGGGAAGCATCGCTGAACCTTGGGGCCACCTTGTGCCTGGTATTGCCCCTCTTGACCTCTGGAGTGCTCCTGGACTTCTGAGTCCTTGGTCAGCAACACAGCAGTTTAGCAGCAGATAGACTCCAGGCAGAGGGGTCAGCAGTTCAGCAGTTTGTCAGCAGAGAGACTCCAGGCAGAGGGGCAGCAGTACAGCAGTTTAGCAGCAGAGAGACTCCAGGCAGAGAGGCAGCAGTACAGCAGTTTAGCACCAGAGAGACTCCAGGCAGAGGGGCAGCAGCACAGCAGTTTAGCAGCAGAGAGACTCCAGGCAGAGAGGCAGCAGTACAGCAGTTTAGCTGCAGAGAGACTCCAGGCAGAGAGGCAGCAGTACAGCAGTTTAGCAGCAGAGAGATTCCAGGTAGAGGGGCAGCAGCACAGCAGTTTAGCAGCAGAGAGATTCCAGGTAGAGGGGCAGCAGTACAGCAGTTTAGCAAAGGAGAGACTCCAGGCAGAGAGGCAGCAGTACAGCAGTTTAGCAGCAGAGAGACTCCAGGCAGAGGGGCAGCAGTACAGCAGTTTAGCAGCAGAGGGATTCCAGGCTGAGGGGCAGCAGTACAGCAGTTTAGCAGCAGAGAGACTCCAGGCAGAGAGGCAGCAGTACAGCAGTTTAGCAAAGGAGAGACTCCAGGCAGAGAGGCAGCAGTACAGCAGTTTAGCAGCAGAGAGATTCCAGGCAGAGAGGCAGGAGTACAGCAGTTGAGCAGCAGAGAGACTCCAGGCAGAGGGGCAGCAGCACAGCAGTTTAGCAGCAGAGAGACTCCAGGCAGAGAGGCAGCAGTTTAGCAGCAGAGAGACTCCAGGCAGAGAGGCAGCAGTACAGCAGTTTAGCAGCAGAGAGACTCCAGGCAGAGGGGCAGCAGTACAGCAGTTTAGCAGCAGAGACACTCCAGGCAGAGGGGCAGCAGTACAGCAGTTTAGCAGCAGAGAGACTCCAGGCAGAGGGGCAGCAGTACAGCAGTTTAGCAGCAGAGAGACTCCAGGCAGAGAGGCAGCAGTACAGCAGTTCAGCAGCAGAGAGACTCCAGGCAGAGAGGCAGCAGTACAGCAGTTCAGCAGCAGAGAGACTCCAGGCAGAGGGGCAGCAGTACAGCAGTTCAGCAGCAGAGAGACTCCAGGCAGAGGGGCAGCAGCACAGCAGTTTAGCAGCAGAGAGACTCCAGGCAGAGAGGCAGCATACAGCAGTTTAGCAGCAGAGAGACTCCAGGCAGAGGGGCAGCAGTACAGCAGTTTAGCAGCAGAGAGATTCCAGGCAGAGAGGCAGCAGTACAGCAGTTTAGCAGCAGAGAGACTCCAGGCAGAGGGGCAGCAGTACAGCAGTTTAGCAGCAGAGAGATTCCAGGCAGAGAGGCAGCAGTACAGCAGTTTAGCAGCAGAGAGACTCCAGGCAGAGGGGCAGCAGTGCAGCAGTTTAGCAGCAGAGAGACTCCAGGCAGAGAGGCAGCAGTACAGCAGTTCAGCAGCAGAGAGACTCCAGGCAGAGAGGCAGCAGTACAGCAGTTCAGCAGCAGAGAGACTCCAGGCAGAGGGGCAGCAGTTCAGCAGCAGAGAGACTCCAGGCAGAGGGGCAGCAGCACAGCAGTTTAGCAGCAGAGAGACTCCAGGCAGAGAGGCAGCAGTACAGCAGTTTAGCAGCAGAGAGACTTCAGGCAGAGGGGCAGCAGTACAGCAGTTTAGCAGCAGAGAGATTCCAGGCAGAGAGGCAGCAGTACAGCAGTTTAGCAGCAGAGAGACTCCAGGCAGAGGGGCAGCAGTACAGCAGTTTAGCAGCAGAGAGCTTCCAGGCAGAGGGGCAGCAGTACAGCAGTTTAGCAGCAGAGAGATTCCAGGCAGAGGGGCAGCAGTACAGCAGTATAGCAAAGGAGAGACTCCAGGCAGAGGGGCAGCAGTACAGCAGTTTAGCAGCAGAGAGATTCCAGGCAGAGGGGCAGCAGTACTGCAGTTTAGCAGCAGAGAGGCTCCAGGCAGAGGGGCAGCAGCACAGCAGTTTAGCAGCAGAGAGACTCCAGGCAGAGAGGCAGCAGTTTAGCAGCAGAGAGACTCCAGGCAGAGAGGCAGCAGTACAGCAGTTTAGCAGCAGAGAGACTCCAGGCAGAGGGGCAGCAGTACAGCAGTTTAGCAGCAGAGACACTCCAGGCAGAGGGGCAGCAGTACAGCAGTTTAGCAGCAGAGAGACTCCAGGCAGAGGGGCAGCAGTACAGCAGTTTAGCAGCAGAGAGACTCCAGGCAGAGAGGCAGCAGTACAGCAGTTCAGCAGCAGAGAGACTCCAGGCAGAGAGGCAGCAGTACAGCAGTTCAGCAGCAGAGAGACTCCAGGCAGAGGGGCAGCAGTACAGCAGTTCAGCAGCAGAGAGACTCCAGGCAGAGGGGCAGCAGCACAGCAGTTTAGCAGCAGAGAGACTCCAGGCAGAGAGGCAGCATACAGCAGTTTAGCAGCAGAGAGACTCCAGGCAGAGGGGCAGCAGTACAGCAGTTTAGCAGCAGAGAGATTCCAGGCAGAGAGGCAGCAGTACAGCAGTTTAGCAGCAGAGAGACTCCAGGCAGAGGGGCAGCAGTACAGCAGTTTAGCAGCAGAGAGATTCCAGGCAGAGAGGCAGCAGTACAGCAGTTTAGCAGCAGAGAGACTCCAGGCAGAGGGGCAGCAGTGCAGCAGTTTAGCAGCAGAGAGACTCCAGGCAGAGAGGCAGCAGTACAGCAGTTCAGCAGCAGAGAGACTCCAGGCAGAGAGGCAGCAGTACAGCAGTTCAGCAGCAGAGAGACTCCAGGCAGAGGGGCAGCAGTTCAGCAGCAGAGAGACTCCAGGCAGAGGGGCAGCAGCACAGCAGTTTAGCAGCAGAGAGACTCCAGGCAGAGAGGCAGCAGTACAGCAGTTTAGCAGCAGAGAGACTTCAGGCAGAGGGGCAGCAGTACAGCAGTTTAGCAGCAGAGTGATTCCAGGCAGAGAGGCAGCAGTACAGCAGTTTAGCAGCAGAGAGACTCCAGGCAGAGGGGCAGCAGTACAGCAGTTTAGCAGCAGAGAGCTTCCAGGCAGAGGGGCAGCAGTACAGCAGTTTAGCAGCAGAGAGATTCCAGGCAGAGGGGCAGCAGTACAGCAGTATAGCAAAGGAGAGACTCCAGGCAGAGGGGCAGCAGTACAGCAGTTTAGCAGCAGAGAGATTCCAGGCAGAGGGGCAGCAGTACTGCAGTTTAGCAGCAGAGAGACTCCAGGCAGAGGGGCAGCAGCACAGCAGTTTAGCAGCAGAGAGACTCCAGGCAGAGAGGCAGCAGTACAGCAGTTTAGCAGCAGAGAGACTCCAGGCAGAGAGACAGCAGTACAGCAGTTTAGCAAAGGAGAGACTCCAGGCAGAGGGGCAGCAGTACAGCAGTTTAGCAGCAGAGAGATTCCAGGCAGAGGGGCAGCAGTACAGCAGTTTAGCAGCAGAGAGACTCCAGGCAGAGAGGCAGCAGTACAGCAGTTTAGCAGCAGAGAGACTCCAGGCAGAGGGGCAGCAGTACAGCAGTTTAGCAGCAGCAATGGAAAAATTCATCAAAGGCAAAGCATCAACAAAGTCAATAAGTGAAGCAGCAGTTTAAGCAGGGCTGGGAATGCTTTAAAGCACCGGCGCCATCTCTGCTGGTGATGCCATTGTCACCTTGCCACCCGCCCTGGCACACGATTGGCCATGTCCCATTATGATAATTGGCCACCGGCCAATGTGGGCCTACCACACACATGATGAGCGGCGACGGCGCCCACTTCTGAGTCCGCCGCTGGTAGGTTCACTAAATTCGGCCCAACACTTCTGTTTTTAAGTGTAGATGATAAAGTCAACAAAGAATAATGGAGAGAGGTAGGCCCTGAAATTAAACGTGGGTATATTAGTGTATGAACTTTACTCAGTGTGGCAGAGCTTTCGATCTGTTTATAAGTGAGTTAATCCCTTAGCTAAAATAGTGGAGAAAGAAAGTTCAGTGTTTATGCACCAGTATTGCGGGATATCATTTTAGGGCCATGGCGTGTTGAGAAAATTAAGTGCTGGTAAATTATCCCAAGGACAATTCCTTTTGCAGGTCCTTAGAGCTTACAACCTCCAGGTATCTCACAATGCAATTGCTGAATCAGAACTCTCAATCTCCATGCCCTTCAGCAGACCAATGAAAATCTTGTTTCCAAAGCTGGAGCTCCCTGGATGACTGAAGAAATTGACATTAAAATGAAACAGAAAAAGGAAGCTTATACTAAATGTCAAGATAATAATATAGTAGGAAATCAAGCTGGATACAGAGTACAGATGAGAACTAAAAAAAGGAAGAAGAGAGCCAAAGAGGATATGTGAGAAAAGATTAGTGTCGAACATAGAAGGGAGCACTAAAGTCTTTTATAAGCTTAAAGAGTAAAAGGAAAGTCAAAGGAAAGGTGGAACCAATTAAGGACATGAAGGAAATCTTCTTGTGGATGCAGGTGACACAGCTGAGGCACTTAATGAATACTTTGCATCTGTCATCATTAAAGAAGAGGATGCTGCCAATGTTACAGTAAAGGAAGAGGATGTTGAGAAATTGGATAAGATAAAAACAGAAAAATAGGAGGTACTGAAAATGTTGACAGTGCTCAAAGTAGAATGGTCACCTGGCACAGAAGAAAGAAAGGAAATAGCAGAAGTTTTTACCACAATTGTTCAATTCTCTTTAGATATGAGTATGGTGCCAGAGGACTGGAGGGTTGCAAATGTTACACCCTGATCAAAAGGAAGAGCTAAATTAGGTAAATAGATGTCGCTGGAACAAAATTAATACTCACTTGGAAGAGCATGGGTTAATAAATGACAACTAACATGGATTTATTAAAGGAAAATCATGTCTGATTAACTTGACTGTGTTCTTCAAAGAAGTAACAGAGAAGATTGATGAGGTGGTGCAGTTGATGTTGTGTATCAGGACTTTCAAAAGGTGTTTGATAAAACACCTTATAATAGATATTAGCAAAATTGATAACCATGGAATTAAAGGGGCAGTGGCAGCATGAATGTGAAATTGGCTCTCAGACAGAGAGCAGAGAGTAGTAGTGAATGGTTGTTTGTCAGACTGGGCGGAAGTATATAGGGGTGACTCAAGGGGTCAGTATTAGGACCACCGCGCTTTTTCATGTAACATGGACTTGGGTAGGGGGCATAATTAAAAAGGTTTGCGGAGGACAAAAAGCTTGGAGAAAAACACAGATGAGGATTGTAGCAGACCTCAGGAGGACATAGATTGAGGAACTGGAGAGACAGTTGGAAGATTAAATTTAATGCAGAAAAGTGTAAACTGATGTATTTTGGAAAGAGAAAATGAGAGAAACTATATGATACAATTTTAAAGGAAGTGCAATAACAGCATACTCAAATTTTTGAAAGTGGCAGGAAAAGTTAAGAAGGGTATTAAAAAGGCATATGGGATCCTGAGCTATATAAGTAGAGGCAAAGAGTTCAAAAGCAAGGAAGCTATACTAAACCTTTATAAATCATTGGTTACATCTCAGCTAGAGCAGTGTTTTCAGTTCTGGGCACCTCATTTTAGGAAGGAGGTCAAGGACTTGGAGAGGGTGCAAAGGATAGTTATTAGAATGGTACAAAGCATGAGGGGATTAGGTTTGGGGAGAGACCACATAAACTGGGATTGTTTTCTTTAAAGCATAACAGGTTAATGGGGGACTTAATAAAAATGTTCAAAATTATGAAGAGTTTTGATAGAGTAGATAGAGCAAAACTGTTTTCACTGGCAGAAGGCCAGTAGATCTCCAAACAATGAGGAGATAGATGAGCAAATTTGTTAGCAAATTTCAAAGATATGTAACAAAAATAGAATAATATTAGTAGGATACTTTTATTACCCTAATATAGACAGGAAAAAAATAGTGCTAATAGTAGGGAATGAGAGGAATTTCTGATGTGTACACAAAAGAACTTCCTTGGTCAGCAAGTGTCCAGTTCAACAGGAAAGAAACAGTTTTGGATTAGGTTCTGGGAAATGAGGTAAGGCAAGTGGGGTGTATCCCAATAGGAGATTTTCTTGCTAATAGTGATTACAACATAATCTGGTTTAAAGTAATTATGGAAAGAGACCAGAAAACATTGAAGGTAAAAATGCTCAACCAACTTCAATGATTTAAGAAGGGACCCCGCACAGGTAGATTGGAACAGATAATTGTGGGTTAAAGCAGTAACAGAGCAATGGCAGGCCTTCAGGGGAGCATAGTTCAGGTAAAAGCTAGATATATTGCTTTGAAGAGAAAAGTTAGACCAGACAAAGCTAATGCACCCTCGATGACAAAAGGAAATGAAAGTTAAAATAAACAGAAAAAGGAGAATTATAACAAATGTCAGGACAAAGATTCACTTAATAGCCAGGAAGATTATGGAACGTACTGGAGGGAAGTGAACAAGTTAATGCAAGAGCTAAAGAGAAGTTACAAATAAAAGATCAGCAGCCAACATAAAATTGAACCCTAAAACACATTAGAAACATCTAGAGGGCTAAATTAGATAGCCCTGAAAACAGGAGAGGGGATTGTGTTGTGCGATCCATGCCCGTTGATTGTAATGCAGGCAGCATACCAACTTCATGCTGCACACTAATTTACATGATTGCAGTGTCCAGCCAGCGCTAACTGTGCTGTTGATCAGCTGGGTGTCTTGAGCGCAGAGCCCAAAATTGTAAGTGGCTAACACTAGCTAGCCAGCACTGCTTAAAGCGAGCCCAAAACTCATAAAGGGAAGGTTTTTGTGGCTGGAGCAGGTGCTAGTTCAACAACTGAATTGGACCTGCAAAACATGCAATAATGTCACAACTTGGCAGAAAGCGGGCTGCAGGGTATTCGGATGCTGCACTGCGGTCCTTGGTGAAGGAGATGGAAAGGAGAAGATATGTCCTGCAAAGTACTCTTGAATTTCCTTTGGGAGCGTGAGGGCAATTTGCTTAAGTGCGCAACCCCTTTAAATTTTTATGCGCGGACACAAACGCATGGTAACTTAAAGGGGCCAACATGTGCACGGCCTGCACAGGAATTTTCAGGTTGCTGCGTGATTGCGCAGTTTAGAGGGAACACTTGTGTCCTATATCCACAGGTGACGAGGAAGCCCTCCAGACACAAGCTCAAAAGGCAGTGGGAGCAGACAGCTATAGAGGTCAATGCCAGCAGTCAAGCCCTGAGGACCTGCATGCAGTGCTGCAAGAGGTTCAATGACCTCACACGAGTTGTCAAGGTCAGTGAATGCATCTTTAAATGTCAAATCCCATCAACTACACCACTAGCCTCAGACACTGCTTATTTCACCACTCACCGAGCAACAAGCTCCATCAATCTGGATTCATACATGACATTCATATGCTTCACCTCACCCTCATTCACTTAATTCTATTGCAAACTTTAGACCCTTATCTCACAGCTTGCACACACTGTCAGCTATTGAACTATGACAGCCAAACTGATTGCACAATAATTCCCTGTCTCTTGATGGACAAGGTGACTCATAGCTGGAAGCAGCAGGAGCTAACTGGAGGGAGCAGGTTCACCTGCATGTCTTAACCCCCATGGAAGAGATGGTGCTATCTGTTTTGGGGCAACCTTAAGAGCAGACCACCTTAAGAAGCTGTAAGTGAAGGCCACTAGAGGAAGTGATGTTGCATCACAGATGACGGCACAGTGGGCGCAGTGGTTAGCACCGCAGCCTCACAGTTCCAGTGACCCAGGTTCGATTCTGGGTACTGCCTGTGCGGAGTTTGCAAGTTCTCCCTGTGACCGCATGGGTTTCCGCCGGGTGCTCTGGTTTCCTCCCACAGCCAAAAACTTGCAGGTTGATAGGTAAATTGACCATTGTAAATTATCCCTAGTGTAGGTAGGTGGTCGGAGAATGGTGGGGACATGGTAGGGAATATGGGATTAATGCAGGATTAGTATAAAATGGGTGGTTGTTGGTCGGCACAGACTCGGTGGGCCGAAGGGCCTGTTTCAGTGCTGTATCTCTCTGACTATGACCAGGGAGTTGTGGGTGTAGCCTGACAAAGTGAGATGTCCTTTAATGCAGCCCATGCCGTAACTGTTTCGATAGACACATTCTAGTAAAGTTATAATAAAAGCCCACATTTTCTTTGGATATTACTCGCAGTCCTGTGAATTTTACAATAGTTCGAATACCAAAGGAACAAGAAATATTATATGGTGACAACATTTGGAATATATTTTTTCTGAAGACCACCAAATAATTGATAGAACCATAGAACCATAGAAAAATTACAGCACAGAAGGAGGCCATTTAGCCCATCATGTCTGCATTGGCCAAAAAATCTAGCCATCCAATCTAATCACACCTTCCAGCACCTGGTCCGTAGCCTTGCAGGTTACAGCACTTCGGTGCATGTCCAGATACCTTTTAAATGGATTGAGGGCTTCTGCCTCCACCACCATTCCTGGCAATGAATTCCAGACATCCACCCCCTCTGGGTGAAAATGTTTTTCCTCATGTCTCCTCTAATCCTTCTACCAATCACCTTAAATTTTGCCCTCTGGTAATTGACCTCCAATAGGGAAACAGGTCCTTCCTGTCAACTCTATCTAGGCTCCTCATAATTTTGTAGTCCTCAATTAAGGCTCCTCTGTTCTAAGGAAAACGACCCTAGCCTATCCTATCTTTCCTCAAAACTGCAACTTTCAAGCCCTGGCAACATTCTTGTAAATCTCCTCTGTACTCTCTCCAGAGCAATTATGTCCTTCCTGTAATGTGGTGACCAGAACTGTATGCAATAATCCAGCTGTGGCCTAACCAGCGTTTTATAGTGTTCCAGCATTACATCACTGCTTTTGTATTTTATACCTCGGCCAATAAAGGAAAGCATTCCATATGCCTTCTTCACCACTCTATCTACCTGTCCTGCCACCTTAAGGGACCTGTGGACATGCACTCCAAGGTCTCTCATTTCTTCTACCCTTCGCAATATCTTCCCGTTTATTGTGTATTCCCTCACTTTATTTGTCCTCCCCAAATGCATTACCTCACACTTCTCTGGATTGAATTCCATTTGCCACTTTTCCACCCACTCAACCAAACCATTGATATCATTCTGGAGTCTACAGCTATCCTCTTCACTGTCAACTACATGGCCAATTTTTGTGTCATCAGCAAATTTGCCAATCATGCCTCCCACATTAAGTCCAAATCATTTATATACAGCAAAAACAGCAAGGGTCCCAACACTGAGCCCTGTGGAACACCACTGGAAACTGCTTTCCATTTGCAAAATCGTTGACTACTACCCTTTGTTTCCTGTCACTGAGCCAATTTTGGATCCAACTTGCCACATTCCCCTGTATCCCATGGTCTGCCATACGGAACCTTGTCACACACCTTACTAAAATCCATGTAGACCACATTCACTGCACTACCTTCATCAATCCTCCTTGTTACTTCCTCAAGAAACTCAATCCAGTTAGTAAGACATGATCTTCCCTTAACAAATCCACGCTGACTATCCCTGATTAATCCATGCCTTTCTAAGTGGCAGTTTTTCCTGTCCCTTAGGATTAATTCTAATAATTTACTCACCACCGAGGTCAGATTGGCCAGCCTATAATTATTTGACCTATCCCTCGCACCATTTTTAAACAATGGTATAATGTTCAGAGAACTCCAATCCTCTGGCACATGGCCCATATCCAGTGAGGATTTGAAGATGATGCTCAGCGCATCTGCTATTTCCTCCCTGGCTTTCTTTAACAACCTGGGATGCAATCCATCCAGCTCTGGCGATTTACACTTTCAAGGATGTCAGACCCTCTAGTACTTCCTCTCTCATTATGCTTATCGTATCTAATATTTCACACTCTTCCTCTTTAGCTACTATGTCTGCATCATCCCTCTCCTTTGTGAAGACAGAGACAAAAAAGTCATTAAGAACCCTGCCCACATCTTCTGCATCCACGTGTAAATTGCCTTGTACATCTCTAATAGGCCCTATCCTCTCCTTAGTTATCCTCTTGCTCTTAATCTACAGTTAAAACATCTTTGGATTTTCCTTGATTTTATCTGCCAATAATTTTTCATGTCCTCTCTTTGCTTTTCTAATTTCCCTTTTTACTTCACTCCTGCACTTTGTATACTCCTCTAGGCTTTCTAAAGTATTAAGATTTTGTGATTGTCATAAGCTTTCTTTTTCTGCTTTAACGTATCCTGTAAGCTTCTTGATAACCAGGGGACTCTAGATTGGGCCATACCATCCTTTATCTTTATGGGGACATGCCTACACTGTGCCTGCAGAATCTCACTTTTGAATGCCTCCCACTGGTTTGCCACTGATTTTCCTTCAAGTAGCTGTATCCAGTCTACTTTGGCCAGACCACCTCTCAGTATTGTAAAATTTGCCTTCCCCCAATTTAGAACTTTTCATCCTGTTTTATCTTTGTCTTTTTCCATGATTAGGCTTAAACTACCTGTATTATGGTCGCTATCTGCAAAATGGTCATCCACTGCTACTTCATCCACTGCTACTTCATCCACCTGCCCAGCCTCATTACCAAAGATTACATTGTGACAACATATGATTATTTTCTGAAGAAAACACTAAGAGCAAATAAAGAATAACAGTTTGCTAAGCTGGAGTGGTTGAAGATTCAGATGGAGAGCAGCTGGCGGAAGACCCCACAGCAGTGCAGCAAGCTAGGACCACAGACTGGATCCCAGGAAGAGTTGAAATGCTGAGTACTGCAGGCAAGTTGCTGGGGGTTCAGAGCTTTCTGCTGGTCTGGCAGTGGGTTGAAAAATTTGGAAAGCAGTAGTTGAAGCCATTACTTAATTTTCCCTTTTTTTAAACTTCATAGCTGGGGCCTAGTTTGAAAAAAGAGGGAAGAACTCACCAGCACGAATGGAGGTCCACAGCACAAAGTAAAAGGCTGGTTGTGGCAACTGCCGGTACTCCAAGATGCAACTGGCTGTGGTGAAAAAACAGCTCTTAGTTTACAAAAGCTCACAGTTAAAAAAAAAAGCTGAGTAAACAAAGAACTGCTCTCTCTGTTTTAAAGAAATGATGTAGTCCCAGCCTTAAAAGGGCAGATCTGCAGAAAACAAATCTATTTAAACAAAAAGGAAATGTGCCTGTGAAAAAGAAAACCTGTAAAAAAATCCTATTTTTTTTTTTAAAGCAGGATCATTAAGATGATGGCTTTGAAATATCCAGTAATAGATCGGAAGGTGTCAGACATACCATCTGAATTTAAACTGTTTTGACAGTGAATGGAACTCTGTTTCCTGGATCAAGAAGTGAGTGAACAACAGAAAAAAAGCTATCAAAATTAAGATCACACTGGGTAACGAGGGTCTGCAATGGATCAATACATCAAAATTGTCAGCTGAGGATCAGAAGGACCCTAGCAAACTATGGACATTCTTGGGAAGCAACTGAAGGTAATGGTCAATTTCTGAGTACACAGGCTTGAGCTTATGACTTACTGGCAAAGGCAAGATGAGTTCATTGCAGGGTGTCGAGACAAAGCTCAACATCGTAACTTTGCAGAGATTGAATTGTAAGAATGGATCTACCCCACTACAAGCCTTTCATAAAGACCTGCTAGAAGAGAACAAAGTGCACACCATAGATGCACTACTCAATGATCAAAGGGAATTTGAAGACATCATGGCTGGATGCCATCAGTACCAAGCATCGGGGGGCGGCTACGACAATTGGTATGGTAACCAAGGCGCCAAAGTCTGCAAAGCCTTGTGACAAATATGGCCTGACTCACCAAATTCGTAGTTGTCCAGCGTATCAGGACCAGTGCAAAGCTTGTGGCATCCGAGGACATTGGGCAAGGCAGTGCAGAAGGCTCAGATACTGCACACAGGAATGGTGGCAAATCACAGGCAGAGAGAATGTCTGAAAGACAGGATGGCAAACACAAAAGGAATGCCAACACACAACAGAAGCCTAAGCAGGTACATCAGGTCAGCAGGGAGACAGATTGCCAGGAGGACACGAATGAAGAATGGACTCATGCGACAGCGAACAAGCATTTCACATAGTTAACTTGGATCAATGTGTCAATACTATTACGCAATCTGAGGCATTTATCATGGATTGTATGTCCGCAGAAGAGTGACAAGCATAAGCTCATAGTAAAGGTTCACATTGGATCAAGTGCAAATATTCTACCCCTCCATATACTGAAAGACATGTACTTAAAGAAATGGGAATCTATGGTACGACCCACCCCCAGTCTGACTGCCGATAATGATTGTCCAATCCAGTGCATTGGAATGATTACCTTGCACTACAGCTATTTTCCTTCTTCTTTCTTTTTCTTTCTTTTGGGCCTCCTTATCTCGAGAGACAATGGATACGCGCCTGGAGGTGGTCAGTGGTTTGTGAAGCAGCGCCTGGAGTGGCTATAAAGGCCAATTCTGGAGTGACAGGCTCTTCCACAGGTGCTGCAGAGAAATTTGTTTGTTGGGGCTGTTGCACAGTTGGCTACAGCTATGGGAGCTCCGAATGGTACCACAAATGTTTTATATTGTAGGCACAACTGGACCAGCTATCGCAAGACTTCCAGTATGCCAAGATTTATGAACTGTCACAATACATGAATTTATTAACGCACTGAAGAAGGTAGAAAATATCCAGGTCGAGTGTATTGGGTTGGTCCATTAAAGGACAACACAAATGTTGGGAGTCTTGACATAAAGAGATGATGTGACTGGGAATCTCTCCTTGGGCTTCAGTTCATTGCAGCAAGTACCCAGAGGCCTGAGGAGTTGCCTATGATTGGTGATGTTGCCATTCATCATTTTTCTAAGCTTTCTAAATAAGGGAAAGTGAAGGCATCATATGACAAGCTAGCAGGACTAGAATTAGCTCGATTGCGAGTAGAACAGAAGGTCATAGTCCTCAATCTTGCATCAGAAACTTGGTATCCTGCAGAGGTTGCTAGGATATGTGACCAGTCCAGATCTTACTCAGTCCAGATACCCAATGGTGTGATTCTCAGAGAGAACCAAAGTCAACTCAGAGAGCAGTATGAAAACACTACGTGTGACAACCCTGTGGCATTGCAGCCAAGTACAAAGACAAAGTCTGAAGATGAAAGTACAGATACTATGAGCACAGATGGAGAACATGGTAAACAGAGTTCTGTGTCACCTGAGTCTCAATGTCATCGTCAAGACGAGCTCAGATCTGGGAAGAGGTTCACACTAACAAGAACGGGACAAATAAAGAAACCTCCTCTATGTTTTAGAGAGTGTTAAACTTGCTTACTTATAAATAACGTTTTGTTTCAAGCATTTATAGCTAGTCCGAACCATAACATCATTTTTTTTTTGTACATATGTTTTTTATCTTTGGAAAAAAGGGAAATGTTGTGGGATGAACTTAAGAGAAGACCACTAAGAAGATGTAAGTGAAGGTCACCAGAGGAAGTGATGTCACATCACACATGACCAGGGAATTGTGAGATGTGTTTAGATGTGGCTTCTGCAGTAACTATTTGTATGTACATGTTCTAGTTAAGTTATAACAAATACCCACATTTTCTTGGGATATTACTTGCATCCTGTGAATCTTACAATAGTTCACATACCAAGGGAATAAGTAATACTATACTGACCATTATTGAGATGCTCATTGCTAAGACCATGGCCAGCAGCGGGGCTGAAACCATTGAAGATGACGGTATCCTCATATCCTTCTCATATCCCACCTTTCCCTCATCCCACAATCATGTCTGATTTACAGGGTGCACATTATGTAAGCATGTGCCTCTTACTTTGCCTGTCCCCCTCTCCTCACCACAACCCTTGTGCCTTTCTCCTTTCAAATACCCAAGAGGTACAGCCTAGCCAGGCAGTGGAGGAACAACAAGGAAACAGTGATGATGAAGACACACTATTGCTCAATTTCACACTTGCAGCCACCAGCTCAGACGCTGTGTGTAATTTAGAGGATGGATTACAGGCAGGATATGCATATGGTGAGACATTGGTGCAGCCGTGGTAGGGACCAAGGATAACACAGATTCCAGAACCGCCAAAGGTCACACATGAGTTCTGCTTAAAGGGCTCAGTTGAGCAGTTTAATGGCACAGTCGGCAAAAAGGTGGCTGATGGATATGCACAACAAAATTCTGGTTTATTGGGAAGCCTGCCAGAAAGTTTGCAGTCATAGGAGCATGGAGGAATCGGCACCAATTTGACACAGGGCTTTGCACAGAGTTGGGAGCCCATCCTTTCCAGCATGGAAATGGTAGCCAACTCCAAAGCAGATCACGCAACAGCTGCCCAATGTCTAAATACTGTAGTGGAATCTCAGACTTCTGTCATGCAAAGTCATCTTGCTCACTTCATGGTTGTGGATTACAGTGCTCAAAGGGGCTTGCAGTCTCTCACAGCATTCCAGCAATCTCTCCTCCAATAGGTTACAAGGATTGCCGAGACATTTCCCTGGAGGAATGGCAGCAGCTCCAAGGAGCACAAATCTGCTGTCCTCCCTCAAGGACACGGCACTCGTCCTTCCATCTCTGCCAGTCCACCAGTGCCCTTACTGTTGCATGTCAGCCACCCTGCCAGTCCAGAATGCAGCCACCCATGCCAAGGTGGTACAGTCTGTAGCTGGGCCTTCTAGGCCCAAAGCTGCTTGAAGGCATCCTGCAAGGCCATCTGCAGTCTCCACCAGTGAAAGTCAGTAGCCTTCCACTAGCCAAGCTGCAGGCAATGTGGCAGAACTGCGTAGGAGCACTAAACCATCAAAGGCACATGGTGAATGAAGAAGGGTCATTTTGATCTTTGTATGCAATACGGCATGATTTCATTTTTACATTTTGTTTGGAATGTTTGCTTTGTGGTGGCTTTAATTTTTGCATTGTCAAGTGGACGCTGTGATGGTCAGTATCAGAGGTAGATAAGGTTTGGGTTATTGGTGAATGGGGAATTGGGGTTGTGGTTACTGGTATCGCACTTGGATGAGTTGCTCACAGAGAACATGGGTAGAAAGGGGATGTCTAGGTTACCTCCTCCCTTTCTCTTCCTCCTCCTGCTTTTTTCTCTTCATGTACCTTCTCCTCACTTGCTCGCTGTATAACTGCTGGCAAGGGCTATTACCATATCATAGTGAGGTTTTGCAGCATGCCTGTCTGACACCCACTCTGCCGAGTACTGCAGGGCTGCTCCAGAGCGGTCCAGGCAGCGGAAGTGTTGTTTCAGCATGCTCTATCAGATTTTGTGCGACAACATGGCTTTCATTGTATGCATGCTGCTCATGCGTGCATGGGTTGTGCACCAACGTCATCAGCCATGTAATCAGCCCTTATCACCCAGGAGTCACCCTTTGATTTGCTGTGGTGGCTGAAATGCAGTTGTCACAGCAGACTTCTGCTGAATGAAGGTATCATGACTGATACCAGGATACTCGGCATTGACCTGCATGAATCACTGTGTATGTTAATACACCAGCTGGATGTTGAGGGACTGGGATCCCTTTTGGTTCTGGTATAGGGCAGAGTTGACATGTGCCGGCCAAAAAACAATGTACTTATAGTACTTACACTGTGGGGAAGCCTGCAATCCTAGTGCAGCCACGTGCTCATTCTGCCTGCTGCTCTCTGGCAAGGGAGAATGGAATGTAGTTAATTTCCATTGAGTAGAGAGCCTCAGTGACTCTCTTATGCAACAGTGGACTGCAAATATCTTCAGTTCCAGCCTGGAAGGTGCCAGACACAAAAAGTAATTGCCAGTGTGAAGTGATGCACTTTGGGAGGATTAATGTGGAAAGACAATATGTTATAAATGGCCTGATTTTGAAAAGTGTAGATGAGAAGAAAGACTTTGATGTCCATATACAGAAATCCTAAAAGTTGACACAACTACTTGATAGGGTGGTTAAAAAAGCAGATAAAAGAGGAATTGAATATATAAGCAATGAGATCATGCTAAAACTTTATAAACCACTGCTCGAGTATTGCAGACAATTCCCATGCATGGCACTTTACAAAAGATGTAAGTACCTCAGAAAGTGTTCAAAGGTGGTTTACCATGATGTTATTATGGATGGAAAACCTCAGTTATGACGAGAGGCTGAGAAAGTTAGACCTATTTTCTTTACAACAGAGAAGGTTAAGAGTGGATCTAATAGATGTTTTCAAGATAGAGGAAAAAATATTCCCTCTGGTGATTGAGCCAATAGTCAGAGGTCGCTGATTTAAAATCATTGGCAAAAAGTTCTAGAGGGAAGATATGGGGAATTTTTTTTCACTCAGAGTTGTCAGGGTATGGAACGGTCTACCTGAAGAGGTGGTGAAAGCTGATATCATTAATTATTTTAAAAGAGAGTTGGAAGAAAAAATGGAGAGGCTAAGATAAAGTTATGGTCAGTGCTTCTCTGAACTTTACTTCCTCCTTCTTCATGCATCCTCACTCTGCTGAAATCAAGGCCCATTTCATTGATACAATGCAACAACAGACTGTTACCTTTAAGATAGAAAAAAACATTGCAAGGTGCTTCACAGGGACATAATCAGGTAAAATGGATGCTAAGCCAAAATCAGGAGATATTAGGAGAAGTGACCAAAAGTTTGGTTTAAGAGGTTTAAAGAGATGGAGAGGCAGAGGCGATTGGGATCGAATTTGAAGTGTTGGGTTGATCGCATGGCTACGAATGGAGCAATAATGGGATTGAGGGGTGCACAAGAGGCCAGAGTAGGAGGAACAAAGTTTTTAGTATTAGAATTAGAATTAGAACATTACAGCGCAGTACAGGCCCTTCGGCCCTCGATGTTGCGCCGACCTGTGAAACCATCTGACCTACACTATTCCATTTTCATCCATATGTCTATCCAATGACCACTTAAATGCCCTTAAAGTTGGCGAGTCTACCACTGTTGCAGGCAGGGCGTTCCACGCCCCTACTACTCTCTGAGTAAAGAAAGTACCTCTAACATCTGTCCTATATCTATCACCCCTCAACTTAAAGCTATGTCCCCTCGTGTTTGCCATCACCATCCGAGGAAAAAGACTCTCACTATCCACCCTATCTAACCCTCTGATTATCTTATATGTCTCTATTAAGTCACCTCTCCTCCTCCTTCTCTCCAACGAAAACAACCTCAAGTCCCTCAGCCTTTCCTCGTAAGACCTTCCCTCCATACCAGGCAACATCCTAGAAAATCTCCTCTGTACCCTTTCCAAAGCTTCCACATCCTCCCTATAATGCGGTGACCAGAACTGCACGCAATACTCCAGGTGCGGTCTCACCAGAGTTTTGTACAGCTGCAGCATGACCTCGTGGCTCCGAAACTCGATCCCCCTACTAATAAAAGCTAACACACCATTTGCCTTCTTAACAGCCCTATTAACCTGGGTAGCAACTTTCAGGGATTTATGTACCTGGACACCAAGATCTCTCTGCTCATCTACACTACCAAGAATCTTCCCATTAGCCCAGTACTCTGCATTCCTGTTACTCCTTCCAAAGTGAATCACCTCACACTTTTCTGCATTAAACTCCATTTGCCATCTCTCAGCCCAGCTCTGCAGCCTATCTATGTCCCTCTGTACCCTACAACATCCTTCGGCACTATTCACAACTCCACCGACCTTCGTGTCATCCGCAAATTTACTAACCCACCCTTCTACACCCTCTTCCAGGTCATTTATAAAAATGACAAACAGCAGTGGCCCCAAAACAGATCCTTGCAGTACACCACTAGTAACTAAACTCCAGGATGAACATTTGCCATCAACCACCACCCTCTGTCTTCTTTCAGCTAGCCAATTTCTGATCCAATGCTCTAAATCACCTTCAACCCCATACTCCCGTATTTTCTGCAATAGCCTACCGTGGGGAACCTTATCAAACGCCTTACTGAAATCCATATACACCACATCCACTGCTTTACCCTCATACACCTGTTTGGTCACCTTCTCGAAAAACTCAATAAGGTTTGTAAGGCACGACCTACCCTTCACAAAACCGTGCTGACTATCGCTAATGACCTTATTCTTTTCAAGATGATTATAAATCCTGTCTCTTATAACCTTTTCCAACATTTTACCCACAACCGAAGTAAGGCTCACAGGTCTATAATTACCAGGGCTGTCTCTACTCCCCTTCTTGAACAAGGGGACAACATTTGCTATCCTCCAGTCTTCCGGCACTATTCCTGTCGACAATGACGACATAAAGATCAAGGACAAAGGCTCTGCAATCTCCTCCCTGGCTTCCCAGAGAATCCTAGGATAAATCCCATCTGGCCCAGGGGACTTATCTATTTTCACACTTTCCAAAATTGCTAACACCTCCTCCTTGTGAACCTCAATCACATCTAGCTTAGTAGTCTGAATCTCAGTATTCTCAGTAGTCTTAGTCGTATAGAACTTGAGTATTGCTGAAAATAGAGACTTCCCGTCGAAGCCTTCCGTCCTGCACCCACCAGGACAATCGCAAGAACAACCAACGCAAGGGAAGACAACAACCCACACTGCATGAGAAGAGAGCGCAGACCGGCCGGCAAGCGAACTCCGACCGGCAGAGGCGCCGCCATGACAAATGCACCAGTCCAAGGCAACCGACAGTCAACTGCCAAGCCCCGTTCAAAATCCAATGGGTGTTGTAGCATTGAAGAGGTTTGCAGGGATACAGAGTGGTGACGGCATGAAGGGTTTAAAACACTAGGATGAAAATTTTTAATTGGAAGCATTAGGGAAGCAGGCGTCAATGCAGTTCAGGAAAGACAGGAATGACTGATGGAAATTGTGCTTCATCCAAGATTGTATGTTGGACAAGCAGAGAGTCAGTGGAGGGATTGAGAGAGGTAGTGGAGAGATAGTGCTGAGAGTTGACAGCATACTTGGGGATGCTGACCCCATGTCTTTGAATAATGTTCGCAAGAGGCAGCATGTAGAAGAAGAAGAAGAAGATGGGGCCAAGAATAGATCCTGTTGACTCCAGAGGGTGTTGGAAATGAAGCCATTGCAAGATAAGTATAAGTGGAAGCAAGCAGGCGCAGTCCTACTAAGCACTGTGGGAGATTAGTACAGTGGACTGTGTCAAAGGTTGCACAGAGGTTAAAGAAGACGTGGAGGCAAACTGCACCAATGTCATAGTCACAGAGGATGTCATTTATGACCCTGATTAGGACCATTTCAAAGATGTGGCATGGGTGGAAACCTGACTGGAGAGAATGAAGCATGGAGTTATATGAAAGATGAACACAGGTTTAGGTGATAGCATGGTCGAGGACTTTGGATGGAACGGACAGTTTGGAGATGGGGTATTGGCTTGTAAGGACAGAGGGGTCAAGGGTATGTTATTTGAGGATGAGGCTGATAACTGTTTTAAAAGGGAGGGGGGAAAATACCTGAGGGGAGGCAATCATTTACATTTTCTGTCAGCTTTAGGGTTAGGAAGGGAAACATAGGACTTACAGAATTCATATCAACTATGCAATGTGTAGTAATTCCACATTCAGATTCCCAGTGCCCTAGCTGTGATGTTGAATTTTTTATGGCACCAGTGGAACAATTTTTGCACAGCCTTTTAGTACCTTATAACATATATAAAATAATCATTGCAGCACTAAGCATGCCAACACATTTAGTCTGGCACCAAGGCATATGCTGTTAGAGGCAAATAATGGAAAATTATGGGGCTTATTTCTCCATATCAGCACAATGCAGTGTTCTGTCGCAATAGCATAAGTTTTTTACCACTTGGCCAGCTGTGCGTCTGCATTCCTGCAGAAAATAATAGTCTGCCTAATCTTCTGGAACAGAGTATCAGTCAGCTTCTGATTGGACATTTGCCCATGGCTGTGTTGCCAGAAAATCATCGGTCACTGTCATTTGTGGCTTTCTTGACTCCAAATATGATTCCCTAAATACATGGTTCTCTGGCATATTATGTATTTGCATTATGAAAATTATACTATTTGCTTGGTCCTGCCTCTTGTTCTTTGTGTTTCATTAACGTTTTGTCCTTCTCCATTGACATAAATATGTGCAAAGGGAATTGTTGTAAGGTCTTCCACTGCCACAGTCTAAAGAATGAATTAACTGCAGTGATAAAATTAAATCCTGGTCCAAGTATGACTTTATAGTGTTATGCCATAAATGCTCAGTCATACCAGTAAATGGTGTCTTCAATTTAATTGGATATGCTCCTTGATAACTGATATAATTAATGTCTTTATTTTGCTGCTAGTAACCATGTATCATTGAGTTTAGCCCAGATCAAAAATTCAACAATGTTACCACCACCTAATGCAAATTCTGCCATTTTTTACATGCCGCTAAAATTAGTTTCACCCAAAAACTTCTGTCATCAACTATGGTCGGAACTTTAATCCGCACCCCCACCCTCACAGGAGCGAGCTAAAGATGGGGCGGGGGTGGGGGGTCGTAAAATTGAGTTGGAGCTGGGGAGGTCCTTCCCGATGCCTTCCCGATGCCTTCCCACCCCAGCTGAAATTTTATGAGGACCGGTGATGACACGAAATGGCCCACCTGCCCCAATTATGGCTCTTAAGTGGCCAATTAACTGACACTTAAGGGCCTCCTCCCGCCATCACTGGTATATTACCAGCAGTGGGTTGACAGCTCAGGACCCCCAGGAGGCCACCTGGCTAACCTGGTAACCTGGCTGTCTCCTTGCAGGCTGGGGGGAGGGGGGGGGCCTGCTGATGAGGCACCCTGTGTCCCATGGAAGGCCCCCCTACGGCCCAATCACCCCCAGTAAACTACATTCCCCACCACAACTGATCCACCCTTGCCTCACTGGGGCCTGGACAATTGTTCCCGGCGAGGCCTCACAAACTTACCTTTTCTTCCGGGGCAGGCATCCCTCTTGCTCCTCTTCCTGCCTGCAGTCCCAGTCGTGGCCACCACTCCTGGTGGCGCTGCTGGGACTGTGAGCTGCCGGCCCGCTGATTGACTCTTCGGAAGTTCCGCCCAAGGCCAATTCAGGGGCCTGGGCCAGGTAAAATCATAGCCTCCCACTCAACATAAAATTCCAGCCTATGGACCTTAGTTTGAATTCAAGCTTGACTGATTTGAAAATCTTTACTTTCTACCAGCTAGGAGGATCTTAAGTCATAGAGTTATCGAGTAATTTATGGCACAGAGGGAGGTCATTCGGCCCATCAAGTTCAAGCCAACTCTCCACGGAGCTCTGCAGTCAGTCCCACTCCCCCACTTGATCGCTGTAGCCCTGCAAACCTATTTCTCACAGGTTGCCATCCAATTTCCTCGTGAAGTCATTGATTGTCTCTAATTCCACCAGATCATCACCACCCGACGCGTAAAAAAGTGCTTCCTCATATTCCCCCTGCAGCTTTTGCCCAAAACTTTCAATCTGTGTCCCCTACTCCTTGTACCATTATTTAATGGGAACAATTTTTCCTTGTCTAACTTATCTAAGCCTATAATAATCTTGTATACTTCTATTAAAATGGTAGTTGCACTCAGAGAAGCCACTGGGATCTCTGTAGGATATTAACAATTGACACTGGTGCTATAGAGGTGCTCACCTGAAGTGCACATCCAGTCTATGATGTGCCTGGTTAGTGGGTGTTGCTTAACAAAATATGAGAGATTGAAGATTTTCTAGCACTGTTTAAAATAAACCCCCTCCAAATAAAGCCAGATACCTTTAAATTAATTTAAGAAAGTAATATGATCTCAAACTTCATATTATGAACATAAATTACTTGAGCTTTGCTGTTGTGGATCACAATACCATCTAATATCTGTTGAATTACTATACTGTAATTCATTGAAAGATGCCTTTTATCTTGAATGAATAAATGGCCAGAAGGCACAGTGCATGCACAAGTTGTGACTGTGATTGTTCCAATATTTCTACCTTTTCTCAGTTCTGATGGAAGATCACAGACCTGAAATGTTAGGCTGGATTTTCCGGCAAGGCCGCAGGTCCCAGCAGTGGCGCAGGAAGCGAGCGCCGCTTCTGCTCAGGCATTCAGGGGCAAACCGCACACCATTTCACGGCAGCCGGCCAATTAACTTCGAAACGGCAGGGTGGGGGTGGCTTCCAGTTGAAGTGCAGAGGTGACACCGCGGCAGGTGCTGGTGCCATATTTAAAGGGCTGCTAGCCCTGCGTTCATTGATGACTGCTCAGAAGAGGCCTCTGCCTGACTGGTGGGTTCAAGCTGATCAGTAGCCTTCAGCAAGAATAGCAGAAGGAAGACCCAGGGTGGCCCCACAGCTCAGTGATGCCTCCCTGCAGATTCTCCTCCAGGCTGCAAGGGCAAGGCTGGAGCTATCCTTCCCCAGGGACAGGAGGAGGAGAGCAGCCCGACTGACCAAACAAGCCTGGACGGAGATATCAGAGGAGGTCAGCAGTCGTGGGGTCACCCAGAGAATCTGGATAAAGTGCTGCAAGCTTGTAAATGACCTCCTTTAGTCTGCCAGGGTGAGTACACAATATCTCTTTTCCATCTGGGTCTTCCAAATGGCAATGCGAGAGGGTGCATAGGATGGAGTGGGACTGGTC
Organism: Heterodontus francisci; assembly: GCF_036365525.1. Lineage (NCBI taxonomy): Eukaryota > Metazoa > Chordata > Chondrichthyes > Heterodontiformes > Heterodontidae > Heterodontus > Heterodontus francisci. The sequence goes on along the minus strand of NC_090375.1, from coordinate 167,653,905 downwards.
ACACAGTCGTTGGCAAAGCGGCCAGGCAGCAGCATTAACTGCCAGAAGCATGGCTGCATCTCAGAGAGAGGCATCCATCTCTCATTGCTGACCCCTACAAGGTCCCTCGAGAGTGGCCACATGCAGGAAGCATTCATGTGCCCCCATCATGGACTGCTGGGCTGCCAGGAGCATAGGCGTTCAGCTTGTCTCCATAGGGAAAGTAAGTGTTCTTGCAGGAGAAGATGGCACACAACAGCAAAGAAATGGCCAAGACCAGCGGAGGGGTGCTGTACCTATACATCCTGACCCACATGGAGGAGGAGCTTTGGAAATGACAGGGGAATCTAAAAGGGTGAGTGAATGAGTGTCGGGGCATAAGTGTGCATTTGGCACACATAAAGCATAGTGCTCATGTGTCCACCGCTGGACACATGGAGCTCCACAGCAGGCATATTGGAATGAGGAAATTGCAATACCCTTAACCCTTCAATATATCTGTTCTCTCCTGCAGGTCAGGGTCAATGCTGGTGTAGGTAGAGCTTGAGAGAGCGGGGGCGAGAAGGAGGGATCCGCATCTTTCCCATGAAACCTTCATTAACTCAGATACTCTCACGGTATGCATTCGTGATTAGATTCAGGGTCACAATCTGGTGTGCACATCACAGATGTGCTGGAGTAGCTGACAGAGACTGTGACAGCCAAGGCCACTGACAGTTGGGGGAGTGTGGGAGGCCAGGCCCATGCTGAGCCCCAGGTGGATGATGTGCCTCTGGAGTCATCGGCAACACAGCAACTGCTGCAGCTGCAGCAGAAGGTGAGGAAACATTGACCGGAGCTTCCAGAGGCTATGCACATTCATACAAAGATGATGAAGGAGTGCTACCATGTCATAGGTGTATGCAAACTTGTCTTCCTCCTTCGACAAATTGGCGACTGTAATGGAGAGCCAGCTCCAGCAGACTGCTCAGTGGATGCTGGAGATGCACATAGACCTGCATGCCATCACCTTGTCCAGGAGCTGTATGCAGCAGTGGTAAGGCAAGAGGGGGAACAATGCATCTGGAGTCTCCACCAGGTCCTCATGCTTCTCAGGTCAGCAGGGAGGTACAAGTTTGCCTTGCAAGGGAGGAGGAGAAGCTGCCTTCAGCTTCTGGCGGCTCATCTCAGGGTGCACCTGGTGTGGACAGCGCTTGCTCAGCCTTTTTGCCAGTGATTCCAGTACCTTGAGTAGCCGAGATGACATAGAAGAATCCTACCCCTCTGCAGGAGCCTCTCAGCATGCCAGGGCCCTCCGACCCTCAGACAGCCAGAGGACGGTCACTAAGGTCACCCCAAGCCACAGGGCAGCACAATCAGCAGCCTGACTCCACCTCAGCTGCAGGCGCAAGGAGTAGCACCATGTAGGAGCACGTGTACGAGAGTTAAAAGGAGGACCCAGCTGCACTTAAGGTTTACAGGTGATTACAATCTATCGACATTAAGTCTCACATCTGCTATATGCCTCAATAAATCTTTCACTCACAGTTGATGCTTCACATTCCAAATCTTGCTGCTCTGTGAGAACTCACCTGTACCTTTTGTCCCTGAATGGGCTTGAACTGATGGACTAAGCCACATTTGGTCAGCTCCTCTGCCTTGCCACCGTGCACTGTGCACCTGGACGCAGGGCAATGTAGTGCAAAATGAAGGTGGAAACAGCTGGACTGTATAAACCAAGGCTTTAATGGAATGTTTCTGAAAGGGCATAAACATCACAAGAAATGGCTATGTAATAGAGTGTTCCCAGCCTCCCTTACGCTTATCGCAATGCGTCTTGCCTGTGGTCCAAGGGGTCCCTCGTTCTTGCATCATCTGATCAGCAGCCTGCTCGACAACCTCATTAGAGGAGGGTGCATTGCGATCGATGTCCTCATTTGTCAATGCCTCCCCTCTCTACAACACCAGGTTGTTCAGAGCACAGCACACCACCAAAATACTGTAGACCCTCACCTGACCACACTGAAGGGCTCCACTACATTGATCTAGGCACCAGAATTGCATCTTCAGGAGCCCAGTGGACAGCTCAATGGTCATGCGGGTTGATCCGTGACAGGTATTGTAACTCTCCTCTGCATCAGTGCGTGGGTTCCTCGCAGGCGTGAGTAGCCATGTTTTTGGTGAGTAGCCCTTGTCACACAGTATCCATCCCTGAAGGTGTGCAGAGAAGCTGTGGTACTTGGAACTGCCAAAGTATGTAGGCGTTGTGGCTGCTTCCTGGGAAACATGCACACACCTGAAGGATCTGCTTTCGGTGGTCACAGACCAGTTGTACATTGGGCGAGTGGAAGCCCTTCCTGTTGATGGAGGTTGCTGGCAGGTCTGTGGGAACCTTGAGAGCCACATGCCCTGCGATCACACCCTGCACCTGGGGGAATCCAATGATGGCCTTGAACCCAATGAACCTCTCCGCCTGACTGTCTGAATCAGCGCGGTAACACACATACCACAACTGGAGTATTGTGTTCAGTTATGGTCACCACATTTTAGGAAGGATATGCAGGGCCTTGAGAGGGTGCAGAGAGACTTACTAAAATGGTGCCAGGGATAAAGGATTTTTAGCTGCAAGGTTAGGCTATGGTAGGACCCTAGGAAGTACAGTGGGTCAGAGGGACCTTGGTGTATCTGTCCATAGATCACTGAAAGCAGCTGCACAGGTAGGTAAGGTGGTTAAGAAGGCATATGGGATACTTGCCTTTATTAGCCGAGGCATAGAATATAAGAGCAGGGAAGTTATGATGGAGCTGTATAAAATGCTAGTTAGGCCAGAGCTGGAGTATTGTGTACAGTTCTGGTCACCACACTATAGGAAGGATGTGATTGCACTGGAGAGGGTGCAGAGGAGATTCACCAGGATGTTGCCAGGGCTGGAGCATTTCAGTTATGAAAATGCTAGGATTGTTTTATTTAGAGCAGAGAAGGCTGAGGGGATCCTGATTGAGGTATACAAAATTATGAGGGGCATAAATAGGGTAGATAGGAAGAAACTTTTTCCCTTAATGGAGGTGTCAATAACCAGAGGGCATAGATTTAAGGGAAGGGGCAGGAGGTTTCGAAGGGATTTGTGGAACAATATTTTCACCCAGAGGGTGAGAGGAATCTGGGAACACACTGCCTGAAGGGTGGTAGAGGCAGGAACCCTCACAACATTTAAGACGTATTTAGATGAGCACTTGAAACACCATAACATACAAGGCTATGGGCTAAGTGCTGAAAAATGAGATTAGAATAGATAGGTGCTTGATGGCCGGCACAAACACAGGGCTGAAGGACCTGTTTCTGTGCTGTAGAACTCTATGACTCTATTAAATTGTTGTTTAAGAAGAATGATGATCTTCCAAGTGCATTATTGAATTATCGATCTACTCCATTGTTATGTGGACTTTCACCTTCAGAGCTGTTGATGGAAACTGAAAACTCAACTTCCTAGAAAACTACTTCCTGGGATTGAAGCTCAAGACTACAAAAAGGGTCAAAGACAAAGAGAAGTCTTATAGGAACCAACAAGCTCGCAATTCAATAAACAATTTTGTACTAGAGACCTGCCAAGGTTAAAAAGGCAGTGAGAAGGTATGGATACGAGATCTAGAACAGAAGGTAGAATTGACCAGAGAGATGAAGTTCATCCGAGATCATACATAGAACACATTTTAAAGGGTACTATACGCAGAAATAGGAGAGAAACCTTATCCCTATACCGCAAAAACAGCAATCAGATGATGATAGAGAAACCCAGAGACAACAGAATACGACAAACATTAGTAAAGACCAATCCAAGTGGCCAAGCAAGACTTACAAGAAAACTACTGATCTTCCAAGCCCGAAAAGAACATGATTAGGGAGAGTCGGGAAGCCTCCTGACCAATTAAATCTGTGATGTCAGAGACTTGGGGGAGATGGGGTAGTTCATAAAGTAAAAATGAATGTGTATATATTTTATATATTGTTATGATCCTGTAGTTTTTTGGGGGGAAGAATGTGGTGTGCTTTTAAGACCGGAAAGTGAGCAGTATTGCTTTAAGGTAGCAAGCTCTAAAAACTGAGTCAAAAAATGCATTCTTATTGCCCCAGGATACAGCCATTCGGAGACTATGAATCAAAGAGTGCATTCTCGTTGCCCGGGATACAGCCATTCAGGACCAGAGATCGAGAGATACATTGTTGCAATTTAATTTTGAACTGGCTTATAGTGGAAACAGCCTGTTCTAACTCAGAGACACAGCAAGACAGCTGGAGCAGCAAGAACGGAACAGAGATCTCTGATAATTTAAACTGAAGGAAGGGAAGTTGGACTGTGACAATCTTTTATCCCTCCAAAATTCTAAAGCCAAATTGATTCATTTAAAAGTATTTGCAAGTTGTTAATTGTTGAGAAGGAAAGCAGCACTTCCTGCTGAATTGGACTACAGACTGTTCTACTGTTGAAGAACCTTTTTCTTTTTCCCTCATCGGATGGCTTTGAGGACTTCAAACAACCTTGGACTATTCCACTTTTGAAGATTTCACTTTGGCAGGAGCATAATATGCAAGGACTCTAAATTTTTCTATTTTATATGTTGTTTATATCTTAATAGTGTTTAAGAATTTTGTTTTTCTAATTAAACAGTTAATTTGTTGATTTAAAGTCACCTGGTTTGGTTAGCCTCACCTGGTTTGGTTAGCCTCATTCGGGTGGTTAATAGATGGTACAATTTGGCTGGGTCTTTCTTTAATTTGGAAAGTTTAAAATGATACGTTAGGCAATCTGTGGTGGGACGGGATTGAATTAACAGTGCGTTTCTCCCACCACAATCAGAATTGTATATTTTGATTGGGGGCTTTGACTGGAGCAGTCGGTCGTAACAATACATATATATATAAAATGTATAAGGACAAGGACTTGGTGCGGGGGGTCAAGGAGGGAGATGTAGTATAAGGGTCTGAAAGGTTTAGTAGTTGAGACAGTGAGAGTAACCCCTACCACTGAAGTGATGACGTGGGAATAGTCACATGAGCAGTCGACTTGGAAGGAGTTAGAAGCACCATTAGAAGTGCTCGCTAGTAATCCTCATGGAAAGTGTAAATATAAGATAATGTAAATAAAGAGTTGTTGTTTAGCCAGCCAGAGACTCCATGACCTTTGTGAAGAACTCCACAACTATGCTACAAATAACATGCAATATCACGCCCCCGATATACAGCAAACCTGTTTCCTGGGGATAGCTTCTTCTGCATGCAGGAGGCTGTTGGAATTCCCCTCTGCACCTTTCCCCAGTGTGCCCATCCTGAGTCAGGCCCTCTTGCTGGTCCTGAGGTTCCTGATGTGCCCCGTTAGTACCTGGACCGCCCTCTCTCTGAGCTTCTTCACCTCCTCAATGGGGGTCCCGAAGTGTGGGTGAATGAGGTTCATGCCAAGTTGCCTCTATCCTAATCCCAGACCTTCTATTCAGATGCCTCCCTTCACGCCCTTTTCTGATCCGTTTCTTTGCAGCAAGTGCCACTGTCCCTATGGCTCCCTGGCAGCACGCCCCTTCAGTTATGACACCTTTTCCCCTCTTGCTATCATCCGGCAATGCCCTCTGTGCACCACCCACCCTGCCACAGCACACTGGCTCTCTTATGTAAAAGCAAAATACTGCGGATGCTGGAAATCTGAAATAAAAACAGAAAGTGCTGGAAAAACTCAGCAGGTGTGGCAGCATCTGTGAAGAGAGAAGCAGAGTTAACATTTCGGGTCAGTGACCCTTCTTCAGAAATGGCAGATATAAGAAATGTAAAGGATTTTAAGCAAGTAAAGCGGGGTGGGGCAAGAGATAACAAGAGAGAAGGTATTGATAGGACAAGGTCACAGAATAGCTGATCAGAAGGTCATGGAGCAAAGGCAAACAATATGTTAATTGACTGAAAACTGAGCAGCCACAAGCACAAACATGAAAAAATATAGTGGGTAGGCACAGTAGAAACAAACTGAACAAATTAAAATAAAATAAACACAAAAAAAATAAAAGAAAAAATAACTAAAGATAAAACTAAAATGGAGGGCCCGTCATGCTCTGAAATTATTGAACTCAATGTTTAGACCGGCAGGCTGTAGTGTGCTTACTTGGGAAATGAGATGCTGTTCCTCGAGCTTACGTTGATGTTCACTGGAACACTGCAGCAATCCCAGGACAGAGATGTGAGCATGAGAGCAGGGGGGTGTGTTGAAATGGCCAGCAACTGGAAGCTCAGGGTCATGCTTTCGGACTGAGCGGAGGTGTTCCACAAAGTGGTCACGCAGTCTCCGTTTGGTCTTCCCAATGTAGAGGCGACCACATTGTGAGCAGTGAATACAGTATACTACATTGAAAGAAGTACAAGTAAATCACTGATTCACTTGAGAGGAGTGTTTGGGGCCTTGGATAGTGAGGAGAGAAGAGGTAAATGGGCAGGTATTAGACCTCCTGCGATTGCAGGGGAAGGTACCGTGGGAAGGGGACGAGGTGGTGGGGGTATTGGAGGAGTGGACCAGGGTGTCGCGGAGGGAATGATCCCTTCGGAATGCTGACAAGGGAAGGGAGGGGAAGATGCGTTTGGTAGTGGCATCACGCTGGAGGTGGCAGAAATGGCGGAGGATGATCGTTTGGATATGGAGGCTGATGGGGTGGAAAGGGAGCAGAAGGGGAACCCTGCCACGGTTCTGGGAGGGAGGGGAAAGGGTAAGGGTAGCGGTGCGGGAAATGGGCCGGACACGGTTGAGGGCCCTGTCAACCACAGTGGGGGGGATTCCTCGGTTGAGGAAAAAGGAAGACATATCGGAAGCGCTGTCATGGAAGGTAGCATCACCAGAGCAGATGTGTCGGAGATGGAGAAACTGGGAGAATGGAATGGAGTCCTTACAGGAGGCAGGGTATGAAGAAGTGTAGTCAAGGTAGCTGTTGGAGTTGGTGGGCTTATAATGAATATTAGTAGACAGCTTTCCCCAGAGATGAAGACAGACAAGTCAAGGAAGGGAAGGGAAGTGTCGGAGATGAACCATGTAAAGGTGAGAGAAGGGTGCAAATTAGAAGCAAAGTTGTTAAAGTTTTCCAGGTCTGGACGGGAGCAGGAAACGGCACTGAAACGGTCACCAATGTACCGTAAATGCTGGCTCTCTTGATGCCTGGCTGAGACAGCCAGCACTAAGCTCTTGCTTCCTTGCCACCTCCTTTAACCAGGCAAGGCTTTGAAGCCCCATGGTTCCCATAAGCCATCAGTAAAATCCAAAATGTGTCATAAAATTCAAGTTAATTGGCCTTTTTCGTACCTTAATTGCTCTCCCACTGAGTCCATGTGCCAAGTCTGCCCTTCATGGCTGCTGCTGTTGGTAAAATCTGGAAGTGTCAGAAAGATGTCAGACTTTCGGCTAAAAGTGTTTCGCTCTCATTTTACGGTGCCCACCACGCTCCCAACACTACCCCACCGCACCCTCTCAACCCCCGCCAACCCCCCTCCACCCCCCGCCCACCAACTAAACTTGTTCTAAGTGGCCCGGTAAAATTCTGGCCATCTCTGTTTCTCTTTTCAGCATTTTCCATTTTTATTTCAGATTTCCAGCAGCCGCAGTATTCTGCTTTTGTACTGTAATTGTGATTGTTGTTGTTTGACCTATGCACTGCTTTGCAACTTAATACATTATGTGAGGTTTTGTACAGAGGAACTAAAAAAAATTATCAATGTTTCAAGAGCTGAAAACACTAACATTTTCTGTTAGAGACTGCACCGGAGTGGTTGAGGAAAGGTTGTTAATATTTGCAAAAGGGCAATCACAGATTCAATAAATACTGTCCTGTTTGTGATCTCCCACTCTGATCAGTGGAGGCTTCATTTGTATGCAAGTGGAAAATGACCACAAATAGCCACATTGCCTCCAGTTACATAATTATCTTCTTTTATTAACATTACCGACTACATTAAAAGACTAATTACTTAAATTGCATTCCAAGCAATTATTACACTTGTCACCTCCTTTACCAAAGCACAGCAGGCATAACTTTCAATAAAATGATTACTATGTTTTACTGGTTATTAACTTCACCACGGACCATCTGAACTCTGCAAGCCCTAACATTCTATTTATACCATCTATGCTCATCTATAGGTGTAAGTCTGAGTTCACTAATATGCTGCTGTTTCCAGTTCCTTTAAAGTAAACATTGCCCATGTTGTAGAAAGTTCACTGAATGCAACTTAATCTTTAATTTCTTGCTGAAATGCAATTCTAAAGGGCATGGTAATAATCTGATCTTAAATGGTGGTTCTGGGAATATTTCAAACCATGAAGCACACTTGTTTTGCCAAAATCTGTGAAACTGCAGTTGCTGTTGTTTAATATAGAAAAATTAATTGCAAATCTTCCATTCGGGAGATAGATGCCTTTGTTTCCATTGTTGGCAAGCAGTGCACTTGTTTATTTGGATCTAACTCAAGTTATTCTAGGGAGATCATAACAAAATTTGGCAAAAGATCTGTCAATGTAAAATGTTTAGGAACATAGGAACAGGAGTCGGCCATTCAGCCCCTTGAGTCTGTTCCGCATTCAATCAGGTCATGGGCTGAACTGTAACTCAACTCCATTTACCTGTCTTTGTTCCATAATCCCTTGATATCCTTGCCTAACACAAAGCTATCAATCTCAGTCTTGAAGAAAACACATTCACTAAAGTAACTGTTGCAATTTGGGCTTTGCCCAACACTCATTATTCATGCTCACAGCATCAAGGCAGTTTTCAACGGCCGGCCCACGGTTCCAATCAAACTGAAACTTGTACACTACACGCACAAAGGGAATGACTTAGCATTCCGCAGGATTAACAGTTGAGCAAAAGAAGAATTGGATGGTCACCACTAAGGCAGAAAAACAGCATACTCAAAACCATATTTTAGGTGAACTACAAATTTTATTGTGGCAGGTAAAGCAAAATAAATCAGCAGAATAAGTACTTGGGGGGATTATTTTGGTCAAAGGTTGGGAACAGGCACTAAATGGGCACTGTGCTAATATGAAACATGTTTGAAAGTGTGGATTTAGGATGCAACTTTCAGGTTAATTGGTGATTATCATGATTTAAGCATGCAGGCACAGTGACAACTGCAGGTTTACCCACCCCCACCCCACCCATCCCAACCCCTTCTTCCCTCAGTTCCTTCAGCAGAAACCATCAAAGCAATAGATGCATTCCTTGCGGGTATATATTTTTGATTACAAGTCTACTGTCTTTTAAATTTGAAAAATCATAATAAACTGCTGTATTAATTTAGCTTCTGCAGCAACATAAGGCTTTCCACCCACGAACAATTGCCTGAAGCTTGGGTGTGGTATTAAAATGAGGCCGACCCTGTACATGTATGTTGAGTTAGGTTGGGTGAATAGAATTCCTGCACAACCCAATTTTCAGTTGAATTTACATCAGATTCGAATATCAATGCTAATCTGGCTATAGGGAGGAGAAAGACCAATGTAGAATAATGTAACTGAAACAGAAGTAACAAGAGAGGATTTTTCAGACAAGAATTAAATATATTTGATGGCATGGGCTGGTTGGCCTAATAGCCTGTTTCTGTGTTGCATATTCTAGGTAATTCAATGTAATAGAATTACATACACACTAAAGAGAAGAAAGGTTGAGATGCAGACAGAGAGGATAGAGGAATCATTTTATCAGACAGCGGGCTTTTTTCTAGTGTCCTGTTCAGGAGTTTGAGAGGTACTGAAAAAGCCTCCCTATCTACTGGAAAACTATTCAAGTCCTGGACAGGGAAATGGTCTTAAAGGGAGTGAGCGGCTGTTGAGGGAAAAAGAAAAACAGAGCCCAAAAAAGGAAATCAAGCTCCTAAGAGGTAATTTTAACAATGGGAGTTCCATTAGCGATCAGAGTAGTTGGTAATGCTCTGATGTCCATCTGCTCCTCTATTAGCAGTGTAACATGATCTGCAGTGTGTACAACCTGAAGGATGAATTGCTGCAATGAGCATATCAAAAAATTTAACCCAGAATATTACTTGAAATTGAATTACACGGGACGAGAATGAAGAAGAACAAGTTCAAGCTAGTTGAAGAAAATTTTAGGATAATCAGAAATTCTTCTTCACAACAAGATTAATCCATGGAATAAACTTCCAGATGGAGCAATATGGAGACAATAACCTTGGAGCAACTGGATATTGCAGGGGGAGGAGGTGTTAGTGGGCAGATGATAGGATCTCTCTGAATGGATGAATTGAGTTGTGCTGAATGGTGTCTCTTGTCCAAATTATACGGGAAAATGAAGTGGTAATTTGTTTTTAAATTTGGGGAAGGTGAAAGAACAGCGTGTCAAATTTTGTTGAGTGATGGATCATCTATGTTATTGTATGGTATGTTCATAAACAACAGAAAAACAGAATTGCCAAACACACTCTCATGAAAGATATGTCAATTTTATGGTTGGGACTGTTGTTTTAAGAATGTTTGAATAAATTTTCCATCAATACAGATGTGTTAGCTTTACATTGGCTGACTTGAAGGATTTGTTTGTGTAACTCAAGGATTGTACCTACAATGAAGGGACTACAACTGTTCCTCCCCTTAAACCCATCCCCTAGAATATAAAGTTACCTTATAAACCAACAACTTTCCCATTGAATTGTGAGGAAATGTTTGCCTACACCATTAATTGCTTTATACTCCAATACTTGCATTTATTTAGAGCTTCTCCTTCCTCCACTAACCAGTAGTTTATAGGCTGTATATAAAAGATGTCATAAAGACATCTTCAACAGTGAAGAAGAGAAAATTATGAAGATTTTTGCAGATGCTGAAGAAAAAATCTAATTTTGCTGTTGATCAGAACCAGGAGCACTACAAAATGCATGGGACTAATGTTCCATTTTATTTGTGTCTTGGGAATGTTTTTTTCTCTGTTTATAAAAAAAACTAACGGGGTCTGTGTGCCTTTAAGTCTGAGAGCAGTTTTTTATATTCTCTGGGAACAGTGTATGCAAGCTGCAAGCCTGTTCCTAAGCAACAGCAAGAAAGAGAGAGATCACATGCTGTATTGTATCAGTTTGACTGTGTGTAAAGACTGGCAAGAACCAGTTTGATCTTGCAGACCAGCGAAGCATGCTCTCCTTGAAGGAAGGATTTTTTGCTCTCTCAGCAGAAATTCTACATTGGCCTACAGGCTGTGTTTCACCTAAAGAGGAAAAGGCCCCTGAAAAGGAATCTTTGCATTGTTGGAGAGCAAATTCCTTTTTACTTCCAGTCTCTAAGAAATCTCTGCCTCAGGAGTGAATTTTGTGTTTATGGGAGCTCTGGAAAAATTTTGAAACCCAAATAGACCAGTTGCTATACTCCTTGTTGAAAGAGCTGTGTGACGCCTGCTGCAACTGAAATTCCTTGAACGCCTATCCATTACAGACTGTTCATTAAACTCGTCTGGAGACTTTGAGTGGCATCTGACTATTCGACTCTGGGACACTTCACTGAACTGGGAACGTAACCCACCAAGACTTAAAACCCAGTTGTTTTATTATTCCTAAGAAACAGCTCTACTTTAAAACATCATTTTTAAAACCAGTTAACTGTTGGTTTTTGAATGTATGTGTGTGTGCATGAGGGTTAGGAGGAATAAGAAGTTATAAAGTCTTTTCAGACATAGATTTATCTCAACATTGTTTAAGATTTAGTCTATTAATAAATAGTTAATTTGTTGTTGTTTAAAGAAACCTGGTTTGGTGTGCTTTATTCTGGGGTTGATAAATTGTTTAATTTGGCTAATTTCCAGTAGGTGGGAAATTATTAATATACTATTACCTGTGGAGTAATGGGACTGAATTGACAGTGCATTACTCTCACCTCGGTCGTAACATTTGGCAGTGCAAAGCGCAGACCAACACTGATTCGCCATTATTTACTGTGTGTTTCTGAAGTACTTCTGTGTTGAGGTGCTGCAATTGTGACTATGTCAAGGAGGCTTTGAAAGATTTTCTTGCACAACATCAGCTGCAAAGTGGTTAGAATATGGAACCTGCTACCACATGTAATAGTTCAGGTGAATAGCGGAGATTCATTTAAGGGAAAGCTATATAACTACATGAGCGAGAAAGGAATAGAAGGATATGCTGATTGAGTGAGATGAAGTATGATGGGAGGAGTTTTGTGTGGAGAATAAAAACTGGCAGAACCCTGTTGGGGAGAATGGTCTGTTTCTGTGCTGTAAATATTATGTAACTTGCCAAAGCATCTTTAGCAGCATCTCCCAAACATGGGACCTTCAACACCTAGGACAAGAGCATCGGGTGCATGAAAATATCATTAGCTTCAGCTTTCCCTCCAAGTCACACACCATATTGACTTGGATATATATCATCATTCCTTTGTTGTTGCTGAGTCAAAATCCTGGAATGCCCTACTTACCAGCATTGTAGGAGCATCTTCCTCACACAGACTGCAATGGTTCATGAAGAAGGCCTATCACCTTTGCAAGGACAATTAGGGATGGTCAATAAATGCCCACATCCCAAGAATGAAGAAGGACTACGAGTATAGCCATTAAAGGGCAGTGTGAGAGCTGTTGATTAAACTTGTCAGAGACGTAAAGAAACTGAGGGGTCAACCATCCTCCCAAAGCTGCCTGATTGGAGCATAGCAGATTCAGAATGAAAAGGTTACTGTCAAAGAGGGTATTTACTGATTATTGGGGAATGGCGCCTGTGAATTGACTGATGCCCCGAATCAGGGAAAGAAAGTTGTACATTTCTGCAGGTCAAAATCTGCAGTCAGATGGCATCCACTCTAGCTGTTCCTTCTTGCTGGTTCATACATTTTCCAACATACCTTTTTGGAATTCTGCAGAGGTTTCTGCCTAACGCTTTTCAGACCCTCCAATCTGATGGGACTGATAATTTTTAATGTGCAGTTACTCTTGGGAAGGATGAGGATAAAGGCCTTTTATACTCAATTTATATTCTCCCAGCTGTTTCAGGCAAGGATCTCCTGCCATCTCAAGGAATACCTGTGCAAATGTGCATCAGGCGAAAAGGATGAGAAGGCAAGGTGTAATGGATCTCTGCTTCTTTTTCCTCATTGTGATGCCTAGAAACAGCCTTTCTTATGAGGAAAATTGACCCTGTGTCTGAAAGGATTATTGAAGGACATGGAGGAGATTAAAGCCGGAATTTTATGGCCCCCCAAGCGAGTGGGCTGGTGGCGGGGACACAAGATTCAGTGGGAGGCAGCGGGGGTGGCGGGGGGCATTCCTGACCACTCCTGCCCCCACTGCAATTTTATGCGGGGTGACAGTGGCGAGAAACGGCCTGCATGCCCCAGGCCTATCAAGGTCCTTAAGTGGCCAATTAACTGCCACTTAAGGCTTTCTCCTGCTGCTGTGAGTATTTTACTCTCGGCAGCTGGACGGTAGAAGCCTCAAGAACCCCACCTGTTAAAACCAGGTGAGCTTCTTGCAGGCTGGGGGAGGGTGCCCTCCTGTTCGGGTACCCAGTGCCCCATGGAGGGCCGCCCCCGAAGCTCCAACTGACCCCAAAACACAACACCACCCCCGCACCCCCCCAACCACACCGCTTGCCTCACCAGGGCCCATCCCTGGCGAAGCCCTAAAAAATTTTACTGTCTTCCGGTACCATCCTTCACCTTGCTTGTGATGGCTGGGTGTAGTCCCAGCAGTGACCACTGCTCCCAGCGACACTGCTGGGACTAAGAGCTGTCGGCCCACTGATTGGCCAACAGCTCCATTAGGGTGTGTCTTCCTGCCTCAAGGATGTGGAAGCCCCATCCAAGACCAATTCACGCCCTGGGGAACGAAAAATCCCAGCTTGGCGAGCCCAGTGGAGGTGGGCTTGGCACTGACTTTTTGGCTGGTGGGCAGGACCACCTGCCCAACGAAAAATTTTGGCGTAAGATATAGATTGAGTCGTCATGCTATGAAAAGGGTAAACGTTGTGAACATTTAAGGTGTATCTCACTTCACTTGCTACATTATTCAAACCTGAGTAGTTATCTTGCTTGCTGAGACTGTTGCAACATTTCATCAGTTCATATCGAATTCATATATCTCTTTCTGTGCTTATCGTTATAAACCTCAGTTTCATTCCTAAATTGCTATTGATTCATTTTTTAAAAAGTGTTAATTAACATAACTTCAACTGTTTTATTAGGTAGTTGATTCCACATATTAATTCTATATCATATCCAAGCCCTAGCACATGAAACTTAAAGGGAATAGGTACTGTAATAAGACATAGAGAACAGGGTAGATTTTGCTCAGCCCTGCTTCCAAATAATGCACCAAAATGGATGCAGTGCAGAGGAAAAATATACGCTCTTTAATTTTCCCCAGCTGGTAGGAGCTAATTTACCTCATGACTGCTGAGCCATGATAATCACAATTTAACATGTTCCCAAGCAGGAACAAATGAGGGCATTGACCCCTATAAGGCACTTGGTGAAAAACTACAACAGCCAAAGGTACATTGCATTATTCTAATTGCAGAGGCCATAATTGTTCAGTCTTCCTTAGACTCTTCAAGAAAACTTCAAGAAAAAATAATTTGGGACAAAATCAATGGTCATATGGATAAATGCGAGTTAATTAAGGAAAGCTAGCATGGATTTCTTAAGGGAAAATCATGTATAACTAACTTGCTGGAGTTTTTTGAGGAGGTAACAGAGAGGGTTGCTAAGGGCAATGCTGTTGATGTGGTGTACATGGACTTTCAAAAGGTGTTTAATAAAGTGCCACACAACAGACTTGTGAGCAAACATGTAGCTTGTGGAATAAAAGGGCTGACAGCAACATGGATACGGAATTGGCTGAGTGACAGGAAACAAAGAGTAGTGGTTAATGGATGTTTTTCGGGCTGGAGGAAGGTTTGTAGTGGAGTTCCCCAGGGATCAGTGTTGGGACCATTCCTTTTCCTGATATATATTAATGACCTAGACCTTGGTGTACAGGGCATAATTTTAAAGTTTGCAGATGGTACAAAACTTGGAAGCACTGTGAACTGTGAGAAGGAATGTGTAGAACTTCAAAAGGACATAGACAAGTTGGTAGAATGGGCAGACAGGTGGCAGATTCAGTTCAATGCAGAGAAATGTGAAGTGATTCATTTTGGTAGGAAGAACAGGGAGAGACAATATAAAATAAAGGGTACAATTCTAAAGGGGGTGCAGGAGCATAGGGACCTAGGTGTAGATGTGCATAAGTCATTGAAGGTGGCAGGACAGTTTGAGAGTGCGGTTAATAAAGCATACAGTATCCTGGGCTTTATTAATAGAGGCATAGCGTACAAGAGCAAGGAGGTTATGTTGAACTTGTATAAGACACTAGCTCGGCCTCAGCTGGAGTATTGCATCCAGTTCTGGGCACTGCACTTTAGGACAGATGTGAAGGCATTGAAGAGAGTACAGAAAAGATTCACGAGAATGGTTCCAGGGATGAGGAATTTCAGTTATGAAGATAGATTGGAGAAGTCAGGACTGTTTTCCTTGGAAAAGAGAAGGCTGAGAGGTGATTTGATAGAGGTATTCAAAATCATGAGGGGTCTCAGAGTAGATAGAGAGAAACTGTTCCCACTCATGCAAGGATCGAGAACGAGAAGGCACAGATTTAAAGTATTTGGTAAGAGAAGCAAAAGCGACATGAGGAAAATCTTTTTCACGCAGCGAGTGGTTATGTCTGGAATGCACTGCCTGAGAGTGTGGTGGAGGCAGGTTCAATTGAAGCATTCAAAAGGGAATTAGACAATTATATGAAAAGGAAGAATGTGCAGGGTTGTGGGAAGAAGGCAGGGGAATGGAACTGAGGGAATTGCTCTTTCGGAGAGCCAGTGTGGAGATGATGGGCTGAATGGCCTCCTTCTGCACTGTAGGGATTCTATGATTCTGTAACGCATCCTAGATCATCAAAGAGGTACTGTTAAAGAGGAGTGCCACTGAGCAAGGAAGTTAGAGCACTGTGGTTACAAGACTTGAATGCCCTGGTTCTTTCTCTTGATAATTTCACCTAATCGAGTTCCCCTTTGGATCATGAGATCTGCAGATATGGGCCACTTTCTCTTTCACTACTGTTTGAGTTCTAGCAATACTTACAACAAAAATTCAAACACACAATCTGTGTATACACCTCTGCTTTTACCAGAGTTACCTGCACGATGTCATTGGCCGATTTTCTTGCTCTGATGCAAGCCATGTCTAAAAGCGTAAGAATTGTGAGGTAATTGTAACTCTGAGTGATAGTGTAAAACAAGCAATATTGTTCCAATGACCTCAGTGGAAATGAAAATCAGGAGAGATGTCCTGACCAGCTGATTCAATATATAATCATAGAATGATACGACACTAAAGCAGGCCATTCAGACCATTGTGCTTGTGCCAGCTCTTTGAAATGGCTACCCAATTAACTTAACTCCTTTGCCTTTCTCCATACCCTGGAATCCAGTAGCATGATGGTTTGCCCTCTGTTGTGATGCGAAGTGCAGATGAAAAAAAATTGAAAATATACTTGACTGTTTCCTGACTCCTTATGTTAATGAAGTCACTCAGGATATATATATTTATTGATTTAGAGATACAGCACTGAAACAGGCCCTTCGGCCCACTGAGTCTGTGCCGACCAACAACCACCCGTTTATACTAATCCTGCATTAACCCCATATTCCCTACCACATCCCCACCATTCTCCTACCTACACTAGGGGCAATTTACAATGATCAATTTACCTATCAACCTGCAAGTCTTTGGCTGTGGGAGGAAACCGGAGCACTCGGCAGAAACCCACACAGTCACAGGGAGAACTTGCAAACTCCACACAGGCAGTACCCAGAACTGAACCCGGGTCGCTGGAGCTGTGAGACTGCGACGCTAACCACTGTGCCACCCTATTGGATCTGGCCTTTAGTAGTAATCCTGACCTTGTATAGAGCTTTCATGTGGGGGAACATCTGACCAACAGTGTAAATAAAATTTAAATGGATGAAATCAATGAAAAATGTCTCAATGAGATGACACAAATCTCAAAACTTTTAAAAAGACTCAAAAGGTACCTTAACCCATGAGTAGCCTTTGCTAAAGTTTAGATGATGGGATTAAAAAGTGACAGACAAAATTTAATATAAGGAAGCATTGTGTGGAATCTTCAGACTGTAGTTGAATGTATCTGTCATTTGCTGTGTAACTCCTAAGGTGCATGTTAGCACCTGGTATGTTTACAACAGATGGCACAGGCTCTGTTGACCCAGAATTTGAAGATATATTCTCATAACTGTTGCCAGAAACCGTTGATAATGCCTGCAAATATGGTTGGTTAAATCTTGAAGGATGGAGCCAATAAGGCTTTGCTGCACAATGAGCACTCTGGTATGTTTTCTTTCATGCAGTACCAACTTGCTATCACAGGGATACTTCAAAAGAAATCTCCACCATAATGGTCAGCTTGACCTTCACACATATCTGTTCTGTTAGGTTTACTGTCACAACTAATTGCCTCATGGCTGATCAAGCAGTTTGGTTGCGTACCTTGCGTAGCCCATGTCCAGGAAGTAGCCTGAATTCCCTTGACATATTCTTTCTTGCTCTTCTTCCCTCAAGCAGAACAAGTTCAATGAACCTCAAAGTGACACCCATTGCGTCAGGGACGCAACTAATTAACACCCCCACCCCACAATTTGCATCCTCGATACCACAACCCATTGAACTCCATTGCTATCTAACACTTTCTGATTTGCTGCTACTTTGATATTCACTTTAATTATGTATTCAAAACAGTCGTTTCCTTGCCCTTTAAAATGCCACCTCCTGTTTTCTAACTCCCACTTTATATGGAGAGTGGTTTCACCTGATCCAAGCAGACACTGAATGAAATTTACATCTCACAACCACCCTCACCTGTGACTTACCTGAAAATGTGCATTGAGAACTATTGGGGTGAAGACCCAGGTTATTTGGTCTCTGCTCCTTTTTCTTCATCAATATGCCTTGAAAACAAGTGCTAATAGGGTATTCCATTGAGAAAAATTGAGTCTGTTGTATGTGTGCTTTGAGCAGGGTCCAGTTTGAACTCGGGAACGAACCTCAGCCCCAGTCAAACTGCTAACTGTGAGCCTTTCCCATTCCCACTCCTGCCTACAAGTGCCTCCTGCCACGATGTGTAAAATTGTTTGAGCATCAGCAGACAGACACCAGGTAATTATAAAAAAACAAGCAAGGATTGCGACAGGGAATTAATCTGATGGGGAGCCAAATTGAAAAAATGAAGGGCGTCAAGGGAAAATTTCAATTGAGAAATCAAGCAAGAAATCTGAGTGAAATCGACATCATGCTTGTTCATTAATTAATTAAATGACTTTTTACAGTGTGCCTATTTTCTAAAATTTGCCAAATGCTGTTTGTTTTAAATTCCCATGGTGTTGAACTTTGCTGAATGAGTGGTCATTCATTTCTTTTTAATTCTATACTGGTGATATACATGAAATGCTTTTCCATTGGCTTTTAAAAGAAATGCAGTCTAGATTGGAGACAGCAGTAGCAGCTGATAGATCAGAACGGGGGAGAGTGGACCTGATTGGAGACAGCAGTAGCAGAGGTGGCTGATAGATCAGAGGGTAGGGTGGAGGGGGGGTGTTGAAAGAGTGGACCTTCCATGGTGTTTTTCAAAAAAAAAGCAAGGAGTGACGTATGATACATACATAGAAACATAGAAAACAGGAGCAGGAGTAGGCCATTCGGCCGTTCGAGCCTGCTGCGCCATTCATTCTGATCATGGCTGATCATCCAACTCAGTGGCCTGTTCCCGCTTTTGCCCCATACCGTTTGATCCCTTTATATCCAAAAGCTATATCTAACTCCTTCTTGAAAACATACAATGTTTTGGCCTCAACTGCTTTCTGTGGTAGCGAATTTCACACTCTCTGGGTGAAGAAATTTCTCCTCATCTCAGTCCTGAAAGGTTTACCCCGTAACCTTAGACTATGACCCCTGGATCTGGACTCCCCCACCATTGGGAACATCCTTCCTGCATCTACCCTGTCAAGTCCTGTTAGAATTTTATAGGTGTCTAGGAGATCCCCCCTCACTCTTCTGAACTCCAGGGAATATAATCTTAACCGACTCAATCTCTCCTCATACGTCAGTCCCAACATCCCAGGAATCAATTTGGTAAACCTTCGCTGTACTCCCTCTATAGCAGGAACATCCTTCCTCAGATAACGAGACCAAAACTGCACACAATATTCCAGGTGAGGCCTCACCAAGGCCCTGTATTATTGCAGCAAGACATCCCTGTTCCTGTACTCGAATCCTCTCGCTATGAAGGCCAACATACCATTTTCCTTTTTTACCATCTGTTGCACCTGCATGCTTACCTTCAGCGACTAGTGTACGAGGACACCCAGGTCTCGTTGCATATTCCCCTCTCTCAGTTCATAGCCATTCAGATAATAATCTGCCTTCCTGTTTTTGCGACCAAAGTGGATAACCTCACATTTATCCACATAATACTGCATCTGCCATGCATTAGCCTACTCACTCAACTTGTCCAAATCACGCTGAAGCCTCTCTGCATCCTCCTCACAACTCACCCTCCCACCCAGTTTTGTGGCATCTGCAAATTTGGAGATATTAGATTTAGTTCCCTCATCTAAATCATTAATGTATATTATGAATAGCTGGGGTCCTAGAACCGATCCCTGCGGTACCCCACTAGTCACTGCCTGGCATTCGGAAAAAGTCCCATTTATCCCTACTCTTTGTTTCCTGTCCGCCAACCAATTTTCTATCCATTGCAATACACTACCCCCAATCCCATGCGCTTTAATTTTACATGCTGATCTCTTATGTGGGACTTTGTCGAAAGCCTTCTGAAAGTCCAAATCAACCACATCCACTGGCTCCCCCTCATCAACTCTACTAGTTACATCCTCGAAGAATTCTAGTAGATTTGTCAAGCATGATTTCCCTTTCGTAAATCCATGCTGACTCTGTCCGATTCTACCACTGTTCTCCAAGTGCTCTGCTATAAAATCTTTGATAATGGACTCTAGAATTGTCCCCACTACCAATATAAGGCTGACTGGTCTACAATTCCCTGATTTCTTTCTACCTCCCTTTTTAAATAGTGGGGTTACATTAGCTACCCTCCAATCTATAGGAACTGTTCCAGAGTCTACAGAATCTTGGAAGATGACCACCAGTGCATCCACTATTTCTAGGGCC
This sequence comes from Heterodontus francisci, assembly GCF_036365525.1. NCBI lineage: Eukaryota > Metazoa > Chordata > Chondrichthyes > Heterodontiformes > Heterodontidae > Heterodontus > Heterodontus francisci. Next base: position 167,633,684 of record NC_090375.1, on the reverse strand, counting down.
ACTTCCTTAAGTACTCTGGGATGCATACCATCAGGCCCTGGGGATTTATCGGACTTCAACCCCATCAATTTCCCCAACACCATTTCTCTGTTTGTAGTATATATAAATGATTTGGAGGAAAATGTAGCTGGTCTGAGTCGTAAGTTTGCAGACGACACAAAGGTTGGTGGAGTTGCGGATAATGATGAGGATTGTCAGAGGATACAGCAGGATATAGATCGGTTGGAGACTTGGGCGGAGAAATGGCAGATGGAGTTTAATCCGGACAAATGTGAGGTAATGCATTTTGGAAGGTCCAATGCAGGTGGGAGGTATACAGTAAATGGCAGAACCCTTAGGAGTATTGACGGGCAGAGAGATCTGGGCATACAGGTCCACAGGTCACTGAAAGTGGCAACGCAGGTGGATAAGGTAGTCAAGAAGGCATACGACATGCTTGCCTTCATCGGTCGGGGCATTGAGTATAAAAATTGGCAAGTCATGTTGCAGCTGTACAGAACCTTAGTTAGGCCACACTTAGAATATTGCGTGCAATTCTGGTCGCCACACTACCAGAAGGACGTGGAGGCTTTGGAGAAGGTACAGAGGAGGTTTACCAGGATGTTGCCTGGTTTGGAGGGCATTAGCTATGAGGAGAGGTTGGAAAAACTCGGATTGTTTTCACTGGAACGACGGAGGTGGAGGGGCGACATGATAGAGGTTTACAAAGTTATGCGGCATGGACAGAGTGGATAGTCAGAAGCTTTTTCCCAGGGTGGAAGAGTCAGTTACTAGGGGACATAGGTTTAAGGTGCGAGGGGCAAAGTTTAGAGGGGATGTGCGAGGCAAGTTTTTTACACAGAGGGTGGTGAGTGCCTGGAACTTGCTGCCAGGGGAGGTGGTGGAAGCAGATACGATAGTGACTTTTAAGAGACATCTTGACAAATACATGAATAGGAAGAGAGTAGAGGGATATGGGCCCCGGAAGTGCAGAAGGTGTTAGTTTAGGCAGGCATCAAGATCGGCGCAGGCTTGGAGGGCCGAATGGCCTGTTCCTGTGCTGTACAGTTCTTTGTTCTTTGTTCTACTAATACTGATTTCTTTCAGTTCCTCTCTCTCACTAAGCCCTTTGTTCCCCAACAATTCTGGTATGATATTTGTGTCCTCCTTTGTGAAGACAGAACATAAGTGTGAATTTAGTTGGTCAGCCATTTCTTTGTTCCCCACAATAAGTTCCCCTGTTTCTGACTGTAAGGGACCTACATTTGTCTTCACCAATCTTTTGCTTTTCACATACCTATAGAAACTTTTACAGTCAGTTTTTATGTTCCCCGCAAGCTTGCTCTTGTACTCTCTTTTCCTCTTCTTAATCAATCCCTTGGTCCTCCTTTGCTGAATTCTAAACTGCTCTCAATCCTCAGGTCTGTTGTTTTTCCTGGCAAATTTATATGCCTCTTCCTTGAATCTAATGCTATCTCTAATTTCCCTTGTAAACCATGGTTTGGCTACCTTTCCTGTTTTACTATTGCGCCAGACAGGGATAAACAATTGTTGCAGTTCATCCATGCGCTCTTTAAATGTTTGCCATTGCTTATCTACCGTCATCCCTTTAAGTAACGTTTCCCAATCCGTCATGGCCAACTCGCGCCTCATACCTTCGTAGTTTCCTTTACAAAGATTCAGGACCCTTGTCTCAGAATCAACTACGTCACTCTCCATCTTGATGAAGAATTCTATCATATTATGGTCGCTCGTCCCCAAGGGGTCTCGCACTTCTCGATTGTCAATTATTCCTCTCTCATTACACAATACCCAGTCTAGGTTGGCCTGTTCTTTAGTTGGTTCCTCAACGTATTGGTCCAGAAAATCATCCTGTATACACTCCAAGAATCCCTCCTCTATGGTAATGTGACTCATTTGATTTGCCCAATCTATATGCAGTTTAAACTCACCCATAATTACAGATGTTCCTTTATCACATGCATCTCCAATTTCCTGTTTAATGCCATTCCCAACATCACCACTACAGTTTGGGGGTCTCTTTACAACGCCCACTAACGGTTTTTGCCCCTTAGTGTTTCTCAGCTCTACCCATGCAGATACCACATCGTCAGAGCTAATATCTTTCCTCACTGTTGCGTTAATTTCCTCTAACCAGCAATACAACTCCACCGCCTTTTGCTTTTTGTCTGTCCTTCCTAAATACTGAATACCTCTTGATGTTCATTCCCATCCTTGGTCACCTTGCAGCCATGTCTCCGTAATCCTGACTATATCATACCCGTTTACATCTATTTGTGCGATTAATTCATCCACTTTATTGCGAATGCTCTGTGCGTTAAGGCACAAAGCCTCAAGGCTTGTCTTTTTAACATTACTTGTCCCCTTCCCACTATTTTTAACTGTGGCCCTGTTTGATTCTTGCCCTTGATTTCTCTGCCTATCTCTTTTCTTCTTCTCCTTACTGTCATTTGTTCTTGTCTTTGATGCCCCCTCCTCTGACTCCTTGCAAAGGTTCCCAGCCCCCTGCCATTTTAGTTTAAACCCTCCCGAAACACTCTAGCAAATACTCCCCCTCGGACATCAGTCCCAGTCCTGCCCAGGTGTAACCCGTCCACTTTGTCCTGGTCCCACCTCCCCCAGAGCCGGTCCCAATGCCCCAGGAAACTAAAACCCTCCCCCTCACACCATCTCTTCAGCCACGTATTCATCCGATATATCCTGCTATTTCTACTCTGACTAGCACGTGGCTTGTGGCATGATGAAAGCAGGTAGATGCCAAAGACTTGCAGGTTGATAGGTTAATTGGCCATTATAAATTGCCCCTAGTATAGGTAGGTGGTCGGGAAATATAGAGACAGGTGGGGATGTGGTAGGAATATGGAATTAGTGTCGGGTTAGTATAAATGGGTGGTTGATGGTCGGCACAGACTCGGTGGGCCGAAGGGCCTGTTTCAGTGCTGTATCTCTAAACTAAACTAAACAGATGATTGGTTGGTAAGTTTTAATGTTTTTTTCTTCTCTATAAACAAAAGCAGTGTTTTAAACTAGGACCAGGAAAATATAAAGTACAGTATTAAATTTGCAACTTAGCTTAATGAATAAAATTTCAACCCGGGTCAGTAAACAATAAGTGAATTAATAAGATAAAGGGCAAGATAAAGGAAAATCCTAAGGCATTTTCTAAGTATATTAAGGGCAAGAGGATAACCAGGGAAAGAGTAGGGCCCATTTGGGACCAAAGTGGCAATCTGTATGTGGAGTCGTAGGACATAGATGAGGTTTTAAATGATTACTTTGCATTTATGTTCACTATGGAGAAGGACGATGTAGGTGTAGAGATCAGGGACGAGGATTGTGATATACTTGAATATATTAGCATTGAAAGGGAGGAAGTATTAGCTGCTTTAGCGGGCTTAAAAGTGGATAAATCCCCAAGCCCAGATGAGATGCATCCCTGGTTGTTATGTGAGGCAAGGGAGGAGATGTCAGGGGCTCTGACACAAATTTTCAAATCCTCTCTGGCCACAGGAGAGGTACCAGAGGTCTGGAGGACAGCGAATGTGGTGCCATTAAGAAGTATTTAGATGAGCACTTGAAACCCATAGCATACAAGGCTACGGGACAAGTGCTGGAAAATGAGATTAGGTGCTTGATGGCCGGCATCAACACGATGGGCTGAATGGCCTGTTTCTGTGCTGTATAACTCTATGACTCTATGACTCTAAGATTTTTAACACAGAGCACTTTTAGAGGTATTAATTAAAATTAATATTTTATACAAGGTAAAAAGTAGATTAGAAAAGAGAGAATAGAGATTTTTTTCTTAGGTCATGTATGGGCAGCTGGGACCTGTTAATTGCAATTCCTGCGTATGTGGGAACTTTGGGACACTTCACGTGCCTTGGGGGACCACGTCTGTATAAGGCTGCTTCAGCTTGAGCTCAGGATTTCCAAGCTTGAGCAGTAGCTGGAGTCACTGCAAAGCATCAGGGAGGATGAGACTTTCCTGCACCGTACACTCCAGGAGGTGGTCACCTCACGGGCAGTGAGAGTTCAGACATTAGATGGTCATCTGGAAGAATAGGAGGATGCAGTAGGTGCAGGAGTCTTCGGGGTGTGTGCCACTCTCAAACCGGTACTTAACTTTGGAGTCAGCTGAAAGTGAAGACATCTTGAAGGAGTGCAGTCCAGACCATGGCATCAATGGGTAAGGGACTGTACAGGAGGGAGAAGCAAAGAGTAGAAATGCAGTTGCTATAGGAGATTCCATATTTCGGGGCACAAACAGACATTTCTGTAACCATCATCGTGAGTCCCACACGGTGTGTTGCCTCCCTGGTGCCAGGGTAAAGGACTTCACAGAGAAGGTGTAGAATATGCTGCAGGAGGAAGGGAGTGAGCCAGAAATTGTGGTACACATCGGAACCAACAACATAGAGAGAACAGGTTTCGAGGTCCTATGGTCAGATTTCAGGAGCTAGGGAGGAAGTTAAAAAGTTGGACCTCGAAGGTAGTAACAATTGGATTACTTCATGTGCTAGCAAGGAATAGAAATAAGAAGATAGGGAGGATCAACGTGTGGCTTGAGACATGGTACAGGAGGGAGGGTTTCAGATTCTTGGGACATTGGGACCAGTTTTGGGGCAGGAGACATCTATTCAGAAGGGATGGCTTGCACTTCAACAGGACTGGAACCAATGTCCTCTCAACGTGGTTTACTAGTGTCATTGGAGAGGGTTTAAACTAAATTGGCAGGGGGCTAGGTACCAGCATATAGAAGTAGAAAAGAGGAATAAGGTGCATAAAAGAGTGAGAGTGTTGAGTAGTACTAGAGAAGGAAGTAGTACCATATTAGATAGGAGCAGACTAAGAAGGACTGCGAGGAATACAAAGACATGTTTGTAATGCATGTATGTAAATGCGCAAAGTCTGGTGAATAAAGTTGGTGAGCTACAAGCATAAATAGCCATGTGGGAATATGATGTAGTGACAATAACAGAAATGTAGCTTAAAAATGGTGAGGATTGGACACTTAATATTCAAGGATACTAAGTGTTCAGAAAAGATAGGAAAGACAAAAGAGAGGTTGGGTGGCAGTACTGATTAGGAAAGATATTGTAGTGTTGGAAAGAGAGGATGTCCTTGGGGAGGCAATGACTGAACCCATTTGCTTGAGTTGAGAAGCAAAAAGAGTATGATCACGTTACTGGGGGTATTCTATATGCCTCCAAAGAGTGAGAAAGATAGAGGATCAAATTTTCAGGGAAATCACAGAGATGTGCAAGAACTATAAAGTGGTGATATTGGGGGACTTTAGAAGAGTGATTGGGATAATGTTAGAGCAAAGGGTAAGGAGGGGGAAGAATTTCTGAAATACATTCAGCAGAACTTCCTTGACCAGTGTGTTCTCAGTCCAGCTAGGAAGGAGGCAATGTTAGATCTGGTACTAGGGTATGAGGTGGGCCAAATGGGCCAAGTGTCTATGGAGAAACACTTAGGTAAGAGTGATAATTGTATCATAAGGTTTAGATTAGCAATGGAGAAGAGCAAGGAACAATCTAAAGTAGAACTTCTAAATTGGAAGAGGGGTCTCATCAATGGGATGAGACGCTCTCAAATATTGACAGGAAAAACTGAAATTGAACAATGGGTGATCTTTAAGGAGGAGATGTTTCAGGTACAGGCTAGGCACATTCCAACAAGAACGAAAGGTAGGAGAACCAAAGCCAGGACTTCTTGGATGACGAGGGGGATAGAGAATATGATGAAACAAAAAAAGAGGGTGTATGAGACATGTCAGGTGAATTCTTCAAGTGAGAACCAGTCCAAATACAATAAGTTGAGAGGGGAAATGAAGAGGAAAATAAGACTGGCAAAGAAAGAATATGAGAATAGAATGGCAGTTAACAAAAAAGGAACCCAAAAATCTTCTACCAGCATGTAAATAGTAAGCAGGTAGTAAGAGGTGGGATGGGGCTTATTAGGGACAAAGAGGGTGATATATGCTTCGAGGGACAGGGCAAGGCTGGAATGCTTCATTAGTTCTTTGTATAGGTGTTTGCTAAGGAAGTGGACGCTGGCAAAATATTGACAGGAGATGGTAGAGGTAATAGATGGGGTGAAAATTGATAGTAAGCATGTATTGGAAAGGCTAGCTATGCTTAAAGAGTGAATAAGTCACCTGGTCCGGATGGGCTGCATCCCAGTCTACGAAAGGAAGTGGGAATGGACATAATGGAAGGGTTTGCCATACTCTTGCAATCTTCCCTAGAGATGGGGAAAGAGCCAGAGGATTGGAGAGTGGCAAATATGGCACCCTTATTCCGATGAAGGGTCACTGACCCGAAACGTTAACTCTGCTTCTCTTTCCACAGATGCTGCCAGACCTGCTGAGTGATTCCAGCATTTCTTGTTTTTATTATTATAGTTTAACATCAGTGATGGGTAAGGTTTTAGAAACAATAATCAGGGAAAAATTCAGCAAGCACTTGGAGAGGTTTGAAGTAATTAAGGAAAACAAGCATGGATTTGTAAAAACCAGATTGTGCTTGGCCAATCTAATTGAATTTTTGATGAAGTAACAGAGAAAGTTGATAAAAGGAATGCAGTGGATGTTATTTATATGGATTTTAAGAAAGTGATAAAATTCCATATAAAAGGCTGGTTAACAAAATTGAGGCTCATGGAATAGGAGGGTCAGTGTCCAATTAGATTAAAAATTGGCTTAAGGACAGAAAACAACGAGTCGTGGTAAATAGTTGCTTTTCAGATTGGAAGATGGTAGGACCACTGCTTTTTTGATACATATAAATGACTTGGATGTTGGAATACAGAGCAAAAATTCAAAATTTGCTGATGATCCCTAACTTAAAGATATGGCAGACAGTGAGGATGATACCAATTGATTGCAACAGAACATAGAAAGGCTAGCAGAATGGGCAGACAAGTGGCAGATAAAATTTAATACAGAGAAGTGTGAGGTGATGCATTTTGGCAGAAGGAATAGGGAGAGGAAATATAGACATAATGGCACAGTTCTAAAGAGTGTACTGGGACAGAGGGACCTGGGGTTGCATGTGCGTAGATCTATGCAAGATGGCAGGGCATATTGAGAGAGTAGTTAGCAATATATATGGGATCTTGGGCTTCATAAATAGAGACATTGATGACAAAAGCAGGGCAGTTATGCTGAACCTTTACAAAACTCAGATTAGGCTACAGCTATAGTATTGCGTCCAGTTCTTATGCACACGTTAGGAAGGATGTGAGGGTCCTTGAGGAGGTGCTGAGGAGATTTACCAGAATGGTTCCAGGGTTGAGGAATTTTAGTTACAAGGTTATGTTGGAGAAGCTGGGGTTGTTCTCCTTGGAGCAAATGAGATTGAGGGGAGATTTGATCGCGGTGTAAAAGATTATGATAGGTTTAGTTAATGTAGACAAAGAAAAGAGAAAAGCTGTTCCCATTAGCTGATGCTACTAAGACTCGGGAGCACAGCTTGAAGGTTTTGGTTAAGAGATGCCGGGGAAATATGAGGAAGAACTCAGTGGGTGGTAATGACCTGGTACTCACTTCCTACTAGGGTGGTGGAAGCGGAGATGATCAATGATTTCAAAAGGAAATTGGAAGGACACTTGATGGAAATAAACTTGCAGGGCTACAGGGATAGAGCGGGGGAATGGGACTGACTGAATTGCTCTACAGAAAGCTGGCATGCACTCGATGGGTCGAATGACCTCGTTCTGTGCTGTAATAATGTCTCCATGACTCTATGATTATCTTTCCTAAGAATTTCACTGAAAAAAGCATTTTTATCTTGTCTTTTTTTTAAATAGCATAATAATAGGTTTCACTCTGTACTGTACTCTTACCTTCAAAACAAAAATCTGCCCTTTTAAATTGAAAGCTAAATCTAACATTGACTTCTCATTGTATGTGAAATGGGATCAGAAAATTGTAACCAATTTTTAAAAATAGATTCTGTTGCTTCTGTGGAAAGTATGACTTAATCAGTGCGAGCAATATATTGTGGTATGATGTGTGAGTTGTGGGGAGTAGGGTGTGATGCATGGTCTGTGATGTGCTGTGCGTTGTGAAGTGTAGTGTCGGGTATATGTTGTGTGAGGTCTTGGGTGCAGTGTACCATGTGGTATGCCAGGTGTGGGGTGTGGTATTCGGTGTGCTGTCACAAATATAGAGTCTTGCCTTAGATATCCTCTCAGCTGTGAGCGGTCTGAGCATCTTTGGCTAAAAATTGCTTTGCTCCTGTTTTCAGTCATGGGGATCACGGTTCGTGATGTGCCTGTGCCCAGTTCTGCTGAGGTAGGTAGCATGCAAACATTGTGCTGCTTCCTCATTTGAATGATTGTAGTATTCAGCTGAGTGAGACCCATGCTGCTGGCTGGCTGGCTGAATGCTTAGCTGTTGGCTGAGAAGTGTGCATGGCTAGCATGTGTTCCAGCCTGCCCTTTTAAAGGGGATCTGTACTGATTGTAAGGAAGCTGCTGATGACTATCTCTGCAGGAATTGGTTGGAAGTAAGAGCACCCAAAATACAGCAACAGGGAAGAGAGAGGGCTTCCAGTTTCCAAGAGGCAGTGCTGGAGGCCTTAGCCCAGGAGATTGACAGGAGGAGAGAGTGGACATGTTTCTGTGAGAGGCCAGGACACCTCAATAAGCACATGCAGAAGGGAATAGGAGCACGTGGTCAGGGAGGGCAATTCACAGATTCTGGGCCTTAGGACCTGGCAGCAGTGTCACAAGAAGTTCAATGGCCTCATGCGGATGGTCAAGGTCAGTGAATGCAACTTCACAAGATATCTCCTATCCACCACACCACCAACCTCTCATCCTACACCCCATCGCTTACCCATCAGCAGTCCTTAGCAGTCAGGACTCGGGCCTAACATCCAGATACTGCACCTTACAATGATGCCAGCCTCACACTCACCTCTCGCTGCAGCCTCATACCTGCAATTATTCAGCAGTGGCAGGCACATCGCCCAAACACAGTGTAACACAATCACTGATATTCTTCCCTTCCATCGTGCAGGACAAGGTTTCCCAATATCACAGGGAGCAGAGCAGACTAGTATGAGACAGGCATGGCTGCAACATCTAAGTCTGCTGGAAGAGAGAGTGCTCTGCATCAGGGCGCTGGCTGTGGCATCTGATGCAGCTCAGATCATTCAGGATGACAGTATGCTTCAGACTCATGGCTCTACTCAAATCCCACCTCACCCTCAATCTGCTATCTGGCATGAATTGCAAGCTGTTGATGATGTGACTATGGACCTCTTGCTTTCTACCCTGCCCACTCCCCCCACTTCCCTCACCCCAATCATCCCCTTCTTATGTTCTGCTTTCAGATAACCATAGACTGCTGCCTGCCCAGCCACTGCAGCCTCATGAGGAAGAGCAAGAGCTGCACCAGACCTCCAATGAAGAAGCACCATCACTTGATCTGACAGTCATAGCCACCAGCTCAAATACTGGCAATACAGCTAACTTAGAGGGTAGTATAGAGTTGGTATCTGCACATGATGAGTCACTAGCACGAGTGGGCTGCAGCCAGGCAAGGGAGATAGGACAGTTTGTTTGCCAGCAAGTCGGGGTTTAGTTTAGAGATACAGCACTGAAACAGGCCCTTCGGCCCACCGAGTCTGTGCCGACCATCAACTACCCATTCATACTAATCCTACACTAATCCCATATTCCTACCACATCCCCACCTGTCCCCATATATTTCCCTACCACCTACCTATACTAGGGACAATTTATAATGGCCAATTAACCTATCAACCTGCAAGTCTTTGGCATGTGGGAGGAAACCGGAGCACCCGGAGGAAACCCACGCAGACACAGGGAGAACTTGCAAACTCCGCACAGGCAGTACCCAGAATCGAACCCGGGTCCCTGGAGCTGTGAGGCTGCGGTGCTAACCACTGCGCCACTGTGCCGCCCTGCAAGGTCACAGATGAGTTCTGCTGAGAAGGGCTCAGCTGAGGACTTTGATGGGGCGGCATGCAGGACAGCGCTGATGAACATGCACACTGAGAGGCTTAGTGCATTGGCAGGCCTGCCAGACAACCTCTTGTCACTATCAAGGAGCATAGATGAGTCCAGCTCCAATGTGGCTCAGGGCATCATGCAGAGCTTGGAGCCTATCCTTCCCATCGTGGAAGTGGTGGCCAACCCCTTGACAGCCATGATGTAGCATTGGTGACCACTGTCTCAGGTAGAAATCACCCAATGTGTCAGTGCTGATGACGTAGGTCATGAAATCCATGTTTGCTGCCCTAATGGCTGTGGATCTTCTGAAGTCTTTCTAGACTTTAGTGAGACCTGACCGAGTTTAATAAAAGATATGTGCGACAACGACTGCAGGAGGCTGTTGAACATAAAGACTTCGTCTTTATTCTGTTTTAGTTTCACTTTCCCTTTGTTAGCATGTGTGTTCTGCAGCAGCTCCAAGTGTACACAAAGCACAATGCAATCGCAATTCTAAAACACTACAACACTATAGATCTCAGTGCTCAAAGGGGCATGCAAGCTCTCATAGCAGTCAAGCAATTTGTCCTACAATAGATAATAGGATTGCAGAGGCACTGCCCTGGGGGTGTGGCCTTTTCATGGTGCATGAACCTGCTGTCCTCTCTCAGAATTTCAGCATCGGTAGCATTTATTGCATGATTTTGGTTCCAAGGACGTTGTAATCAGACATTGCAGATGGATGGAATACTGCAGAGTAGTGTAGCAATGGTGGTGAAGGAGTAACATCCTAAGGAGTCTCATGGATGCTCATGGACAGCCATCCCAGGACAGCATAGTCTCAGGATAAAGGGTTGGCTATTTAGGACTGAGATGAGGAGAAATTTCTTTACTCAAAGGGTTGTGAATCCTTAGAATTTTCTACCCAAAAGTGCTGTGAATGCTCAGTCGATAAGTATATTCAAAATTGAGGTGAATAGATTTTGGGCACTGAGGGAATCAAGGGAAATGGGGATAGGGCGAGAAAATGGAGTTGATGTAGAAATTCAGCCAATATCTTATTGAATGGGAGAGCAGGCTTGAAGAGCTATATGGCCTACACTTACTCCAATTTCTTATGTTCTTTAAGACCACATATGAATCTTTAGTCTGCTTTATTTCACAGACTAGCAATGAGCATATAGAGCAACAGTAATGTCCAAATGAATTTATTCCAATCACTACAAAATGTCTTCATGTAATAACACAAGATAATGAAAAAGCTTTGCTTCATTACATTGGAGGGGCATCATGTTTGACTTAAAGCCAAATAAATTCTAACTGCTGTTCTGAATTCTAACCTTGCTGCAGCCTATGCTGGATCTCTCTTCCCTCACAGCTTTTTGTATAAAACGCAACTGACTACATGGGGGAAATTTTAACTGCAAAACATAAGTGGGTTTGCCAGCCAGCAGGTGGTTAAAAGGGCATGAAATTCAGGCATGTCAGGAGGCTGCCAGCAACCGACTGACTTCTGCAGTCTGCAACCTATGGAAACCCCAGTGGGAGAGCTGGGTTCATGATAATAATATATCAAGTGCTCATCGAGAGCTATTTTAACTCAGGAGTTGAGCTTTAACTGTAGGGGTTCATGTTTCCAATGCTTCATGGAACTCACTAGGAAATCTTGACGAGAGGACAGCAGGATTTGAGTGGGCAGAAAATGCTTTAAATGCTGAGACCGTTTTTGGTTACTTAAGGCGACACCGGTGGAGCTATGCCATCAAGGTTGTCATGAGCAGAAATATGGAAGTTCTGGAGAAGTGCGCAGTTTTGGTGGAGATGGTCTCAGTGGAGTTTGGGATTACAGGGGAACAGCTGTCAAATGGAAATCAGCGTTTGCATCTTGGAGGACAGGAGTTGGAAATCTACCTGAGGAAAGTCATTGGACTGAATTTTATTAGCGCACCGCACATCGCGGCAGCATTGTGCTTTGAAGTCAATGGCCTGCCCGCACTGTGCAGCCGCTGTGGAGCCCCAGCGATATTTCACGCGGGGGCTCATTTAAATGGAGGGGGTGGAGCGGCTGCCTCCAATGACGTAGAGGGGGCAGCCGCCACGTCCCCGGAAACGCAGACGCTGGTGCCATCTTTAAAGGACTTCAAGCCCTTCATGAGATATTTAAATATTTAAAGGTGCTGGTTTGATAAATATTTCAATAAAAGTTTAGTTTAACTTTAAATCCCCTCTCCCACTCCCCCCATTGAGTATTCAGTACATAAATTGAACTATCCCCCCAAAAAAACACTTTTTGAAATTCTGAACTTCCCCCCCCCGACCTTCAGCATCTTTGACCCTCAACCCCTTCCCACCATTCCTACAACCAAAAGGAACAGTTTTTCCCACTCCCCCTGCCCTCGTCCTGATAATTTGCGTCCTCCCCCCTCCCCACCAGTATTTTGCCTCGGAACTCCGTACAGAGTTCCGAAGGCGTGCAAGTTGCGGCCAATGGCCGTAAAATTGGCGTGGGACGGCCAGCGGCAACAGGTAAGTTCATTTGCATGCTTATTACCCACATTTGAATATTTTAATGAAGTCCCGGCAGCACTGAGGCCTCGCTGCCGCCGCTAATATCTGGCATGGCCTTCTCGGCGTCGTGGGTCATGGCGGCCTCTCCCACTAGCATTTTAGGGGCCTCCCCACCATGACCTTTAAATCCAATGGCAACCAAAAATGCATTTTCTCTAACTCCTGAGGTTTGCTGGTTCTTAAAGCAGTATGGCTCCTTTTCCAGCCTCAAAGACACACCACATATTCCCGGGAGAAAAAATAACTACAGGATCATGACAATATGTAGACTATGATATGACTGTTAATTAATGTTTAACTTAAGTTGATTTTGTTAAAGTAAAATTTATAAAGGTGAAATCTTGTCCATATGGTTTTCTTATTGGGGTCAATTTGATTCTTTTGGGTTGTTGATCTTCACGGGGTTCATAACAAAATCTTCTTAAACCACTCTGCCCTGCCTCTTTCACCCTCACCTCCAATAATAAGTGTAATAAGCTCATGGACTTTTTTGTTTCCAATAATTTGCCCACTACCGACGTAAGACTGACTGGTCTATAATTCCCAGGGTTATCCCTATTCCATTTCTTGAACATTTGCCACCCTCCAATCATCCGGTACTACTCCAGTGGACAGTGATGACGCAAAGATCATCGCCAAAGGTGCAGCAATCTCTTCTCTCACTTCCCATAATATCCTTGGGTATATCCCGTCTGGCCCCGGTGACTTATCTGTCCTCATATCATTAAAAATTTCCAGTACATCCTCCCTCTTAACCTCAACCTGTTCGAGCATTTCAGCCTGTTCCACGCTGAGCTCACAAACGACCAGGTCCCTCTCACTAGTGAATACTGAAGCAAAGTATTCATTTAGGACCTCCCCTACCTCCTCCGACTCCAGGCACAAGTTCCCTCCACTATCCCTGATCGGCCCTACCCTCACTCTGACCATCCTCTTGTTCATCACATAAGTGTAGAACGCCTTGGGATTTTCCTTAATCCTACCCGCCAAGACTTTTTCATGTCCCCTTCTAGCTCTCCTAAGTCCATTCTTCAGTTCCTTCCTGGCTACCTTGTAACCCTCTAGAGCCCTGTCTGATCCTTGCTTCCTCAACCTTAAGTAAGCTTCCTTCTTCCTCTTGATTAGCTGTTCCACATCTCTTGTCATCCAAGGTTCCTTCACCCTACCATCCCTTCCCTGCCTCATCGGGCCAAACCTATCCAGCAGTCGCAGCAAGTGCTCCCTAAACAACCTCCACATTTCTTTTGTGCATTTCCCTGAGAACATCTGTTCCCAATTTATGCTCCCCAGTTCCTGCCTAATAGCATTGTAATTCCCCCTCCCCCAATTAAATATTTTTCCATCCCGTCTGCTCCTGTCCCTCTCCATGACTATAGTAAAGGTCAGGGAGTTGTGATCACTATCACTGAAATGCTCTCCCACCGAGAGATCTGCCACCTGGCCTGGTTCGTTGCCGAGCACCAAGTCCAACATAGTCTCCCCTCTAGTCGGCCTATCTACATATTGAGTCAGGAAACCTTCCTGGACACACCTGACAAAAACTGCTCCATCCAAACTATTTGCACTAAGGAGGTTCCAATCAATGTTAGGGAAGTTGAAGTCACCCATGACAACAACCCTGTTACTTCTGCACCTTTCCAAAATCTGCCTCCCAATCTGTTCCTCCATGTCTCTGTTGCTATTGGGGGGTCTATAGAAAACTCCCAACAAAGTGACTGCTCCTTTCCTGTTTCTTACTTCCACCCATAATGACTCAGTAGACAAACCCTCCTCGACGACCTCCTTTTCTGCAGCTGTGATACTATCCCTGATTAGCAATGCCACTCCCCCACCTCATCATCAACTCAGTCCTTCTCCCTGGTAACTGCCCGAGGCTGAACCAGATTATTCATTACTTAGATATTATATTTGACCCCAAGATGAGCTTCCTACCCCATATCTATGTCATCACTAAGACCACCTATTTCTGTCTCCATAACATCATCCGACATTGACCTCAGCTTATCTGCTGCTGAAACCCTCATCTATGCCTATTTTATCACTGGACTTAATTATTGCAAGGCACTCCTGACTGGTTTCCCACATTCTACTCTCCACACATTTGAGGTAATTTAAAACGCTGCTGCTTGTGCCCTGACTCACATCATCTCCTCTGTGCTTGCTGATCTACATTGGCTCCCAGTCAAGAAACGCCTTGATTTTAAAATTCTTATCTTTCTTTTCAAATTACTGCATGGCCTCACCCTGCTCTATCTAATTAATTTCCTTCAGCCCTACAACACCACCACCCCCATATCCAACCGACCCCCTTCCCCCTTCCCCCCCCGCCACACACCCCGTCTAATATCATATCTCCTTATGTGGCTCTGTGTTCTTGTAAAGCGCCTTGGGATATATTATTACATTAAAGGTGCTATATCAATGCAATTGTTGTTGTTTGTCGATTACTAATTTGCTTATTATGGAGTCATAGAGTCGTACAGCATAGAAACAGGCCCTTCAGTCCACCGCGTCCATGCCGACCATAATGCCTATCTATACTAATCCCACCTGCCTGCATTAATTCCATATGCCTCTATGCCTTGCTCATTCAAGTACCTGTCCAGATTCCTCTTAAATGTTGCTACTGTTCCTGCCTCCATCACCTCCTCTGGCAGCTCATTCCAGATACCCACTATTCTTTGTGTGAAACATTTACCCCTTTGATCCCCTTTAAACCTCCTCCCTCTCACCTTAAATCTATGCCCTCTAGTTTTAGTCACCCTACCATGGGAAACAGACTCTGGCTATCTATCCTATCTATGCCTCTCATAACTTTATATACCTCTATCATGTCCCCTGTCAACCTCCTTCGCTCCAGAGAAAACAGACCCAGCCTATCCAATCTCTCTTTATAACTCAAGCCCTCCAAACCAGGCAACATCCTTGTGAATCTTTTCTGCACCCTCTCTCGCTTAATCACATCTTTCCTGTAGTGCGGCAACCAGAACTGCACACAGTACTCCAAATGCGGCCTAACCAACGTTATGTATAATTGTAGCATGAAGTCCCAACTCTTGTACTCAATGCCTCGGCCGATGAAGGCAAGCATGTCATATGCCTTCTTCACCACCCTGTCTACCTGTGTTGCCACTTTCAGGGAACTATGTACTTGCACCCCAAGGTCTCTCTGCTCAACAACACTACCCAGGGCCCTACCATTCACTGTATATGTCCTGCCCTGGTTTAACTTCCCAAAATGCATCACTGCGCACTTGTCTGCTTTAAATTTCATTTGCCAATCCCTTGCCCACTTTCCCAGTTTATCTATATTCTGTTGTAACCTTAGAAAACCTTCTTCACTGTCCACTATACCACCAATTTTGGTGTCATCTGCAAACTTACTAATCATGCCCCCTACATTCACATCCAAATCATTAATATATATGTCAAACAACAGAGGGCCCAGCACCGATCCCTGTGGCACACCACTGGTTACCGGCCTCCAATCTGACAAACAACCCTCCGCTACCACCCTCTGCCTCCAATCACCAAGCCAATTTTGAATTCAATTGGCTAGCTCACCCTGGATCCCATGTGTTCGACCCTTCCGAACCAGCCTACCATGCGTGACCTTGTCAAAGGCCTTGCTAAAGTCCATGTAGACTACGTCCATCACCCTGCCGTCATCAATCCTCTTGATCACCTCCTCAAAAAATGCAATCAAATTCGTGAGACATGATTTCCCACGCACAAAGCCATGCTGACTATCCCTAATCAGACCTCGCCTTTCCAAATGCATATAAATCCTGTCTTTCAGAATTCCTTCCAATAACTTTCCCACCACTGATGTAAGGCTCACTGGCCTGTAGTTCCCTGGCTTATCCCTGCTGCCCTTCTTAAATAAAGGCACAACATTAGCTATCGTCCAGTCTTCCGGTACCTCACCCGTGGTTAACAATGATACAAAAATCTCTGCCAGGGCCCCAGAAATCTCCTCCCTTGCTTCCCATATCATCCTAGGATACACCTGATCAGGCCCTAGGTATTTATCCACCTGAATGCGCTTCAAAACCTCCAACACCTCCTCCTTTGTAATGTTGATATGCTCCAGGAATCGCTGTTCCCTCCCTTGAACTCACTAGCTTCCATGACCTTCTCCACGGTAAATACAGACGAGAAGTATTCATTTAAGACCTCGCCCATTTCCCGTGGCTCCACACATAGATTACCACACTGATCCTTAAGGGGACCTACTCTCTCCCTCGCTACCTTTTTACTCTTAACTTATAGAATCTTTTAGGATTCTCCTTTATCTTCTCCGCCAGGGAAATCTCATGGCCCCTTTTTGCCCTCCTAATTTCCTTCTTAAGTGTACTCCTACATCCCCTATATTCTTCGAGGGACTCGCTTGATCCCAGCTGCCTATACCTGACATATGCTCCTTCTTTGTCCTGACCAGAACCTCAATATCCCTCATCAACCAAGGTTCCCTAAACTTGCCAGCCTTGCCCTTCCATCAAACAGGAACATGCCGGCCCTGAACTCTTCCTATCTCACTTTTAAAAATCTCCCACTTGACAGATGTCCCTTTACCTGTAGACAGCCTCTCCCATTCAAACCTCTGAGAGTTCCTGTCCGATGCTATCGAAATTAGGTTTCCCCCAATTTAGGACTTCAACCTGAGGACCAGTCCTATCCTTTTTCATAACGATCTTGAAGCTAATAGAGTTATGGTCACTGGAAATATGGAAATATAGGCTTCAAAGTGCCAAATTATCTAAACAGCCATAATGTCATGCCTATGATGTTGTAATGAATGAAAGGTTAGAGGGGTCTGTTGAGAAATAAAATGGGAAGAGAGAAAGAGAGGGAGAGTTAAAAGTTAGCTGGGCAACAAGATGAAAAAAATGCCATCAGCTAATATGTTCAAGATTGACCAAGGTTGCGGCAACAGAAAAGTTGCTGATGTGTGCTGAGCAGACAGATATCAGCAATGCGGATAAGCATGTAGTGAAGTTAAGAACAGCAAAGGGTGATAAAACACATAAGCAGAACCACAAAAAGGAGCATGAAGATAAACTTTTCACAATTATTTTAAGTAAAGGAGGATGGTCAGGAGCAAATGGGCCTCTTGAAAACTGGTATTGGTGATATTGCTCAATGAAAATAACAAAATGGCGGCTGTGTTGAACAATTACTTTGCATCACCATTGACAGAAGAGGAAGAGGTCAACATGCTGGACACCCAAGGAAACTAAAATTGAATCAGGGACAGCTCACCAAAATTAATGTAAACAAAGTAACGTTAATGAAGAAAATAATGGCACTAAAGAATGACAAGCCTCCAAGACAAGATGGGTTTCCATCCCAGGGTTTAAGGAAATAGGTGAGAACATTGCAAATGCCCTAATAATTTTCAAAAGTTCTCTCAATTTGGGAACTGTTCCTTTAGATTGGAAAATTGCACATGTCACAATACTTTTTAAGAAAGATGAGAGGCGGGAGCTAGGAAATTATAGACCTGTTAACCTACCATTTGTTATCAGGAAATTACTAGAGTCTACAATTAAGGATAGGGTGACTGATCACCTTGAAAATTTTCAGCTGATCAGAGAAAACCAGCATGGATTTGTAAAGGGTAGGGTATGCCTGAATTGAGGTTTTTGAAGAGGTGACGAAAGTAATGGAAAGGGGAATGGTTCTGGATGTTATTTATATGGACTTCCAGAAGACATTTGTTAAAATTTTTGCATAAGAGACTATTAGCTAAAGCTGAAACTCGTAGTATTGAAATAAAACTATTGACCTGGTTAGGAAATTGGCTGAGCAGCAGGAGACATGCGAGAGTCAGGATGGGCAGGTACTCTAATTGACAAGATGTGACTAGTGGTGTCCTGCAAGGATCTGCATTGGGACCTCAACTATTCACAGTATTTATTAACAACATTGGTAATGGGAGAGTAAGCCACATATCCAAGTTTGCAAATGACACAAAGCAAGGTGGTATTTTAAACAGTGTGGATGGAAGCACATAATTACAAAGAGGTAATAATAGATTAAGTGAATGGGCAAAGTCATGAGCGGGTGCAGAAAATAATTATAAAGGCTAATGGAATAGAGTACATTATGCTACAGCAGTACAAAGCCTTGGTTTGACTACACCTGGAGTGCCGTGAGCAGTTCTGGGCATCGCACATTAGGAAGAATATATTAGTCTTGGAGGGAGCGCAGCATAAATTTACCAGAATGATATCTGAAGCCCTAAGGGTTTTTTAAATGAGTTTTTGGGATGTGAGCATCGCTGGCAAGGACAGCATTTATTGCCCATTCCTAATTGCCCTTGAACTGGTGGTGGTGAGCTAGTTTCCTGAACTGCTGCAGTCCATGTGGTACAGACACACTGACAGTGCTGTTAGGAAGGGAGTACCAGGATTTTGACCCAACAAAAGTGAAGGAACTAAGATATAGTTCCAAGTTAGGATGGTATCTGACTTGGAGGAGAACTTGCAGGTGGTGCTGCACCCTTGCATCTGCAGTTCTTGTTCTTCTAGGTGATAGAGGTTGTGGGTTTGGAAGGTGCTTGAGAAGGAGCCTTGGCAAGTTGCTGCAGTGCATCTTGTAGATGTTACTCACTGCTGTCACTGTGCGTTTGTTGTGAAGGGAGTGAATGTTTAAGGAGGTGGATAGGGTGCCAGTCAAGTGAGTTGCTTTATCTTGGATGTTGTCAAGTTTCTTGAGTGTTGTGGGAGTCTCTCGGCAAGTGGGGAGTATTCCATTCCACTCCTGACTTGTGCCTTATAGATGGTGGGCAGGTTTTCGGGAGTCAGAAGGTGAGTTTCTCATCACAGAATTCCCAGCCCCTGACCTGATCTTGTAGCCACAGTATTTATATGGCTGGTCCAGTTAAGTTTCTGGTCAATGGTAACCCCCAGATATTGATGGTGGGGGTTTCAGTGATGGTAATGCTGTTGAATGTCAAGGGGAGATGATTAGATTCTCTCTTGTTGGAGATTTTCATTGCCTGGCACTTGTGTGGTATGAATGTTACTTGCCACTTATCAGCCCAAACCTGAATGTTGAGCAGGTCTTGCTGCAGACAGCATGGACTGTTTCTGAGGAGTTGTGTATGGTACTGAACAATGTGCAATCATCAGCAAACATTCTCACTTCTGACTTATGCTGGAGAGAAGATCATTGATGAAGCAACTGAAGATGGTTGGATCTATGACAGTACCCTAAGGAACTCCTGCAGCGATGCTCATGGTCTGAGATGGTTGTTAGTGCTTCAGCCTCGTCTTTGGCACTTATGTGCTGGGCTCCCGTATCACTGAAGATGGGAATATTTTTGGAGCCTCTTCCTCCAGTTGGTTGTTTAATTGTTCACCAACATTCATGACTGGATGTGGCAGGATTGCAGAGCTTTGATCTGATCCCTTGGTTTTGGGATCATTTAACTCTGTCGATAACATGCTGCTTCCATTTTTTTAGCATGCATGTAGTCACGTGTTGTACCTTCACCAGGTTTGCACCTCATTTTTAGGTATGCCTGGTGCTGCTGCTAGCATGCTGCCCTACACTTCTCATTGCACCAGATTGGTTCCCTGGCATGATAGTTGTTTTAGTGCTGCTACTGGTGGCTGACAGTGCCTCATGGATGCCCAGTTTTGAGCTACAAGATCTATTCTGAGTCTATCCAATTTAGCACATTGCAACACAATGGAGGGTGTCCTCAGTTGAAAGGTAGGACTTAATCTCCACCAGGACTGTGCCATAGGAACAGAGGGACATAGGAACAGGATTAGGCCATTCAGCCCATCAAGCCAATTAGATCATGGCTGATCATCTACCTCAATGCCACTTTCCCATGCTATCTCCACACTCCTTGATGTCATTTGTCTCCAGAAATCTATCGATTCCTGTCTTGAACATACTCAATGATTGAGCTTCCGCAGCCCTCTGAGGTAGAGAATTCCAAAGATTCATCACCCTCTGAGTGAAGAAATTCCTCCTCATCTCAGTCTTAAATGACCTACCCCTTATTCTGAGATTATGCCCTTGGTTCTAGGCTCACCAGCCAGGGGAAATGTCGTATCTACATCCACCCTGTCACGCCCTGTAAGAATTTTGTAAGTTTCAATGAGATTACCTTTCATTCTTCAAAACATTGGAGAATACAGTCCCAGTTTCCTCAATCTCTCCTCATAAGACAATTCCACCATTCCAGGGATTAGTCTGGTGAACCTTTGTTGCACTCATCTCCTTCCTTAAATGAAAAGACCAAGACTGTACACAATACTGCAGGTGCGGTCTTACCAATGCTCTAAACAATTGCAGCAAGACTTCTTTACTTCTGTACTCAAATCCCCTTGTGATGAAGGCCAACATACCACTTGCCTTCCTAATTACTTGCTGCACCTGCATACTAGCTTTTAGTGACTCAAGAAGAAGGACACCCAGGTACCTTTGGACACCAACACTTCCCAACCTCTCACCATTTAAGAAATACTCTGTCTTTCTGTTTTTTTCTACCAAAGTTGCTAACTTCACACTTATTCACATTATATTCCATCTGCCATGTTCTTTCCCATTCACTTAGCCTGTCCAAGACTGCTTGAAGCCTCCTTGCACCTTCCCCACAATTTACATTCCCACCTAGTTTTATGTCATCAGCAAATTTGGAAATGCTGTCATGGGAAGATGCATCTGCGACAGGTAGATTGGTGATGATGAGGTTAAGTAGATTTCCTCTTTCCTTGGTTCTCGCACCACTGGCCGCAGGCCCAGTCTGGAAGATATGTCCTTCAGAACTCGGCCAGCTAGGTGAGTAGTTGTGCACCAAGCTAGTCTTGGTGATGGACATTGAAGTCCTCCACCCTGAGTACGTTCTGTGCCCTTGCTACCCTCTGTGCTTCTTCCAAGTGGTGTTCAACATGGGGGAAGACCGATTCATCAGCTGGGGGAGGGTGGTAGGTTAGCAGGAGTTTTCCCTGCCTGTGTTTGACCTGATGCCATGATACTTCATAGGTTCCAAAGTCAATGTTAAGTATTCCCAGGGCCACTCCCTCCCAAGTGTATATCACTGTGCCATCACCCCTGGTGGGTCTCTCCTGCAAGTGGATAGGACAGATCCAGGAATGGTGATGCAGGAGTCTGGGACATTGGCTGTAAGGCATGATTTAGTGACTATAACTATGTCAGGTTGTTGCTTTACTAGTCTGTGAGACAGCTCTCTCAATTCTCCAGATGTTAGTGAGGAGGACTTTGTGAGGTCAATTGAGCAGGATCTGCCTTTATCATTTCTGGTGCCTAGGTCGATGCTGTATGGTCCATATGGTTTCATTATTCAAATTTTGTGCAGTGGTTTGATACAACTAAGAGGCTTGGTAGGCCATTTCAGAAGGTAGTTAAGAGTCAACAGAAAGAGGCCAGACCAGGTAAAGATGGCAGATTTCCTCCCCTGAAGATCATTTGTGAAATAAATAGGTTTTTGCAACAATCCAGTAGTTTCATGATCTTTAATGAGACTAGCATTTTATTCCAGATTTATTAATTAATTGAATTTAAATTCCCCCAGCAGCCATGGTGGGATTTGAGCCCATGTCACCAGAGCTGCTGGATTACTAGTCCAGTAACATTACTATCATCCTACTAGGGTTGTACTTCCTGGAATCTTGGAGGTTATGGATTATTTTATTTGAAATTTTTGAGATATTAAAGGAAACAGATAAGATAGATAGAGAGAAACTATTTCCACTGGATTGGAGTTCAGGACTCGGGGGGTATAGCCTAAAAATTAGAGCCAGACTTTTCAGGAGTGACATTAGAAAACACTTCTACATACAAGGTCTGGTAGAAGTTTGGAACCATACTCCGCAATATAAATTGATGCTAATTCATTTATGAATTTTAAATCTGTGATTGATAGACTTTTGTTAATGAAATGTATTAAGGGATATGAGGCATAGGCCGGTATATGGAGTTAGATACTAGCCATAAGGACATAATTTCTCTGGAAAGAGTACAGAGGAGATTTACAAGAATGCTGCCAGGGCTTGAAGGCTGCAACTATGAGGAGAGATTGGATAGGGTAGGGTTGTTTTCCCTGGAACTGAGGAGGTTGAGGGGTGACTTGATTGAGGTGTACAAAATTATGATGGGCCTAGATAGAGTGGACAGGAAAGACCTGTTTCCCCTGGTGGGGAGATCAGTTACCAGGGAACACAGATTTAAGGTGCTTGGTGGAAAGATTAGAGGGGATGTGAGGGGAAACTATTACACCCAGAGGGTGATGGGTGTCTGGAGTTCACTGCCAGGAATGGTGGTGGAGGCAGAGACCCTCATTTCTTTTAAAAGGTACCTGGACATGTACCTGAAGTGCTGTAACCTGCAGGGTTATGGACCAGGTGCTGGAAGGTGGGATTTGTTTGGGCAGCTAGTTTGTTCGGACGGCATGGACATGATGGGCTGAATGGCCTCCTTCTGTGCTGTAATCTTTCTACGGTTCTATGGTTCGATAGCCATAATCTCATTGGATAGTGGTAAAGGTTCAAGGGCCCATGTCTATTCCTATGTTTGGAATTTAGTTAACAATTACCATATAAGGCAATAGGCAGCAAAAGGACCAATCAGGAGAGAGAGGAAAAATCCAGTTTGTTAAGGAAATATTGGGCATTGGGACCCTGGCATTTCACCGTGGGCATTGGGATCTTGACATTGGGGCAATAGGTGGGTTCTGAGCTCTCAATTGTGGCAGTGTGGCCGGCTCGGCCAGTTTACTACAGCCAGCCTTCGAATTAGCCGCTTGTGGGCCAAGCATCCAATTAAGGATGGAGGTAGGCTCCTAATGCTGTTGGCCCAAGCAGAAGGCCGGCAGCTCTGATGTCTCAGCAGCACCTCTGGGTGAGGTGGGCACTGCTTTGGCAAGTAGGAGACCTTGGGAGCTCAGACAGGTAAGTAAATAAAATATTTAAGGGGCCGAGGATCGGAGAGGACCACATTTAGGGAGAATGTTGGGAGTGCGGAGACTGCCCTCCCTGCGCATGCCTCCCTCTTGGCCCTCCAGACTGCCACAGGGAAGCCACCTCCTTGAAGCTAATGGCCTCTCTACACAGTGGGCGGCTGCCCCGCTGTCAGTAAAATGCCGGTGGCCCTATAAAATATACCCTATTCGGGCCTATAATTATGCAAATTGGTTGCTCGCCTCCTTGGAGTGGGCAGCCAAGCCGCCTCACAGCCTGGTGCTGGAAAACTCCCCGGCAGTGGGAATATATTGAGAAGCCATCCCAATGCGGCTCCTTGCTATTTTACCGGTGTTCTTTGCTCCCAGCCTGCCACTTGGGGCTGGTAAAATTCTGCATATAGTGTATAAGCATATTGGTTTTATTGGTAGTGTAACGAAAGAATTCATGTCTACATTTTTCTACTCTCTGCTAATCTTACTCCGCTTTTAAATTACTTTGGAGGCTGAAATAAAAAATAAAGTGACTGTAACCACTGACTGGTTTTGTTACTAGTCAAGCAAAGAATGCATGTTTTCAATACCACCCTGCATTGCAAGACCCAGGATATGGAACACATACATGTGTGAGTATTATTCAGTTTGTTCAGGGAGTAGGCTAGTTACCAAGTTTTCTGCTGTTTTAACATGACAGTGGCTGGGAAACCCCACTGTATAAGTCATACAATCCTCAGCATCTATGGGCATCATAGAGAGGGGAGGTTGTTGTTGAAATGGAGGAAATACTATAGACAGGTCACCTCCAATAAAGGCCAAGTCCAAGAAGGAGAGGACCAAATGTATAACAGCTGTAAAAAAACTAAAACTGGATAATGATGATGAAGGAGTTCTATCATAAAGAATGTGGGCCAAAAGTTATGTCCAGGAGCACCGTAAGAAAGGACCTTTTGATGAAGAATTTACGATGAAGTGTGATAATCATAAATGAGAAAAAAAAACCTGTTTATTTATTATTGATACAGCACTGAAACAGGCCCTTCGGCCCAATGAGTCTGTGCCAACCAACAACCACCCATTTATACTAATCCTACATTAATCCCATATTCTCTACCACATCCCCACCATTCTCCTACCACCTACCTACACTAGGGGCAATTTACAATGGCCAATTTACCTATCAACTTGCAAGTCTTTGGAGATGGGAGGAAACTGGAGAACCCAGCGGAAACCCACGCAGACACGGGGAGAACTTGCAAACTCTGCACAGGCAGTACCCAGAATTGAACCCGGGTCGCTGGAGCTGTGAGGCTGCGGTGCTAACCACTGCGCCACTGTGCCGCCCTGTTATGGCAATGCTGTAAATAGCAGCTAATAAGAACCCCTGGGTTACACTTGTGTGTAACAGAAGGTTCAGGAAAAAGAGGAAGAAGTTAAAAAGCTCACAGGAAAAGATCAAGTTGCTATGAGAAAGAAATAGGGTAAGTGTTTTCAGCATGTTCCATTTTTATTTTAAAAAGGAACAAGTTTCCAAGATTATGTGTGAATGTTTCATGGGCTCATGACTAGGGATATAAACTTTGGCACTCTGAGTTCATCACCCATTTACTGGAATCAATATTTCTAATTATTTTATCGAAGAATAACTGTGGTTGATTATATTCATTTCAATTTATGTTTCTGCATCCATAGTTGTGGAAAACTTTGAATTACGTTGTTAGCCAAAAAATGTTGGTATGGATTTATTTTGATGAAAATTTACACATGCAACTGTGACAAGCACTGAAGAGTTTGTTTTACAAAAGATAAGCTTCACCCTTGAAGTCACAGTTGCTATGGTTTCTGGTAGAAAATCAATTTGAAGTCTTAAAAACACTTCATTTTAATTCACTTAGAATTAAAACAACACTATTATTGCTTTACATAGTTTATACTAAAGACATGTAGTCTTACTTTAAATCAATTTGAATGCTTACAAAACACTGTTACAGCAAGTCTGCTGATGACACAAGGATAGTTGGCAATGTAAGCAGTGTAGATGGAAGCATGAAATTATAAAATTACCAATTAATAAATTAAGTGAATGAACAAAATTGTGGCAAATGAATTTCAATATAGGGAACTGTGAGGTCACTCACTTTGGACCCAAAAGGATAGAACCAAGAATTAATGGTATATTAATTGTGTTTAATGCTATGCAGGTGGTGAGCATTAACTGGGGATTCACTTGTGTCTTGATAAATTGATGCAGACTGAAATTGTGGTGTTTGGGCTAGAAGTGTATGCTTGTAATGTGTAACTTTGTAAGTAAATGCTTATAAGAGTGTGTAAAGATTGACTCTCGTTCTATTCTTCACTAAATGGCATTTTTCAGATAGGAAACTACAATCCTAGTAGCCATTGTGGGAAATGGGAGAAAGAAAGTATAAATTGTTGGGGTCTGAACCAATTAACCGGGGAAGAATGAAGTGAATATGTGGATATAGGTTACGTCCCTGCCAAAGAGGAAACAGGTATATTCTTGGTGCTGTCACTTGCTACAAGAAGTAACTTCAGAAATAAATCACTTTGTGAACTTGATGTCCATTAGTTAAATAGTCAGGAAGATTTCGACCTTCCATTTGAGATTTATGAGAAAGATGATCAGTTAAATACCTATGTGTCATGGTTGGACTTTGGTATATTTTGGAAAAGAGATGATCATTCCAAGGAAGAATACATCATGAACTTTAACAGATTGGCTGGGAATTTATCCTAGCAACGGGGGTCTCCATGTCTGGAAAAAGTGACTCTGAGAACCCCGCATCGCCTATTCAGTGGAAGCCTAGCGAATCTAGTGTCAATTAAGCACTTAAGTGAACAGTGGTGGGTTTTCCACGGGATCAAGGACCCCGGCGACGGAGGTCCCTCCCTCTGAGAGCTGCTGACCAATCAGAAGCCTGCAGCTCTTTCACTGAACAGCACCATGGCGGAGGTAGTGGCCGCTGGCAGTGGAACACCTGCCCAAGGTCCAGGAGCAGCGCTGGACCCAGGCCACAGGGAGGTCACGGCAAGAGGGATCTCATAGGATGGGGGTCATGGGGGAAGGGTGTGTAGGGGGGTTGGCACTAAGGGCAACGGGGTAGCTCTCAGCGGGCCCCCACTTCCTGTTGCCGGGTCCTTCATTCAGGCACTGTGTCTTTGAATGAGAGCCTCTCCCCACCTCGGAACCGGGAAGCAACCCACACAGTTTTCATGCCGTGTTTCCTGTGCGGTGAAAGGGCTGCCCGCCGGATGGCTAATTGTGGCACCAGTGGAATGAGACCCTTAATTGGGGTTAATTGCTGAGTTAAGGGCCTCAATTGGTGGCAGGGTGGGAAGGACGATCACAGGCTTTCCCACTCTGGGCTTAATTTTGGCAGAGGCAGGAAGGTGGCACCAGCATAATAAGGCAATTTTTGGAAGGTCAGTGGGTCTGTAGTTTACCCAGTCAGCACATTATTGTATCCCCTTAACAATCCCTGGTGTTTCTTATCAGAGTGGGTTATATAAACATTCGTGACATCAGATAAGAATTGGAGGAAAAAAGAAAATTGTCTTCAAGTTACATAGACAATTTGCTCCCCCTTCATGTCAAAGATTAAAGATCCTGCTAAAAGTTGCAGGTGTGGTTGATAAAGAGTAAACATACAAGGCTAATGGAAGAGATTAGTGCAAATTGTGAAATCAGTAAAAAAGTATCGGAGGACGCTTGGCTCGTGACTGTAATGAGGTAGTTGCCATGGATCTAAATGGATGGGACAAAGCCAGAAACACTTTTATTCCACATTTTGTAGACATGGTGACCAGATTTAGTCTTTCAACAGTAATACATAGTAAGGACAAAAGGGTTATTGTAGACAGAAATGTGGAGAAATGGGTAGGAACCAAAATTGAGGTACCAGCAAAGTTTCTGACTGATAATAGAGGAGTTTGCCAATGTGTTCAGACATCAACATTATGATCATGAATACAGTAGCTGTAAGTTCTTTCAGTAATGGACTCTGTGAAAGGAATCATGTGGTGATCAATGAAATGGTGCATAAAATTTTAACTGATCAACCAGACTGCAAGTTGACAACAGTCCTGGCATGGGCAGTTCATGCAAAGAATTCACTGCAGATAGCTGGAGGATATAATCCCTATCAATTAGTCTATGGGTGAAATCCCAAATTACCTTATGTGCTGTGCAATAATTCTCCTGCTCTAGAAGGTACTATAAATCGTTCCATGTTCTCTGCACATTTGAGTGCTTTACAAGCGGCAAAACGGGCTTTCATCAAGGTTGACGTCATGTAGAAAATTTGGAGAGTACTGAGGCACCGTAAAAGAACATCTGAGACAGAATTCAATTCAGGAGATAAGGAGTACAGTAAGACAGCACTTATCAAAGGTGGTAATCAAACTCTGTGAAGGTTCATTCCTCATGATCAATTGGAATTAATTCCAAAATCTCAGATAGTGCAAGAGAGAGACCTCATGGCCGTAGTCTCAACAGAAATAAAAGTACAAATAGAGGCCCTAGCTTGAATAGATTAAACAGCCGAATAAAGGCCAAATACTGTCTTGGAATTGAACTGGAGGCAGAAGTTCTCAGGAATGTGAAGTTTTGGTGGCTGCCAATAAACTTGAGGATTAACTAATGAGAGGCAAAACAAGAAATTAGTTGAAGAGAGTTTGGACTTTATTCTGAGGGACCAGATAGAGGGAAACTAGGGCCGAAATTTTGCAGTGGGTGGAGGGGAGCCATCCACTGACTGAAAAGTCGGTGGCAATCCCGCCTCCGCCGGGCCTGGGGAGCCAGATCGCATTTTATGGTCCCCAGGACCTTAATTGGTCTGAGGTGGGAAGTCCTGCCAAATGGAGTTACCGGCCAATCAGTGGGCCGGCAGCTCTCAGTCCCAGCAGCGCTACCAGGAACGGTAGCCTTTGCTGGGACTGCAATCCAGCTAAAGAATGAAGATGTCGGGGAGCACCGGAAAATGGGCACGTTTTTGGGGCCTTGCCAGGAGCGATCAGTTGGGCCCGGGTGAAGCAAGAGGGGGTTGTTTGGGAGTGCAGGGGTTGTGTTGGGTGTTGGGGTTGGTTGGGGCATCAGGGGAAGCCCTCCATTGGGCACAGTGTGCCCAATCAGGAGGGACCCCCCTCCCCCCAGGCCATCAGATGTTCGCCTACTTTTATCAGGTGGCTTTTCTGAGGCTCCCGCCACCCGCCTGCCAACTGTAAAATCCCCGTGGTGGCAGGCGGAGACCCTTAAGTGGCCGTTAATTGGCTTGGGGCGGGCGGGCAGTTTCTCACCACCGCCACCCCGTGTAAATTGGCCGTGGAAACGGGAACGGGTTGGGAAGTGCGCCCTGAGCCTCCCACTCCGTTTTATACCCCCCACCACCACCACTGCCACCAGCCCACTCTTTGGCGGGGTTGGGTGGGGGGGGGTCATAAAATTCTGGCCTAGCTTTTTCATAGGTGGCTTTGTATTTGAAAAGAACCTTGCAGATGGGACTTAAGGCTAAAGCAAGGCTAGTTGCTCGGGCTTTTGAAGAGCAACTGGGTGATACAGATGTTAGAATGTACTTTCCCACAGCTGGAATAATAATAATCTTTTTAGTTTTTTTGGCCACATATTCATGGGTGAAGATCAATTAACATAAAAGCCACATTTCTGCGGTGAAGTATTTTATATAGAAAGGTGGTTCTGATGCAGATGGAAAACGATGGAAACTAAACCAATGTGTCTATGGCCTGAATTATGCTCCCAGGGTGTGGTATTTTTGGTGAGATCTGTTTTGCTGAGAATAGGTTGTTTTCAACTAAAAGCAGATCCCGCAATATTTTATTGGTTTCATAAAGGAAAATGTTCAAGTATTTCATGATGCATGTTGATGATTTCTTATGGGGTGATACTGCTCTATTTGAGAAATGTTATTAATGAGAATACAGTAGAATTTAAAACTGGGAGTCAGGCTTTTGGGGCTTTTAAATATATCGATTTAGATATTAATCACCTGTAGGTCTGGAATAATGTTAAATCAACAATCCTATTTAGAGAGTGTTACTCCTATCCCAGTCAATCATACTAGGTCATCACAAAAAGATGCATTAGATCTATAAAAGAGACAGAGCAATTGCAAAGCTTGATTGGTCAATTGAACTGGTTGGGCACTTAGATAAGACCAGGCGCTAGTTTTGATGTGTTGGAAATAGGTACTGTGATGAAACACCCTCGAGTTGAGAATCTTCAAGGGCAAATAAAACATAAAAAAATAAATCTGGAGGAATGCATACTTAAGTTCTCATCCTTAGGTAGCCCAAACAACATGCAACTAGTCATTTTTGAGGGATATGTGGAAAAGTCCTTGTTCCAGTCCTACTCAGACCCCCTCACTCACTTCTTCATCTGGTACACTGATGAATGTATTGGTGCCGCTTCCTGCTCTCGTCCTGAACTGAAACATTTTGTTGACTTTGTTTCCAATTTCCACCCTTCCCTCACCTTCATATGGCCCATCTCTGACTCTTGCCTTCCCTTCCTTGACTTCTCAAGCCTATCCCCAGAAATGAAGACAATAAACCAAAATTCACTATATGCCCGCAGCTACCTGGACTACACTTCCTCACACCCCACTTCCTGCAAAGAGTCTATACCATTATCCCAGTTTCTCAGTCTCCATTGCATCTGTTCAGCCAATGTAACTTCCATACTAGCTCTTCTGATATGTGTTCTTTTTTCCTCAACCGATGATTCCACTCACCCACCCACCCCACCCTGACCCCCACCATGGTTGACAGGGGCCTCAACTATGTCTGATTGACTTCATGCACTTCTGCTCTCACCCCTTCCCCTCCCTCCCTCCTAGAAGCATGATAGGGTTGCCCTTGTCCTCATCTTGTGTCCCTATAAATAGACATGGACTGAAGCTGTCATGTTTGAGCTAGGCAGTACTTGCTTGCTTTGTCATTCTATAAATAAACACTTAAGCCAGAATTTTACATCGCTATGGAAGTTCCGCCCACCAGCTGAAAAGCCAGGGGTGAGCCTGGCTCCACTGGGCCTGGAACCATGCAGCAATTTTATGTGGCCCAGGCCCTTACTTGGCCTTGGTCAGGACTTGCACCCCTCTGAGGCAGGAGGTCCTGCCGCCAAGAGTTGCCAGCCAATCAGAGGGCCAGCAGCCCCTCAGTCCCAGCAGCGCCAACAGGAGCGGTGGCCACTGCTGGGACTGCACCCAGCGATGAAAAGCAGGAGGGATGCCGGACCGGAAAGAGGTGAGTGGGGTTTTGGGCCTCTCCAGGGACAATCATCTGGGCCACGGTGATGTGGCTGAGGGTCCATGAAGCAGGTAGGGGGAGGTGCTGCAGATGGGGGCAGCTTGTGCTGCTAGGGGGCCCTCCATGGGATGCAGGGTGCCCAATCAGGAGAGCCGCCCCCAGCCCGCAAAGAGGCCACCAATTATTACCAGACCCCTCCTCAGGTGCCTCTGCCTCTGGTAAAATACCAGCACTGGCAGGTGAAGGCCCTTAAGTGGCAATTAATTAGCCACTTAAGGGCCTCAAATAGCCTGGGGCAGGCATGCCATTTGCCACCTCCCCCACAGCTGGTAAAATGGCAGCAGAGGTGGATAGACAATGGGAACGGCAACACCAGCCCCCCACCCCCACCCCCCCCCCCCCCCCACCCCCGCCCCCACCTCGCACCAACTCGATTTTACTCCTCCTTGCCCCTGGAAGGGGGGCATAAAATTAGAGCTAACTATGGCATGAAAGGATCATTCGGCCCATCAAGTCTGTGCCAACAAAGGACATCAGTGAACCAGATGGGTTTTTAGGACAATTTTGTCGTTTTACAGTCACCATTGTCTTTTGATAATACTTGCATTTTTTATCCCAGTTTATTTAATTTAAATTCCCTAGCTGCCATGGTGGGATTGGAACTCATGTCCCTGGATTATTAGTTCCGTTACATAGTGACTATGCTACCATATCCCCTCATTAAATTTAAACTCCACCAGCTGCCATTTGAACCCATGTCCCCAGGTTTTAGCCTGGGCCTTTGGATTACTAGTTCAGTGACATTACCACGACACCAACATCACCCCCAATCAAATACTGACAGCTCACATTATTTTTAAGGAAAGGAATGGCCTACAGAAGCATTGAACCCACAATCGTAACGTCATTAGTATCATGCTCTGACTAACTGAGCTAACCAGCCTTGTAACATGTAAAAATTGGCTCTAGTTCTATCCTTCAACTTCTGGTTTTCTGGATTAAAACACAGAACATATTAAATCATGGAAGATAGAAACAGTGGAGGTCCAAAGTGGCTTGGGAGCCCATGTACATAGATCATAAAAATGTCAGGAACAGGTACCGAAAATTAACACAAAGGCTAATTTATATCTAGAGGACTTGAATACAAGGGTATAGAAGCAGTCCATACTCACATGTATCAAGACCTGGGCAACATTCGAGCTTGGGCTGCTAAGTGGCAAGCAACATTTGCACCACACAAGTGCCAGGCACTGACCATCTCCAACAGCAGACAATCTAACCATTTCCAATTGACATTGAACAACATGATCATCACTGAATCCCCCACCATCAACATCATGGTGGTCACCATTTACCAGAAACTTAACTGAACGATGCCACATTTTTTACAAGAGCAGGCCAGTGGCTGGGTATTTTGCGGCAAGTAATTCACCTCCTCATTCCCCAAAGTCTTTCCAAAATCTACAAGGCACAAGTCAGGTGTGAGATGGAATACTCTCCACTTGCCTGGATGAATACAACTCCAACAGCACCCAATAAGCCTGACACTATCCAGGACAAAGCAGCCACTTGATTGGAACCCTATCCACCTCCTTCAACATTCATTCCCACCACTAGAACACAGTGGCAGCAGTGTGTACCATCTACAAGATGTACTGCATCAACACATCAAGGTTCTTTTGACAGCACCTTCCAAACTCATGACCTCTACCACCAAGAAGAATAAGGGCAGCAGCAAGTTCCCCTCCAAGCCACACACCATCCTGAGTTGGAACTATATCACAGCTCTTCATTGTCAGTGGGTCAAAATCCTGGAACTCCCTCCCTAACAGCACTGTGGGTGTATCTACACTCCAAGGAGTGCAGCGGTTCAAGAAAGCGGCTCACCACATCCTTCTCAAGGGCAATTAGGGATGGGCAATAAACGCTGGCCTTGCTAGTGATGCTGACATCTCAAGAACAAATAAAGAAAAACAAATATATTCCAAGGTATGGGACAAAGTTAGATATATCGAATTAGGTCACATCCCCCTGACCTAATTGAATGGCAGAACAGGCTCAAGGGGGCTAAATTGGCTTACTCCACTTCCTATGTTCCGATGTAAGTCCAGGACCTCCTATGGCAATTGATTCCTTCCCCACCCACTATGGTTTTGACAAGTAAGAATGAATTAGAAGTTGTAAGTTGGGTTGAGAGGAAAAATACCAAATAAATACTAGATGAACAGCCAGCGGTCGTGGTCCATATTGGTACCAATTACATAGGCAGAAAGAGGGATGTGTTCCTGCAGGCAGAATTTAGGGAGCTAGGAAGGAAACTAGCAAGTAGGACCTCAAAGGTAGTAATGTCCAGATTACTCCTGGTACCACACGCAAGCGAGTATAGAAATAGCATCCTGGAGGGTAACCATTGACCAGAAACTGAACTGGAGTGCCAGTGTCATGAAGACCCTCCCACCTGCCAAGAACGAGGCATATTAATTTTATCATATGAACATTAATTTTAAACTGTTGCTGGAGTGTATAAATTACTTGTTTAAAAAGAGATCACCAGACATATGGCATATGAAGAGACAGTGCTTGGAGAGACATAAAAATTGCTTACTAATTCAATTAACAGAGATTGGGCTGGGCAATGGTGATCCACATCTTGTCGGGGTAAGAGACAGCACTGCATGCCCCGCCCCATCGAGAGCTTTGGAATCCACAAACGCAGAAGTGGTTAAACCAGCTGGTCACATGACTAACTGGCTGGTCCAGGCTTTTTGAACGAGACACAGGACAGTTTGAATTCAGACTGCAGAGTGCAACTAAACCTGGAACAAGGGAGCTTCTCTCCTGGTTGGCTTTCTCTCGCTTTCTCCCAAGCAAGCAGACCCATGGAAGACACGTAAACCACAAGAGAGAAAAGACTCGGACATTGAAGCAAGTTGAAGCGTGCACTGGGCCCCAATGAATTGCAGGACTTAGCGGCAACCAAAGACTCCACAATGAAGTTAAAGGGCTGTAATTGTAACCCAGCTATTGCCTTAAATTTTCCCCTTTATTCTTTTCCTGTCTCTATTTGCATGTGTGTTTATCGTGTATTCATGCTAGTGTTGTTGTGTTACATATTCGTCGTCATTAATCGGATTAGAGTTTAAGATTAATAAACTTCCACCTTTCTTGTTTAAATCTAAGGAGACCTGTCTGATTTATTTGCCTTATAATTGGAGCAGTGAACAAGGATTCACCGAGGAGGAGCTAACAACAGTGTTTCTAAAATTAAACCCCGTTATGGTTAAACTAGGTTAAGGCTGAGAGGAAACCACTAGACCCCTCTCACCTGGTCATAACACCATAAAAAAACCATGGCTACAAGAGCAGGTCAGAGTCTAGAAATCCTGTGGCGGGTAACTCAACTCCTGCCTCCCTAAAGTCTGTCCACTATCTACAAGGCAGTCAGGAGTGTGATGGAATACTCTCCACTTGCCTGGATGGGTGCAGCTCCAATGACACTCAAGAAGCTTGACAGCATCCAGGATAAAGGAGCCCACTTGATTGGCACCCCATCTACAAACATTCACTCCCTCAACCACTGATTCACAGTCAGGTCAATGTGTACTATCTACAAGATTAACTGCAGCAACGCACCAAGGCTCCTTAGACAGCACCTTCCAACCCCATGATCTCTACCAACTAGAAGGACAAGGGCAGCAGATGCATGGGAACACCACCACCTGTAAGCTCCCCTCCGAGCCACACACCATCCTGACTTGGAACTATATCGCTGTTACTTCACTGTCACTGGGTCAAAATCCTGGATCTCTCTTCCTAACAGCACTGTGGGTGTACCTACAGCACATGGACTGCAGCGGTTCAAGAAGGCAGCTCATCACCACCTTGCAATGCCTACATTCCATGAATGAATAAAATAAAAGATAACCAAGTGGATATATGACTGTACAGTGATTATGGAGACCTGGCTGAAAAAAGGGCAAGACCAGCTACTAAATATTTCTGGATTCAAGGTGTTCAGGAAAGATAGGGAAGGAAAGAAAGGAGGAGGGGTAGCTGCATTGATTCAGCAGAACATTACAAACCTGGAGAGGCAGGATGTCCCAGAGGGGTCAAGGACAGTATCTATTTGGTTAGAGGTACCATTACATTGTTGGTGTACTCTGTAGACCACTAATTAGTGGGAAAAATATAAGGACAAATTTGCAAGGAAATTACCAGGGAGGTGCAAGAATTATAGAGTAGTTATAATTGGAGACGTTTATTCTATTAGAATAGTTATAGTGTAAAGGGCAGAGAGGGACAAGAGTTTCTAGAGTGTGTTCAGAAGAATTTTCTATATCAGTATGTTTCCATCCAATAAGAAAAGAGGCATTGCTGGATCTGGTTCTGCAGAAGGAGATGGGTCAAATGGATCAAGTGTTTGTGGGGGAACGTTTTGGGGACAGTGATCATAGTATCATACGGTTTAGGTTAGCTGTTGAAAAGGACAAGAAACAATCCAGAGTAAAAATAATTAATTGGAGGAGGGCCGACTTCAATGTGGTGAGAACGGATCTGGCTAAGGTAAATCGGAGTCAAAGATCGGCAGGCAAAACTGTAATAGAACAGTGGACTGCCTTTAAAGAGGAGATAGTTCGAGTATATTCACAAGAGGAGGAAAGGTAGGGCAAACAAATTCAGAGCTCACTGGGCGATGAAAGGAGAAAAAGGGCACATATGACAGATATCAGCTGGATAATACAATTGAGAACTAGGCCCAATATAAAAGGTTCAGTGGAAACGTGAAAAAAAAACAAATGAGAATCAAGGAAACAGTATGAGAAAAGACTGACGGCTAACATAAAAGGAAATCCAAAAGTCTTCTGTAGGCATATAAATAGTAAAAGTGTGGTAAGGAGGAGTGGGGCTGATTAGGGACCAAAAAGGGGATTTACACAAGGTACTAAATGAGTACTTTGCTCTGTCTTACCAAGGAAGAAGATACTGCCCAAATCATCACGAAGGAGGAGGTAGTTGAGACACTTGATGGGCTAAAAATTGATAGAGGGGATATTGGAAAGGCTGTCTGTACTTAAAGCTGATAAAAAAACAGGACCAGATGAGATGCATCCAAGGATACTGAGGGAAGTAAGGGTGGAAATTTTGAAGGCACTGGCCATAATTTTCCAATGCTTCTTAGATACAGGGCTGGTGCCCAAGGACTGGAGAATTACAAATGTTACACCCTTGTTCAAAAAGAGTTGTAAGGATAAACCCAGCAACTAAAGGGAAGCCAGTTTAACCTTGAAGGTGGGAAAGCTTTTAGAAATGATAATTGGAACAAAATTAATGGTCACTTGAGCAAATGTGGATTAATTAAGGAAAGCCAGCACGGATTTGTTGAGGGTATATTGTGTTCAACTAATTGCTTGTTTCTTTTTGATGAGGTAGCAGAGAGGGTTGATGAGGGTAATGCAGTTGATGTGGTGTACATGGACTTCCAAAAGGCATTTGATAAAGTACCACATAACAGGCTTGTGAGCAAATTTAGAGCTCATGAATAACAAGAACAGTAGCAGCAATGATACGAAGTTGGTTGAGTAACAGGAATCAAAGAATAATGGTGAATGGTTGTTTTTCAGACTGGAGGAAGATAAATAATGGGGTTCTTGAGGGGTCGGTGTTAGGACTCCTATTTTTCTTGATATATAGTAATGATCCAGACTTTTTGGATAACACAAAACTTGGAACTATTGTGAATTATGAGGAGGATAGTGATAGGCTTCAAAAATATGTCGACAGGCTGGTAGAATGGGCAGACAAGTGGGAGATGAAATTTAATGCAGAGAAATATGAAGTGATTCATTTTGGTAGGAAGAACGAGAGGGTCAAGAGCAGAGGGACCTGGGGGTATATGCACAAATCATTGAAGGTAGCAGAGCAGGTTGAGAGTGTGGTTAATAAAGTATTCAGGATCCTGGGCTTTATAAATAGGGGCATAGAGTACAAAAGCAAGGAGGTTATAATAAACCTGTACAAAACTCTGGTTCGGTCTCAACTGGAGTATTGTATCCTGCTCTGGGCACCAAACTTTAGGAAGGATGTGAAGGCATTCGAGAGGGTGCAGAAAAAATTCACGAGAATGGTTTCAGTGATATGGATAGATTGTTAGAAGCTGGGGCTATTCTCCTTGGAGAAAATAAGTTTTAGAGAATATTTGATTGAGGTGCTCAAAATCATGAGGAGTCTGGATGGAGTGGATAGGGAGAAACTGTCCCCATTGGTGGAAGGGTCGAGATCCAGAGGACACTGATTTCAGGTGATTGGCAAGAGAAGCATGGTGGAGGAAAGAACTTTTTAGGCAGCTAGTGGTTAGTATCTGAAATGTATTGTCTGAGAGAGTCCTGGAGGCAGATTCAATCATGGCTTTCAAAGGAGATTTGGATAATCATCTGAAAGCAATAACATTTCAAGGGCTACGAGGACAAGGCAGGGGAGTGGGACTAGGAGAGTTGTTCTTGTAGAGAACAGGCACAGACATGATGGGCTGAATAGTCTCCTGCTGTGCTGTAACCATTCTATGATTCTATGAATCCATGTTAGAATAAAAGAGGAGAAAAGCATAAAATTGTTCCCAAATCCACTGTCACAAGTTGCACGAGTCCTTTTGTTTATGACCTATATCCCCTTCAAAAAAAAACTGAGTGTTTCAGAAGGTTTTGTTTCACTGAAAAGACTAATTTTTTTTCTTCAGTTATATTCAATATTTTTAGTTATTTCAAAGGACACCCAGAGAAAGACAAGGGAAAAGTACATAATTTACTGTAAGCATGTGCTATTTTGTTTTATTTTATCTGCTTTGTAGCATGTTTAGTTAATAAAACATTGGTCTGAATTGAATTGGAAGTTATTCATTTATTTATTTTAAATTCATTCATGGGATGTGGGCGTCGCTGGCCAGGCCACCATTTATTGCCCATCCCTAATTGCCCTTGAGAAGATAGTGGTGAGCTGCCTTCTTGAACCACTGCAGTCCATGTGAGGTAGGTACACCCACAATGCTGTTAGGAAGGGAGTTCCAGGATTTTGACCCAGCGACACTGAAGGAACAGCGATATAGTTCCAATTCAAAGATGGTGTGTGACTTGGAAGGGAATTTGCAGGTGGTGGTGTTCCCATGCATTTGCTGCCCTTGTCCTTCTAGTTGGTCGAGATCACGGGTTTGGAAGGTGCTGTCTAAGGAGCTTTGGTGCGTTGCTGCAGAGCATCTTGTAGCTGGTACACACTGCTGCCACTGTGCGTCAGTGGTGGAGGGAGTGAATGTTGAAGGTGGTGGATGGGGTGCCATTAGTATTGAGGTTAACTAACTTATTATTACACCAATATCCTTTGTTGAATGGTAGTTTTCTTTAATCCACTGTCTCGTGATATGAATTTATATTTTTTTTAAATACATTTTAAAAAGACTAGCTAAAAGGATGACTTTGCTGGCAACTTAAGATGGCTACCTAATTTACAACACTGCAATGCTTGTGAGGATGAAGGCAAAATGTCTGCTCATGCCTCGGCAAGAACCAAGACCCAGGAAGTTTAAAGGAACTACCTGTTCTTTTTAGCAAGAGAGAAATACTGCGAACTGCTATGTTTGAATGACTGACTGACTGTCATGTAACAAGCCCCTCACCATCTGTGGTTTTAAGCTGGTGTCTTTCTGCAGTGAGAAAGGAAAAACAACTGGACACTGACATGTGCAAACCCGAGTGGGGGTCTCTCTCTCTCTCTCTTTCCATTCCAGCTTGAAAGCTTTCAAATACTGCCTGTTGACTGACCATCTTTGCATACTCTGGCTACAATCAGAAACCCTGTTGGAGGAAATTGCTGTCTCCAAGAGAACCACAGAATCAGTCATTTACCTCTTCAAACGAAAAGCCTCAGGACCACCAAATTTAGCTAGAAGCCAGCTGGATCACCAAACCCACAGAGTGTATACCCTTTTTATGGACCCTAACTCAACCAACCTGACTTTTCCCAATCTATAGCCTATTTGTGAGTGTGTAAACCTCTCGTGTGTGTGTGTGAGTGAAAGTTGGTGTGTTGTATATTATTTTTATTAGTTGGGTTTAGGTACAATAAAGTCAACCTCTTTCTTTTGTTATGCAGACCCGACCTGCCAAGAATGAGGCATATTAATTTTGTCATCTGAACATTAATTTTAAACTGTTGCTGGAGTGAAGAAATAACTTGTTAAAGAGATCACCAGACGTTTGACTAGAGCATATTTGCATACAAAGAGATTGTGCTTGTGGAGACAAAGGTATTTTGATCACCAGACACTGAAGGGCTAAGGAAGAGCATTCCAGGGACTGCTAAGATGATACAATCCACAAAAGCAGGAGTGGTTAAGCTAGTTAGTCACATGACTAACCTGCTAGCCAAGTTGGATTTTTGAATTGTGCCACACAGAAAGAAACAGAGATGAGAGTTTGCAACTGAAGCTGGAACAAGAAAGCCTCTCTCCTGGCTGTCTCTCTCTCACTTTCTCTCAAGTCACCGGACCCACGAAAGACACATAAACCTCAAGAGAGAAAAGACTCCAACATCGAAACAAATTGAAGCATGAATTGGGCCCCAACGAACAGCAGGACTTAGCAGCAACCAAAGACTCCACATTGAACTCAAAGGACAGTAATTATAATCCTGATATTGCCTCAAACTTTTCCCCTTTATTCTTTTCTATTTTTATCTGCATGTGTGTTTATCACATATGCATGCTAGCGTAGTCACGTCACATATTCGTAGTCGTTAACTGGATTAGACTTTATGATTAATAAACTTCCATCTTTCTTATTTAAATCTAAGAAAACCTGTCTGATTTCTTTGCCTTACAATTGGAGTAGTGAACAAGGATTCACTGAGGGGGAGCTAAAAACATGGTGTTTCTAAAATTAAATGCTGTTACATTTAAACCAGGCAAAGGCTGAGAGGGAACACCTAGACCCCTTCTCACCTGGTCGTAACACTTTGTTAACTCAAGAAAACCTGTCCGATTGGTTCTTGTTATGATTATAGCAAGCAAGTAATCAAACACCTATTGAATTGGCCAGTACATCCACTTTAAGAAAGAATTAAACCTGTTGTGGTCAAACAAGGAGAGGGAAAAGAGAGAAACCCTTCGACCCCTCCTCACTTGACTGTAACATTATTACATTGTGAAAACCAAGTCCTTATTGTGCTGACAGTGAAATTCTGGTTGTTGTGAACTGTGCAAATGTCTCTAATTACAGAAATGAGAGGGAGGAAGTGGAGTATTGGTAATGTCACCAGACTAGTAACCCAGGGCCCCAGGCTAATGCTCTGGGGACAGGAGTTTGAATCCCACCATGGTAGATGATGGAATTTGAATTCAATTAATAAATCTGGAACTAAAGCTAGTCTACTGGTGAAACCATTGTCGATTGTTGTAAAAACCCACCTGGATCACTAATGCCCTCCAGGGAAGGAAATCTGCTGTCCTTACCTGGTCTTGCTTACATGTGACTTCAGACCCACAGCAATGTGGTTGACTCTTAAATGCCCTCTGAAATGGCCTAACAAGCCACTCAGTTGTATCGAACCGCTACAAAGTCTAAGGAAAGGAATGAAAATGGATGGACCACACGGCATCGACCCAGGCACCGGAAATGACAACTGAAAACCCTGCCTTGTTGACCCTGCAAAGTCCTACTTACTAACATCCGGGAGCTTATGCCAAAATTGGGAAAGTTGTACTACAGCCTGACATAGTCATACTCACGGAATCATACCTTGCACAAAATGTCCCAGACACCACCATCGCCATCCCTGGGAGTCCATAACATTAATTCTGGACTCCATGAAGTCTCATGGCATCAGGTCAAACAGGGGCAAGGACAACCTCCTGCTGATTGCCACCTACCACCCATCCTTGGCTGATGAATCAGTGCTTCTCCTTGTTGAACACCAATTGGAAGAAGTACTGAGGGTTGCAAGGACACAAAATGTACTCTGGGTGGGGGACTTCAATGTCCATCACCAAGAGTGGTTCGGTAACACCACTACTAACTGAACTGGCTGAGTCCTAAAGGACATAGCTGTTAGACTGGGTCTATGGAAGGTAGTGAGGGAAAAAACTAGTTGATCTCATCCTCACCAATCGACCTGTCACAGATGCATCAGTCCATGACAGCATTGGTAGGAGTGAGCCCCGCACAGTCCTTGTGGAGACGAAGTCCTGCAGACTGAGGGTACACACCATTGTTTTGTGTGGCACTGCCACTGTGCTAAATGGTATAGATTTCAAATAGATCTAGCAGTGCAAAACTGGGCATCCATGAGGCGCTGTAGGCCATCAGCAGCATAATTGTACTCAACCACAATCTGTAACCTCAAGTCCCGGCATATCCCTCACTCTACTATTATCATCAAATGGGGGGAGCCAACCCTGATTCAATGAAGAGTGCAGGAGGGCTTGCCAGGAGCAGCACCAGGAATACCTAAAAATGAGGTGTCATGCTGGTGAAGCTACAACCCATGACTACTTGCATGCCAAACAGCAGAAGCAGTATGTGGTAGACAGGGCTAAGCGATCCCACGACTAACGGATCAGATCTAAGCTCTGCAGTCCTATCACATCCAGTCATGAGTGGTGGTGGGCAATTAAACAACTGACAGGAGGATGAGTCTCCATATATATGCCCATTCTCAACGGTGGCAGAGCCCAGCATATTCGTACAAAAGACAAGGCTGAAGCATTTGCAACAATCTTCAGCCAGAAGTGCCAAGTGGATGATCCATCTCAGCCTCCTCCTGCGGTCCCCAGCATCACAGATGCCAGTCTTCAGCCAATTTGATGCACTCCACGTGATATCAAAAAACAACTGAAGGCACTGGATACTGCAAAGGCTATGGGCCCTGACAACATTCTGGCAATAGTACTGAAGATTTGTGCTCCAGAAGTAGTCACACCCCTAGCTAAGCTGTTCCAGTACAGCTACAATACTGGCACCTACCCAGCAATGTGGAAAATTGCTCAGGTATGTCCTGTGCACAAAAAGCAGGACAAATCCAACCCGACTAGTTACTGCCCTATCAGTCTACTCCCCATCATCAGCAAAGTGATAGAAGGGGTTGTGACAGTGCTAACAAGCAGCACTTGCTCAGCAATAACCTGCTCACTGATGCTCAGTTTGGCTTTCGCCAGGGTCACTCAGTTTCTGACCTCCTTACAGCCTTGGTTCAAACATGGATAAAGGAGCTGAACTCCAGAAGTGAGGTGAGAGTGACTGCCCTTGACACCAAGGCAGCATTTGACTGGGTATGGCATCAAGGAGCTCAAGCAAAATGTGAATCAGGTAAATTCTCCACTGGTTGGAGTCATATCTAGTACAAAGGAAAATGGTTTTGGTTATTAGAGATCCATCATCTCAATCGCAGGACATCACTGCAGGAGTTCCTCAGGGTAGTGTCCTAGGCCCAACCATCTTCAACTGCTTCATCAATGACCTTCCCTTCATCATAGGGTCAGAAGTGGGGATGTTTACTGATGATTGCACAATGTTCAGCACCATTCATGATTCCTCAGATACTGAAGCAGCCCATGTCCAGATGCAGCAACATCTAGGCTTAGGCTGATAAGTGGCAAGTAGCATTCACGCCACACAAGTGCCAGGCAATAACCATCTAAACAAGAGAGAATCTAGCCATGTCCCCTTGATGTTCAATGGCATTACCATCACTGAATCCCCCACTATCGACATCCTATGTGTCACCATTGACCAGAAACTGTATTGGACCAGCCACATAAATGCTGTGGCTACAAGTGCAGGTCATAGCCTGGGAATTCTGCAGTGAGTAACTCATCTCCTGTCTCCCCAATGCTTGTCCACCATCTGCAAGGCACAGGTCAGGAGTGTGATTGCGAAGGATCTACCAGCTTAAATTCTATTTATTTCTTCTCTGCTATGCAGCCCAGCAAGGGCACCTTCTTGTTGAGGCACCTTCTTGTTGTCCCCAACCTACCTCAGCAGTGCCCATCCCTCCTGGGGCGGCTGTAAAGGCTCCAGAGCAGCCAGCCCTCTCATGCTGTAGCATTGAGAGCCCGCCTGCTGTCCTTAATAGGATGGCAAGCACGGAGGCAGCCAATAAGGGGGCCGCCTGCTGAAGATTACTGAACTGGTCTCACTGCCAGCAACTACTGGCTCTGGGCCCCCATTTTGTCCTGAAGTCAGGTCCCCAAAGCCCACGGCACAATGCAGCCCAAAGTCTCCTCTTCCTTCTTACTTCTAGTTATATCCTTTCTTATCACTGAATTGATTCATGCTTAAACACTGAGGTTACTCCTCCTGCTCTACCATTTTTCCCTATTTTTCCTATAGTCCTTATAACCTGGTATATTCAAGTTCTGTCCATCTTGCAGGCATGCCTCAGTAATGGCTGGCATGTCACACTCTCCATGTTGAATTTGCACCTGCAATTCATTCAATTTGTTCCTTATAGTCCAGGTGTTTTGCATAAAGATTTGCTACTGAGTGTTTGGACTAAACACTCTAACCTGTTTTTCAGCTCTAATGTTTTACTCACATGTTTCTTATTTCTCGCTACTGGTTTAATTATTTACATCTTTTACTTTTCCATTTACCTGAAGTGCCTAAAGCATAATTTCTGATTGTTACTCCACTGTCTTCTCTTTCATGTGTTTTTGAACTATTATTACCTTTTCCACCTGAGCTTTGCCTTCAGTGTATGGTGACTACTTGAGCTAAAGATCTTGCCTTTCAAACACTTGGCCTTAACCCATTCAGGATTATTTGTTATCTTCTGAGACTCAAGAGGTTAGTACTGAAGTAATTGCAAGCACTTCTGTCTCTAATGTAAAACCACCAAACCTGGGAATAATTTGTTTCTACAATTGGAATTGATAAGGTAATTTGATATGAGTTGCTGTTTCAAACATTCAAGAAGGGAAAATTTACCTGAAGGTTAAGGGGATAATCAAATTTCATTTAAAAGAAAAAGGTGGAGTGCAGTCTATATAGTTCCTGTGTATCATGGAAGAAAGCTTTTTGGGGAAATAAAATTGAACATTGACAAGACCTGTCCATTCAACAATACTGCTGTTTGGATTCAGGATCATTTTGAGATGAGAAAATTGACTCTGGCACAATATAACAGGCTATTTTGGGAATTAAGAGGTCCAAGAAGAGGCTCAGTCACAAAAAATCTAACAAACAAAATGTATTAAAATTTGGACTGATCTATCTTTTAAAGATATGATAATATTTTATAGGACAATAAAGATCCCCCAGGGCTCATGAACAA
This sequence comes from Heterodontus francisci, assembly GCF_036365525.1. NCBI lineage: Eukaryota > Metazoa > Chordata > Chondrichthyes > Heterodontiformes > Heterodontidae > Heterodontus > Heterodontus francisci. The sequence continues at coordinate 167,589,607 of NC_090375.1, read as the reverse complement.
GATGAAATGGTAATTACTATATAAAATTGAATAAGAGGAAGTGACTGATTAAGGATATAAGATAAAAACAGGGAAATTACTACTAAATGGGATCTTTTTTCTAAAATCATTTTTGTGATGAATTGGAATAAATCACGAGTGCAGTTCACCAAAAGATATCAGTCTAGTATTAATGTACATTCAAGTGAAAGGCAGGAATGCGTAGTTAAGATTAATAAATTGATAGTGTTCTGGAGATATTTATGTCATTGTCTACGAACAATAAAAAACGTATATTTGATGTCTTGGCCACTACCCAAGGCATCAGCATCATGCAGGGGCAGATGAGCAAAGAACTTCAAACACTCTCTTGATCTTTTGATAAGATCATCTTAAAGCCTCAGAATAACTTTTACCAGATGTGGCATGATATTGGGATGCGTGTGCGTGTAAATATTTTAATTGCTTTCATTCATTTACAGGATGTGGGTGTCGCTGGCAAGGCCAACATTTATTGACCATTCCTAATTGCCCTTGACAAGGTGGGGGTGAGTTGCCTTCTTGAATACAACTAAGTAGCTTCTCAGGTCATTTCCGAGTGCAGTTACAAGTCAACCACATTGCTCTGGGTCTCAAGTCACATATAGGCCAGAGAGGATAAAGGCGTCAGATGAACCAGATGGGTTTTTCTAACAAGTTGGTAGTTTCATGGTCACCATACCGATCCTAGTTTTTAAAAATTTCATATTTGATTTAATTAATTGAATTTAAATTCCCCTGCTGCTGTGGTAGCACTTGAACCTACAGGCAGAATCTTAGCAGAACTGACCAGCACACGATGTTGGGGGGTGTGGGGGTGGGTGGGGATGGGGGCTCAGCAGCAAATTAGGAACCCATTTGTTCTATCATCAGCCATGGCATTACCATTCTACTTCCGGTCTCCTGAATAATCACAATGCAGACATGATGATGACCCAGTGAGAAAGAAGGACTCCAGGGGAAGGACACACCATCCGTGGCTAATAAAGGCAGTTGAAGATAGTATCAAATTGAAAGAAAAAGCATTCAATTCAGCAAACAGTCGTGGAAGTTCAAAAGATTGGACAGAATATACAAAAAGAGCAAAGAATGACTAAAAGAATAATGAGAGAAATTAGAGATCGAGAGAAAGCTAGATAGAAATATAAAAATGGATAGTAAGAGTTTCTATGGGTATTTAAAAAGTAAAAGACTAAGTAAAGTGAGTGTTGGTCCTCTAGAGAGTGAGTCTGGAGAATTAATGTGGAAAATAAGGAAATGGCAGAGGAATTGAACAGATGTTTTGCATCTGTCTTCACTGTAGAGGATACAAATAACATCCCAGAAATAATTGTGAATCAAGAGTTGAAAGGAAGAGAGGCACCTAAAACAGTTACCGTTACCAGGGAAAGGGTACTGAGAAAATTATTAGAACTAAAAGCTGACAAGCCCTCAGATCCTGATGGACTTCATCTTAGGGTCTTAAAAGAAATGACTGCTGAGATAGTGGACGCATTGGTTTTAATTTTCCAAAATTCCATAGTTTCTGGAAAAGTCTCATCAGATTGGAAGATAGCAAATGTAACTTCGCTGTTCAAGAAAGGAGAAAGACAGAAAGCAGGAACCTACTGGCCAGTTAGCTTAACATCTGTCATAGGGAAAATGCTGGAATCTATTATTAAGGATGTTATAGCAGGCCATTTAGAAAATCTCAATGCAATCAGGCAGGGTCAAAATAATTTTGCGGAAGGGAAATCATGTTTAACTAATTTATTAGAGTTCTTTGAGGAAGTAACAAGCAATGCGGATAAAGGGGAATCTGTGGATGTGGTGTACTTGGATTTCCAGAAGGCATTTGACAAGGTGCCACATCAAAGGTTACTAAACAAAGTAAGAGGGGTAACATGTTAGCATGGATAGAGGATTGGTTAGTTAACAGGAAACAGAGAGTAGACATAAATGGGTCATTTTCATGTTGGCAAGCTGTAACTAGTGAAGTGCCACAGGGATTAGTGCTGGGGCCTCAACTATTTCCAATCTATATTAATAACTTGGAAGAAGGGACGGAATGTATTGTTGCTAAATTTGCTGATGACACAAAGATAGGTCGGAGAATAAGTTGCGAAGAGGACATAAGGAATCTGCAAAAGGATGTAGATAGATTAAGTGAGTGGGAAAAGATTTGGCAGATGAAGTATAATGTGGGAAAGTGTGAACTTGTCAACCTTGGCCGGAAGAATAGAAAAGCAACATATTATTTACATGGAGAGATTGCAGAATTCTGAGGTGCAGAGGGATCAGGATGTTCTACTACACGAAACACAAAACGTTAGGATGCAGGTACAGCAAGTGATTAAGAAGGCAAATGCAATGTTGTCATTTATTGCAAGGGGAATGGAATATAGAAATAAAGATGTTTTGCTACAGTTGTACAGGGCATTGGTGAGACTACATCTAGAGTATTGTGTACAGTTTTGGTCTCCTTACTTAAGAAAGGATATAATTGTATTGGAAGCAGTTCAGAGAAGGTTCACACGACTGATTCCTGAGATGAGAGGGTTATCTTATGAGGAAAGGTTGGACAGTCTGGGTCCGTGTTCATTGAAGTTTAAAAGGATGAGAGGTGATCTTATTGAAACATATAAGATCCTGAGGGGACTTGACAGGGTGGCTGTTGAAAGGATGTTTTCCTTTGTGGGAGAGACTAAAACTAGGGGTCACTGTTTAAAAATAAGGGCTGTCCTATTTAAGGCAGAGATGAGGATAAATTTTTTTCTCTCAGAAGGTTGTGAGACTGTAGAACTCTCTGCCCCGGAGTGAAGGTTGTTGAATGTTTTCAAGGCAGAGGTAGACAGATTCTTGACAAACAATGGAGTCAAAGGGTATTAGGGGTAGGCAGGAAAGTGGAGTTGCGTCCACAAACAAATCAGCCATGATGTTATAGAATGGTGGAGTAGGCTCGAGGGACCGAATAGCCTACCCCTGCTCCTAGTTCATATGTTTGTATGACCCACACTTAGGCAAAGAAGGATTTCTATTTAAAGGGACTCCAGCAGGGGCCAGAATGAAGCAGGCAACCTTTATTGTGAAGGCTCATGCAAGTGAAGAAGGAAGACGTGGGAAGGCTGCAGCCCTCTTCTCTGACTCTTCCCTGGAGGTCCTGCCGGAGGTGGTGAGGGCCCACATGGATGTGCTATTTTCTCTCAGGAGGGGAGTAAAAGGCCAGCCATACTGATGGAACATGTGTGGTTGGAAGTAGCTGAGATTGCCAGCAGCTGGAGTGTAGTACCAAACACCTGGATATAGTGTTGAAAAAGGTGGAATGACCTCACTAGTTTGGGAAAGGTGAGTGTCACACCACTTTCAGGTGGCACCATTCATCTCCGACTCCCCCAGCATTCTCCTGCATGGCTCTCCTCTGACCAACACATGTTGAAGGTCCACTCATTCTTTTGACATCTCCTCACATCCCCATCTGAACAGCTAACAGTCACACTGATCCACATCTCACAACAATCTCTCGCAGTCGTCCTCCACAAAAGTAATTCCATCCTCTCCACACGTTCCACTTCTCACACTCCTATCTCTCTGCTTTCTTTCATTGCGGGAGAAGAGATTGCACAACTCCAGGGAGAGGCAGAGAACTGGGGTGGACCTGCTGTCATTGCCACCCTGTCTGCCATGGAGGAGGATGCCCTGATCTTTGGCAGGATGGCTGGCACAGATATTGAGCATCGGTGATGGAGAGATGGGGGTCGCCCACAGAACTGGTGACAGCATTAGATTATGGACTGCCCCTTGACACTGAGCAGTCACATTGAATTCATGTTACTACTAACTGAAATGTAATGATATGCACAATGACGAGTTTGAACTCTTTCCTCGTGTCAGCATAAATCATGCCTTTTATCTCACACAGGTCTTTCAAGGGTGATGGAGGAGCAGCAGCAGTGGGAGGAGGCTGAGGAGCCCTCAGAGGAGGGCACACACTCTGTGGATGCACCATCGCATGTGCACCCTCCACCAGTGCAGATACACATACCTCAGTGGATACTGCAGTAGAGATAGCTAGATCAGCACATGGTGAGGAGCACATGATGTATGAACTGGAGCAGGTGCTGGAGACAGGGATAGCAAGGACAGCAGTAGAGTGTCCCTGTCGGACACTTCAAGCTCTGCTCAGCTGGTTGTAGATGCTGAGCCTCGGGGGGAGGGGGCGCAGAAGGAAGGGCAGGGGGATCATCCACGAAAAGGGAATTGATGAAGAAGCAATGGGAAATGTATGTGCTGCTGTCAGCATTTCCAGAGGTAGTGCACATCCTTGGAGAGGGATTGGGGGAGTCCATCCACAGCATGAGTACCATGATGTCTCAGGCATTTACATTGATGTCCACCTCCATGGAGAATCAGATGTGGCATGTAAACGAGTGCATGCTGACCATTGAGCTGCACACACTGGACAGAATTTAGTGAACCCATTGCGGGTCCCAGCGGCTGACCTGGAATTGGGCACCATCGCCACTCATCATGTGTGCGTTCAGCTCACCACGATCACGTGGCAGGTGGCCAATTATCATAATGGCGGCACAGGGCCCAGCCAATCACATGGACAATGCTGATGCCTCTGCTACGAACTGCTGTGCTGCTGCCCCCGCCTGCCTGGGGTCCCTCTGCTACTGAACTGCTGTGCTGCTGCCCCCCCTGCCTGGGGTCCCTCTGCTAATGTACTGCTGTGCTGCTGCCCCCCCTGCCTGGGGTCCCTCTGTTACTGAACTGCTGTGCTGCTGCCCCCCCCTGCCCGGGGTCCCTCTGCTACTGAACTGCTGTGCTGCTGCCCCCACTGCCTGGGGTCCTTCTGCTACTGAACTGCTGTCATGCTGCCTCCCCCTGCCTGAGGTCCCTCTGCTAATGAACTGTTGCGCTGCTGGTGATCAAGGACTCAGAAGTCCACGAACTCTGCTGAAGCCAATAGGGGCCATGCCAAGTGCAAGACAGTGGGTGGCCCCAGGGTGTAGCAATACCTCTCTGGATGTTCCCCTCCAGGCTGCAAGGGAAAGGCAGGAGGTTCTCTTTCCAAGTGATGGCGAGAAGAGGTCCTCCTGCCTGACCAAAACAAGCCTGGACAGAGATCGCAGAGGAGGTCATCAGCTATGGGGTTACCCAATGCAACTGGGTCCAGTGCTGTAAAAGGGTCAAAGACCTCCCTCATTCTGCCAATGTGAGTGCTCCTCACCTCTCTCCTTTTTAGGGATTGCAAGTGGCTCGGCAGAAGGAAGCAGGACACAGGGAGGTAGGCAATACAACTGCTCTGGCAGAGGGGGTTAAGCATCACTTCATCCTGATAGATGCATGGCTGCATCTTGGCCATAGGCCACCTTCTTTTACAGCTCAGCCTCCCCATAACTCCCCTGAAAGCGGGTGACAACACGAGCTATATAGGAAAGCCCACAAGGGAACAGGGTCTGAAACTAGCAGAATTGTCACGTTGATCTCTCTCTGAAGTATGACTATCTCCATTTTTCCACTTGCACGAGAAGAGGGCCTCAAAGGATGGAGGCAGCCCATACTGGCGGAGGCAAACTGGATCTTTGGCCTCTCTCAGCATCTGAGGTTGAGGTGTTAGAATTGGCAGGGACACAGGGTGCCATGCCATTTCCAATGGAGAGACTGGAGTCTCCTCACAAGAGAGTGTGGATTGGCTTCCATTGATATGCAGGTCACCTCTGGAGACCCACATCACGTATGGTTGGCATGATGAGAACAGCACAGCCTCACCCACATATGTTTGTGTTCTCTCATGCAGGTCAGCGTCCGCAAGAGACTCAGCCAGACAGGGGCCAGATGCCTATCTCTGAGGAGGAAGAGGAGCATTCAGAGGATGCACCATCCCATGACTCTCCTGCACCTTCCACCAGTGCAGATACTTTCACCTAAATGGGTTTCCATTCGGCTGTATAATCAGGGTCACAAGCTGGTGAGAGCACCGCACACACGCGTGTGACCAGATGGCTGAGGCCTCGGCCTCTAACAGTCAGTGGACTTTGGGTGTCCAGACCCATGCTGAGCCCCAGGCTGATGATGAGCCTCTGGTGTTGACAGCACAGAACATGCTGGCGTTGCAGAGAGAGGTAAGGCAACATTTGAAGGAGATGCCAGAGGTGATGCACAGCCATGAGCGGACGATGGAGGAGTCCATCCATGCCAGGTCTGCTGCTATGTCTTAGGCATGTGAGTGCATAGCTTCCTCCATCAAGAGTTTGGCGACCCACATGGAGAGCCAGATCGCACAGACCTGCACACCATTGCCTTGGCCATGTTCTCAATGCAGCAGTGGCAAGGCAAGAGAAGGACAAGGCACCTGGGGTCTTCTCCAGGTCCTCATCCTTCTGTGGTCAGCTGAGAGGTTCAAGCGAGCCTGGAAAGGGAGGAGTCAACTGTAATGTTATTTGTCCCTTGGTGTGTGACCTGCTGTTCAGTGTCACAAGACAATAAGTAATATTCAAAATGAACGTGAGGTTTATTGTAACTGAACTGAAACATATATACAAAGAGTTGCTGCATGAGCACATCTGAACACATCTTACTATCTTGGGCTGCACCCACAACTGTCTTGTCATGTGTGACTCGACATCACTTCCTCTGATAAGCTTCATGTGCAGTCCTTAAGGTGGTCTGGTCTTAAGGTATTCCCTTCTTAAGGCCGCCCCACAAGATCTCTCTTTTTTCCAAAGATAAACACATATGTACAAGAAACAACTATGTTGTGGTCCGGACTAACTATACATGATTGAACAAAACGTTATTTACAGATAAGCAAATTGCTTATTTGTCCGGATCAGGTTGTCATGAATCTCTTCCCTCATTTGGAAAGCTCAGAAAAATGATGACTGGCAACATAGCTAATACAGTCAATCCCTCTGACCTCTGGGTACTTGGCGCAATTAACTGAAGTCTTTGGAGAGACTCCCAGTTGTAACGCCTCTTCATGCCAAGATTGCCAGCCTCTGTGTCATCATTTACATGTACCAACCCGATACACTTGACCTGGATACGTTTTGCGATCTTTGGAGCATTACTGACTTCATGGTATTGTGACAATTCCTAGACCTTGGCATAGTGGAATACTGGAAGTCCTAAGACAGCTGGTCCAGTTGTGTCTATAATGTTGAATATTTCTGGTAGCCATTTGGAGCTTCCATAGCTGCACTGCAAGGTTATCATTCTAATACACTTGAATGGAGAACCATTGTAGGCAGTCAGCCTAGCTGTGGTGGGTTGTACCATAGATTCCCATTTCTTTAAGTACATGTCCTTCAGTATAAGGAAGCGCAGAATATTTGCACTTGCTCCAGTGTCGATGTTTACTCTCAACTTATACCTGCCACTCTTTTGTGGACATATAATCCAGATCATGGTGAATGCCTCAGATTGCATAATAGCATTGACATGTTGATCCAAATTAACTATGTAAAATGCTTGCTCACTGTTCATACAAGTGCATTCTTCATCCGTGTCCTCCTGACAATCTGTCTCTCTGCTGGCCTGATGTATGTGATTGGGCTTTTGTTGAGTGTTGGCATACCTTTTGTTGCATTTGCCATCCTGTCTTGCAGATGTTCTCTCTGCATATGATCTGCCACCTTTCCTGTGCGCAGTATCTGAGCTTGGCCTTCTGCACTGCCTTATCCAATGCCCTTGCATGCCACAAACTTTGCAGGTCCTGGTACGACAGACAACTGTGAATTGGATGAGTCAGGCCACATTTTCTACAAGGCATAGCAGACTTCAGAGCATTTATTACCATACCAATTGTCGTAGTCAGCCCCAACACTTTTAACCAGCCATGATGACTTCAAATTTCTTCCATCATTAAGTAGTGCATCTATGGTGTGCCCTTCTTTTTTAGCAGATCTTTTTGATAGGCCTCTAGTGTGGTAGTCGTAATTACTTGTTCTATAATCTATTCTGACAATTCGATATCTGCAAAGTCACAATGTTGATCTTTGTCTTGGCACCTTGCAACAAACTGGCCTATGGACTCATCTTGCTTTTGCTGGTAGGTCATAAACTCAAGCCTGTGTACTGGGAAATTTGCCTTCAGCTTGAGTTGCTGCGCCAGGAATCTCTATAGCTTGCTCCTCCACTGACAATCCTGATGTACTGATCCTTTGCAGGACCTCATTGCTCAGTGCAATCGTAATCTTGATAGCTTGTTTCTCTGATTCGCTCACTTCTTGATACAGAAAACACTGTTCCATTTACTGTCAAATATATATTTATATATATATAAATATGAATATTGGACTTTTTACAGGTTTTCTTTTTCACAGGCACATTTCTTTTCTTGTTTTGACAGATTTGTTTTCTGCAGGCCTGCCCCTTTAAAAGTGAGAGACCACAGCTCATCTTTCTTTTAAACGGTGAGCTTTTTTTAAAAAAACAGAGAGAGTTTTTTTGCAGAGCAAGTGACTAGCAACAGGATGAAAATAATGTTGTCAACTAGTGTGTTCAAGGTGGAGCAAGATTGCAGCAACAGAATAGTAGAACATGTGTGCCAAACAGACAGATGCCATCAGTGCGGATAAGCATGTACTGAAGTTTACTCAGGATTAAGCAAGGGATTACCAAATAAGGCAAAGTGCAGTAAAAGGACCAATCTGGAGAGAGAAGGAAAAAAATCCAGCCTTGCTAAGGAAAATAGAGTATAGGTATAAGCATTTTCTTTTTATATGTAGTCTAATGAGACAATGCATGTCTAGGTTTGTTGTACTCTATCTATTAATCCTACTCCATTTGTAAATTTCTTTGCATGCTGAAGTAAAGAATAAAGTGATTGTAACCACCGACTAATTTTATTACTACTCAAGTCAATAACATTTTTTTTTAATAACAAGCTGTGACATACAACTTGACTTGTTGGATGAAGGAATGGCTGAATTGCAGACTACCAAGGACAAAACTTCTACCAATATGACAGTTGCAATGGAAAGTCAGAAAATCAACAATATAAGATCTGTCTAATATAGAATTTACTGTTCCAAGTAGCCCAGTAGTCACAGTTGGAGAGTCATGAATTCTTTCTCAGTCAGCCAAATTGCAGCATTTGAAATTATTATCTAAGGAAGACAGTTTGATCCCGTCCACCTTTCTTCTCACATTTGGGTCTTCCTGCTTGCTCCAGATCCTCACACTTCCCTGTGACAAATCGAGAAATTTTAATCTTTATTTTCTAACAGGTTAGGGTTACTTTGAGGTTTCCTCCTGTTCATTAAGATTCAAAATGAAAGATAGCAGATTGCCAATCTGCGGGGGAGAATGTAATACATTTTATTGAGAGAACAATTAAAATGAAGTTGTTTTGATGATTGGAATGACTTGTTTTAAGTATTCATGTATAGTTTTCAGCTTAGCAGCCTGTATGTGGGGAAGGAAAGTGTAAGAGCTTTTACCACTCAATAACCTAGGCATAAAAGATATTAGCATATGTTTGCCAGTTGACTTTCAAAAAGATTTTACTTGAATAGCAGCCCTGTGGTATAAAACTACACTTCTGACTGTTTACTTTTCATTCTGATATTAGAGCAACAAACTTCATAGGTGACCTGGAATATGCATCATTCGCATTGTCATGCAGGCCCCCACCTGCCAGGAATGAGGCACATTCATTTCGCCACATGGACATTAAACTTCAAATTGTGGCTGGGAAGAAAAGAGGGCCTATTACAAGGAATTGTCGGGCCCCTAGCCGGAAATACATTTTTTTGCATACTAGCAGACTGTGTTAGAACAAAAGAACCAGTCCCTGCTCCCAATGCCCATAACGGACGTGGTCAGACCAGTTTAGTCTCATGACCAACTGGCTGTTGCAGCGTTTTGAACTGAGAGTTTTAAATTGTAAAGACAGAATTTGAAATCAGAAAACTCCTGGCTCCTGGATTGAGAACATTTCTTTCCTGTCTGCTGTCATCTCTTTCTCACCAGCTTTGGAATCCTTTGAAGATACAAGAACCCCAAGTGAGAAAAGTCTCCTACGGTGAACAAGGTTTAAGAAGAATACTGGGCACCAACAAAAAGCAAGAATTACCTACAAGCAAGAACTATCTACAAAAGGACTCTACAGCGAGCTCAAAACACAGTAACAAGAAACTCTTCAGATATTTCCTCAAACCTCTCCACTTTACTTTTCGTATGCTCTTTTCTGTCTCTATTTGCATGTGCGTATCGTGTATGCATACTAGCGTGGGACGTGGCATGTATTCGTAGGCATTAACCAAATTAGATTTTAAGTTTAAGTTCTAATACATTTCACTTTTCTTTTTTAAACCTAAGAAAGCCTGTTTGTGCTCATTTATTTGCCTTATAATTGGAAAGCGGTGAACAAGGATTCACCAAGAGGGAGTTCAAAACATGGTGTGTTTAAAAATGAAACCCTGTTGCAATAAGACCAGCTGAAGGCTGAAAGGGACCCCTAGACACCTTTCTCGTCTAGTCATAACAGCATATAAAATCTTACCTTGAAAGCCAATGATAGTGAAACTCCAACTGTCCATCCAAAGGAGCTATTGACTGTCAATAGTCTTTGTGTGAGGAGGATATTAACCCCTTGTGGACTGATTCTAATTCTATTGTTTAATTTTTTCTTCTGTGCCTTTTTGCTGCTGTTTATAATTTTGTTTGTGAATTAATCTGACCAAGAAGTTTGGCGTGCATGTATTGGTCATCTGGGACATTATTTTCCACATTCTGAGATGACAGGAGAGCATCCTATGTCTTCTCCATTTACTTATTTACAGCAACTGAACGTTAGTTGTTAACCTGAATTACACTAAGCTATTCATGGCAGTGAATAAGGAACCAAGAACTACACTAACCTATTGAAAGCAGTAATAAAGAGCACAGAATCTGCTTCACAAGAGATTGTGTAAAGTGCCAGTTAACCAAGAACATGAATAAACATATTGGGGAAAAAGCACAAAAGTAACATAGCTCTAGTTCTTTAGATTTGTCGATCAAGTAAAGGCCTTAGTTTCTATCTTTAAATTGACATTGGAAAAGCATTATTGCTATTTTAAACCCCTGTCAAAAACTATGGGCGTTAAATTCACTAACCCCCGAAAGTGGGTGTGAGGATCACAGGACACAATTAACCTATGCCCATTCATTGCATTTCAGGCAGCACGTTAGTTACTGCTGCCTGCTCTTTTGAATGATTGCTACTTGCGAGCCATGTGCTGTTCATTAGTTGAACACATTAGAAGCGAGTTCAATATTGTGAGTGGTTAGAGCTACTTAAAGGCAATCTGCACCTCTTCAAGGGGAGGTATATTGTGCTAACAGGAAGTGTTGGAGAGTTTTTGTAAGTTAATCTGGTCTGTGATAATTAAAGCAATAACTCAACATGCAAGAGAGTGAGCACTAAGGTTTTAAGCCAATGCAATGGAGGTCTTGGTGGAAGAGATGGAAAGAAGGAGAGGTGCCCTGTATCCGAAGAGGGAGCAGGTGGTCCTCCAGACGAATGCTCAGGGGGCAGTGGGAACAAATAGTGCCAAGAGTGTTGTTTCAAGAACATGGATACAATGCTGCAAGAAGTTTAATGATCTGACACAAGTTGTCAAAGAGAGTTCATTTTCAAATGGCATATCCTACCAGTAAGGGGCGGCACAGTGGCGCAGTGGTTAGCACCGCAGCCTCACAGCTCCAGGGACCCGGGTTCGATTCCGGGTACTGCCTGTGTGGAGTTTGCAAGTTCTCCCTGTGTCTGCGTGGGTTTTCTCCGGGTGCTCCGGTTTCCTCCCACAAGCCAAAAGACTTGCAGGTTGATAGGTAAATTGGCCATTATAAATTGTCACTCGTGTAGGTAGGTGGTAGGGAAATATAGGGACAGGTGGGGATGTTTGGTAGGAATGTAGGATTAGTATAAATGGGTGGTTGATGTTCGGCACAGACTCGGTGGGCTGAAGGGCCTGTTTCAGTGCTGTATCTCTAATCTAAATCTAATCTACACCACTAGACTCATCCACTGCTCAATTCACTACACCCTCATCAACCACCAACCAACAATCTCTATCAATCAGTACTCAACTCTTCAATCCATATGCTTCACCTCACTCTCACACATTTAGCATTGTTACAAGCCTCAAATGCACAACTCACAGCTTGCACACGCTGGGAGGTATTCAACAATGACAGTCACATGATCTAAACATACCGCAGGACACATTGACACACTTCACTCTTTATTGCAAGAGAAGGTGGCACATAACTGTCGGCAGCATGAAAAAATTTAAGGAGGACAAGCACGTCTGCATGTTTTAACCCGAATGGAGGAGAAAGTACTGGCCATCATGGAACGGGACATCACTGAAGCTGTGGTCAATGGTGAGGCTGAAGCAATTGATGATGAGGGTATTTACATACATAATCCTCCTGAGGAGTCAAAGTACTCATCAGGATGTTGAGAACACATCTGATCCAGGCATGTTTCACCTGAGCACTACTCATTTAGCAGGACTGCATGCTCTGGCATTCACTTTGCTCTGCCTGTGAGAACAAATCCATTCTTACTGACAATGCATAGCACCATCTTCACTACTCTCTCATCCCACAATCTCTTCTGATTCACAAACTCCAGATAAAGTAAACACTCAGTTCTGACTTTATTCTCTCCTCTCACCACAACCCATCCCTTGTCCCTTTTTCATTTCTGATACCCAAGAATTGGAGCCTTCCAAGTCAGTGGAGGAAGAGGAAGAAGACAGTGAAGATGAAGAGACATGGTCACTCGATCTTACACTTGCAGCCATCAGCTCAGAGGAAGGATCTGCATGTGGTGAGACACCAGTAAGCTACAACCGCAATAGTGCAGGTTCCAGCTTGCTCGAGGGTGAGGTCATCCATGGGTTCTGCTACAGAGATCTCAGATGGGCACTTTGATGGGACAGCCAACAGAAGAACGCTGGTGGGTATGCACAACAAAATGTTTGGTGTATTGGAAAGGCTGCCATTAAGCCTGCGGTCAATATCAAGAAGCATTATAGAATCCAGCACCAACTTGGCACAAGGCTTTGTGCAGAGCTTAGAGCCCATCCTTTCCAGCATGGAAGTGGTTGCCAACTCCATGCGTACACTTGTGGACCCAACCATGATGCAGCGTCCAATGCCTAATGCCACAGCTGCTATTGCAGCACAGAGATAGGCACCCAAAGTTTGCATGATGCAGTGGAAGCTCAGACTGCTATCAGACATGATCAGCTTTCTGCCATACAAGCTCAGACTGCTGCCATCTTGGTTGTGAATTACAGATGCAAAACAGCTTGCAGTTTGTCACAACAGTCCAGCAATCTGTCCTCCAACTTGGGGGCATGGCAGTGGCTCCACGGAGTGAAAAACCTGGTGTCCTTTCTCAGGAAGCCAACATTAATCCTCCCACCTCTGCCAGTGTGCAAGTGCCCTTGCCTGTCAGCCAGCCAGCACAGACTGCTGCCGTCCATGCTGAGATGGTACAGTGTGCAACTAGGCCTTCTTGGTACAGAGCTACTCGAGGTCTCCTTCACCTGAAAGTCACCCACCTTCCACCAGCCATGCTGCAGCCACTGGGGTAGCACTGCTAGGACAGGCAAAGGTAGAGAGAAGACAGTAAGGGAAAGTACAAGGGTGAATAGTTCAACTTTGTATGAAATATGGCATGACTTCATTTCTAAATTTTGTTTGGAATGTTTATTTTGTGGTGGCTTTTACTTTTGCAATATGACCAAACAGGTGCTGTGATAGTCAACAACAGTGAAGGTAAGAGGTCAGGTTTGGGACTGCTGGTGAACGGAGAATTTGGATTGTAGTTACTGATACCGTACTTGGATGAGTTCTTCACAGACAACCCCTGTTAGAATAGGGCAGGCTAGGTCACCTACTCCCTTTTCCTTTTTTGTCTCTCCTTCTAGTGCCATGAATGGTGTCAGCCATGGCTCAGTTGGTAGAACTCTTACCTCTGACTCAGATGATTTTGAATTCAGGCCCCACTCCTGGGCTTGAGTGCACAATAATCTAGGCTGATACTCCAGTGCAGTAGTTAGGGAATGGTGCTGTCTTTTGAATGAGATGTTAAACCAAGGCCCCATCGCCTTCTTAGATGGTCATAAAAGATCCCATGATATTATTTCAAAGAAGAGCAGGGGATATCCCTGGTGTTCTGGCCAATATGTATCCCTTTATCAACATCACAAAGAATAGATTATCTGGTCATGATCACATTGTTGTTTGTGGGAGTTTGCTGTGTGCAATTTGGCTGCCGTGTTTCTCATCTTCTAATTTTGACTGCACTTCAGAAGTACTTCATTGGCTGTAAATCACTTTGGGACATTTGGTGGTCATGAAAGATGTTTTATAAATGCAAGTCATCTTTTGCTTCCTTCTTCTCCTTCTCCTCATGCTCCTGCCCCTCCTCCTCCTCATACTCTTATTCCTCAGTTACTCATTATATAGCTGATGGCAAACCGATCCCCCATGATGCTGAGGTTGTGCAGCATGCAGCAACCATGAGTCTTGACACCAGCTCTGCCGAGTACTGCAGGGCTCTTCCAACATGGTCCAGGTAGCGGAAGCTTTATTTCAGTGCACTAATTGTCTGTTCTATCACATTTTATGTGGCAGCTTGACTTTCCTTGTATGCATGCTGTGCACGTGTGCTTGGTTGCGCGCTGGAGTTATCAGTGGATTGCCTTTGTCATCCAGGAGCCACCATTTGGTTTGTTGTGGTGGCTCAAATGCAGCAGGCACAGCAGATGCCACAGTATGAAGCCATGATGACTGTTGCCAGTATGGTTTGCATTGACCTGCATGTAGTCACACAAAAGCTCGACGTTGACGGAGTGGAATCCCTTTTGGTTATGGTATAGGACAGGGTTGACATGGCATGTCCACAAAGTGGTGTGCTTGCAGTCAATGGCTCCCTGCACAATGGGGATGCCTGGAATCCTCAGAAAGCCTACTCTATCTGCTTGTCTCCAGCAAGAGAGAATGAAATATAGTTAGCTCTCATTGAATAGGGAACCTTAGTGATCTCCCTTTCACAACCATGGGCAGCAAACAGCACTAGTGTAGAAGAAGCTAGTTGCATGAAAGTTCATCACCATGGTCATCTTCACAGCCACTGGCAATGCAGTTCTTATCTGCTCTGGGGTTGCAGTTGTGACTGCAGTAGGTAGCAGATTTCAGTGATGATATCTTCACTGAAGTGCAGACATCTCTTACCTCATTAAGGTTCATATAGGAGAATGGCTCACTGAACACAATGGCAGATATGGCCTCCTGCTGAGAGCCCTTCTTCCCCTTCTCCTCCTCTGTCCTCTAACAGTGTGTCCTGCTTTGTGTTACCTCTGTTCATTCTCCAAGCTATGCAGGAAATGGAAGGTTTGGAGGAACTCAAAAAAATTACAAGGACCAGGGAAGTGGTACTGAACAAATTGTTGGAGCTGTGGGCTGACAAGTCCCCGGATCCTGATGGATTTAATCCTCGGGTCTTAAATGAAATGGCTAGTGAGATAGTTGATGCATTAGTTTTAATTTTCCAAAATTCCCTAGATTTGGGGAAGGTTCCTTTAGATTGGAAAATTGTGAATGTATCTCCTTTATTCAAAAAGGGAGGAAGACAGAAAACAGGAAACTACAGGCCAGTTAGCTTAACATCTGTCTGAGGGAAAATGTTAGAAGCTATTATTAAAGATGTCATAGCAAGACATTTGGAAAAATTCAGGGTAATCAGTCAGAGTCAATATGGTTTTGTAAAAGGGAAATCATGTTTTACCAATTCATTGGAGTTCTTGGAAGAAGTTACATATGCTGTGGATAAAGGGGAACCGGTGGATGTATTGTACTTAGATTTCCAGAAGGCATTTGATAAGGTGCCACATCAAAGGTTATTGCAGAAAATAAAAGCTCATGGTGTAGGGGGTAACATATTGGCTTGGATAGAAGATTGGTTAACTAACAGGAAACAGAGAGTAGATATAAATGGGTCATTTTCTGGTTGGCAAGATGGAACGAGTGGTGTGCCACAGGGATCTGTGCTGGAGCCTCAACTTTTTCAATTTATATAAATGACTTAGATGAAGGGACTGAAGGTACGGTTGCCAAATTTGCTGATGACACAAAGATAGATAGCAAGGTAACTTGTGAAGATGACATAAGGAGACTACAAAGGGATATAGATAGGTTAAGTAAGTGGGCAAAGACCTGGCACATGGAGTATAATGAGGGAAAGTGTGAAATTGTCCACTTTGGCAGGAAGAATAAAAAAGAAGCATATTATCTAAATGGTGAGAGATTGCAGAGCTCTGAGATGCAGAGGGATCTGGGTGTCCTAGTGCATGAATCGCAAAAGGTTAGTTTGCAGGTACAGCAAGTAATAAGGACAGCTAATAGAATGTTATCGTTTACCGTGAGGGGAATTGAATGCAAAAGTAGGGAGGTTATGCTTCAGCTATACAGGGCATTGGTGAGACCACATCTGGAGTACTGTGTACAGTATTGGTCACCTTATTTAAGGAAGGATGTAAATGAATTGCAGGCAGTACAGTGAAGGTTTACTAGACTAATACTGGAATGGGTGGGCTGTCTTATGAGGAAAGATTGGACAGGCCAGGCTTGTATCCGCTGGAATTTAGAAGAGTAAGAGGTGACTTGATTGAAACATATAAGATCCTGAGAGGTCTTGACAAAGGTGGATGTGGAAAGGATGTTTCCCCTTGTGGGAGAATCTAGAACTAGGGGTCACTGTTTAAAAATAAGGGGTTGCCCATTTAAGACAGAGATGAGGAGAATTTTTTTTTTCTCAGAGGGTCATGAATCTTTGGAATTCTCTTCCTCAAAAGGCAGTGGAAGGAGAGCCTTTGAATATTTTTAAGGCAGAGGTAGATAGATTCTTGATAAGCAAGGGGGTGGAAGCTTATCGGGGGTAGGTAGAAATGTGCAGTAATCAGTTCAGCCATGAACTTATTGAACAGCAGAGCAGGCTCGAGGGGTCGAGTGGCCTACTCCTGCTCCTAATTCGTATGTTCCAGTGAGGATTTCTATTAGTGCACCCATGTTTGGGAGCAAGTGATTTTTGCAGAAGCCCTGAAGTTTTCAAACAGTCTTTCAGCACCTGTCACACCATTCCCTGTAGACTTTTAGAAATTGAAACAACTTAAAGAAAACACCAAACACTTGTAGAATTGCAACAGCAGCCAGAAGAAATCAAACAACGACTAAGCTGTAAGTTGTTAATGATCCCTTTAAATAGAACTGGTAGGGTGGGTCCTTGCTGCTGCTGAATACGTGTTCAGCTATGCAAGGTTAAGTGAGCATTAGCTGGAACATTGAGTTCCAAAATAGTACTGCTGGCATCAAATCAGTATTGGATGCTGATTGATGTAATAATCTGCCTACTTTGTATACTTCCATACGCACGCTAATGGCCTCTTCAATATGGGATCTGGCACAATCTGCATGTGCTGCAGATGACATTTTTATGCTGTAAGGGCACTCATAGGACAGGCTTTTATCTGGGCCACAGGGCTCTCAACCACTGGCTAAAGCGTCGGCGAGAGCCCTGTGTCGCCTCCTCTGGGACTTAAGTGGACAGCGGAGGGCCTTCCCCAGGATCAAGGACCCCAGCGATGGAAGTACTGCCCTCTGAGAGGCTGGCAGCTCTTTAACTGAGCAGCATCACCGCAGAGGCGGTGGCTGCTACGGTACTGGACCCAACGGAGGCAAGTGACCAGGCCACAGGTACATCAGGGCGGGAGGAGTTTTGTGGGGTGCGGGTCACGAGGTAGGGGAGTATAGGAAGTTGGCAGCAAGGGAGGGGGGTGGCTTTCAGTGGGCCCGCCCTCTTCCCAATGCCATGTCACTCGATCAGACACTAAGTGCCTTTTAAAGAGAGACCCTGCTTGGAGCCAGAAAGCAACCTGCATGGATTTTGTTAGCATGCTCCCCTTGCAACGATAGGCCTGCCTACTTCTAGGGTAATAGCGGTGGAGGCAGGATGAGGCCCTTGATTGGACATCAATTGAGGCCCTTAAGTGGGCAATTAGAGGTGGGGCAGGAAGGCCATTCACAGGCCTTAATTTTTGTGGAGGCGGGAAGGTGGTGGGGTACCCCCCACTACCATCCTGCCCGCTTATATGCTCGCCCTGCCTCCAAAGTCGCGGCAGAGGTGAGCATAAAACTCCTTCCATATTGTCCAAATATCCGACATTAACAAGTCCATTTTCTTGCCTTGTATTCTGATCTAGGCTAACTTCGCAGAATGAGGTCGATATGCACTTTTTAAAAAAGTATTAGCTCAATAACTGCACAATGCTGAAGTGTTCAGAATTCAAAAGGGGTCAGAAAACCAATTCTGAAGTCATGTCTTGTCTGTGCATGATAAGGTCACACAAGCACTAATCAGCTATGCCTCAGGTTTATTTCAATCGCTGCATTATTTTGCCCCTAAACAGATACGGCACTTGAAATTTCCATTCCACCTGGTCCTAATAAAAATGCTTTTCATAATAGTGTTGCCACATGTACAATAATACAAGAGAAGATTTATTCTGTGCATTACATGTAATGTAATCATAAACCCATTTAGAAGGAATAAATTGATAGTGCACAATGGAAATATTTCCTCATGATGTCTAAAAATTATAATACCTTGATATATTGTTTATAAGTCTACAATTGTATGGAAAAATTACTTCATAGAAAATGCCTTGAGCAGGTCGATTTTGTAATTTACCACTTGTTGCAAATAGTTGCACATTCCCACAAATTAACACTGATATATGGATCAATTTTCAGGTTGTCAATATGGACACCAGTCTTCTAAAATCTGGAAAAATAGCTACTAATTCCAATGTGTTATTCACAAGTGTCAATTGTGATTCATAAGGGGAGAAATTAGGTTCTGTAGCATCTGCTTTTAGGTGCTACGCAGCCTCCTAATGTTCGACAATGGGGTCCAAGATGTGCTACCACACCTCTGACAGGAGCGTGCAACGCAGGCAGATTCTGATGTTAATCAATGTGCAATACTGATTTGATGCCAACATTGCCATTTTTGTATGTGACGCACCAGAATGCTCCCTGTCTTAACCACTCATGATGTTAAATGAAATGAAGGAACCCTTCCCTCGCACCCCCGTCAGTGCTTTTCAAAGGGATCGTGAACTACTTACATGTTAGCTGCTGAATTATTTTTTTCTGGTTGTTGGTGCACATGTATATGTTTTGGAAGTGTCTTTACACTTGCCCAACTTTGTATAGCCTACAGGGAGTAGTCTGGCTGGGGCTGAAGTATTTTTTGTTTATTTATTAACTTGTACTGAAGCAAGTTGCTTCCAGGCATGAGGTGGCCTTGTACGCTTTTGTCTGGGAATTGAGGATGACTGGGAAAATGAAGAAAGGTCACGCAGAGCAGAATAAGCTGCTAGAAGAAGGAGGAGGAGAAGGGGGAAGAAAGGCTCTCAGCAGGAGGTCATATTCGTCAAGGGTCTTTTGGCAGCAATTCTCTTACCTCATCTTCAGCGAGGACCAATGCTTTAGACGTTTTCATTTCACAAATCTGCCAATTGATCCAGCCACAAATGCAACCTTGAAAGCATAGCAAGGGTTGCCAATTTTATAAGTTCAATCACAGCAGAATATATACAAAGATAAACTAATCACCATTTTGTGTTTCCTTATTTCCTGTCTTCCAAGTACCTTAGCCTATCTTAGTGCTCCTGGAAGGTTCTACCCCAATGGCTGCAGCATGGCTAATGGAAGGCTACTGACCCTACCCTTGAAAAGCTGAAGTAAGGCCAATGACTGTATAAATAACCACATGATAATGTTAACAGCAGAGCTGATTAGAAAAGGGAGATGGCATAAAAAAATCAAGGAATCCCAAATTCTCAGAGTAGCAGGTGAAAAAGGCAGTAGAAGAGGCAATGGCCAATCAGGCTACAGATATTTGGAACTGGCATAAATCAGTCAATTCTTGCAAACGGAAACTGGCATTGGAGAAAGTTGCTGGGCGGTTGAATGCACCCCAGGAATAAATGAATCTGACATGACATTAGGAAAAAGGTCAATAACAGGAGAAAATCAGACACAGTGTTAGGATTTAAAGGATCTGAACTGTTAACATAAAATGAAAACAGCGTATTTAATATTTTTTATTTCACATAAGTGTTATGTAATGGTGGTGAAAAGATGGTAAGTCACACCTTGAACTTAATTCTAGTTCATCTCCCATGGCATTGCACATGGTTATTTGAAGAATATGGTCACTCTTTTACCTGTCTCTGATGTCTTTGCATTACTTATTCTGTCTCTTCTTCTGTCTCTCTTTCTCTGCTGATTCTTTCCCCTGAATATTGCTTTTTGCTTCTCTCTTTTTCCTTTTCTTTTTTTTCCTCTTTCTTTTCAGGTGGGAGATGGTAGATGATATGGCAAGGGGAAAGAAGCCACAACCAGCTGCCTGCTGCATGTGGGGCAGGGGTTGTAGGGAAAATCAGGCCCTTAGCATCTCCCTTCACATCACCTCTCCCAGTCATTTATGCTTCCTTCCACATTGGAAAAGAAAATCGGTCAAATTGCAAAATGGGCTTCAGAGTCACTATCACCCATTTTTCGCTTGGTGATAAAAGTTAAAATGACCCCCTTTTGTCTCACAGGTACATGCAATTAGAATTGGCCACCTCTAACAACAAAACACAAGCGAAGATAATCAATTAGATTCAAAATTCAGTTGTTGTGTTTTGAAAATTGAAGTAGCATGAAGTAAAATAAAAGAAAGACTGGCATTTATATCACACTTTTCACTACATCAGGACATCCCAAAGTGTTTTACAGCTAATGAAGTACGTTTGAAGTGATTTCACTGTTGTAAGGTAGGAAATACAGCAGCCAATTTGTGCACAGTAAGGTCTCCCACAAACAGCAATGAAATAAATGACTAGATAATCTGACCACTAGGCATTGGTTGAGGAATAAATATTGGCCAGCAGAACTCCTGTGTTTTCTATCAAAGCCCCTCTCTCAGACGCATCTCTTTTTCTCTTTTTCCCTTTTCACGTTTATGGAAGTCAAAACAAAAGTTACATGTGTGCAATCTGACCACTGCCATTTGTTCTCTCACACAGGCACACATTCACACAAACAGCCTTTGTTTATTTCTTTTTTAAAAAGAAACATTCATACAAATAACACCACAGTAGATCTTTTTGAAATTTTTCCTCTTAGATTTTCACAATTATTTGAAGATTGATTACTAGGCAGTATTGCTAGGAGGCGGAGAAAAGTATCCCATCAGTAGAACTGACTGTTTGGAAATCAGTTAGACTGCATTCCCCTCAGTACTATACTGGAGTGTCAGCTGAGATGTTTTTGTTTAAGTCTCTGGAGTGGGACTTGAACCCACAACCTTCTAACTCAGAGACAAGAGATCTACTGACTAAGATACAGCTGACACCTATACATGTCTCATTTACTGAGTGCAGTATGATTTTCCTTTTCTCCACAGATGAGCCTGGCCCAACTGCAATAGTACCACATCCTGAATGTCCACAGTACAGCACAAAGCAAAGAGGCTGTTGCACCTGCATCAGTACACCAGACTGTGTAACTACTACATGGTTATTAAGCTGGTAAACTATATTACCTGTAGTCACAGGAAGAATCAGATACACTACAATTCAATTGATACACAACAGCTTTGTGAAATAGATCAGGTGTACTTTTCTATCCGAGTCCATCTATCTTTCTTTTATGTAGATTAAAGTAAGTTTTGACATGAGGAATATCAGAATTAATTTAGAGGCCGAGGGTACAATGTTTCAACTTGTAAACTATTTTAATATTGTCAAAGATAGGATAGGTTATTCGTTCTAATATTAAATTGACTGAAGACACTGAGGACAAAGCATGTTTTAGATTCCTATTTGAGATCACAGCAATAATTGAATTCTAGCTATTCTAATGTGTGCAAGTCTATATTATCCCCTATAATGAATATACTTAGGATATCTCAATTTGTAATGAACTGATTGTTTTCAAATTTAAATCAGGATCAGGAAACATTTAATTTTGAGTCATTAGTATTCCTCAAACGGATTCCTTTCAAAATGAGGAGCAACATGAAATTGACGTCAATAGCCTGAGTTGTATAATTTCATTCAGTATTATGATAAGGTTACAGAAAGTCATTTAGTCACAAATAATCATGCATATCCATTCTAGCTTGACTCTAACTGACAGATGGTTTCCTTGAATTGATATGTATTTCAATGAAAAAAAGAAAAAAAAAACTAATGTTTGGGTATTCTATAGGCAGAATCTCTCCTCAGTTATATAAACAGGGAGCATTAATAAAAAGATCCACTTATTTATGCAGTTAATAGGACTGCGTCATAATTTCCATTAAATCAAGGAGCAGAATTGTTAATATATTCCTTGTCTGATCTCAACATTTGGCTCATTGGTAAGCCTTTGAATGTGCAGTGACAGCAACTAGGATATAAGACATTAAGAGCTACAAATAAATTGCAAAGTGCCCTCAGGGAATTTCAGAGCATGATCTACTGTATAAATTGTGTTTGGACTGCAAGAACACAAAAGTATCTTGTGATGACTGCAATGCACAAATATCCCCAGGTTCTTCACATTACATGCCTATTACTATTTATGATGCAAACTGAGAATAACAACACAAACATTGGTAATAATGATAAACAAAACATAAATGATAGCACAAAGCCAACTATTAGATTTTATTTTGGTCAATCGCTGCAATGGTATTTATTGAACTTAATCTTGATTCAAGGTGCAGATTATTAGAATTATTTTTAAGGGCCGCACAATTTGGTAATGAAAATTCTTGCATAAGGCTAATTTTCTGTATATTGTATCTTTCAAATTATTCCAAAGCAGCACCATCAAAAGGACTGCTTCTCTATTGGCTAACTCCAGATTGACCCTGTGAAGCTTATCTTCCAGCTTGTTACAATATTTTAAATATCTGTTCAAATATAAATAAATGCAGCTGAGTTCTTTTAAATACAATTTCCATCTCTGTAACTTAAAATATACAGTGCATATGTATCTAGTGTGTCTAATGTATCACTGTGTGCGCTTTACTCAGAAGAACATATATTTTTGTTTGCACTTTATGCATTTGTATTTTTCCCTACTTTAACAATAGCCTCTCATTAAGAGGACAGCGACAATGAGAGAAGATCACCCCTTAGGCTGTGAACTAAACACAGCACAAGTGCACACTTTAACTGACCTACCATGATACCCGTTTGCACAGTATAAATTGGGCAGAATATAATATTTTCAATCTGTATGACAGCCAACATTTTAGCGAAATAATGTAATTTATCGCAGTCCAGAAGTTCAGATTTTTGTTTGTGCAGAAATTATAAGGGCTGGCTCTTTCACAAAGATCACAAAGTACAGAAGACAGAGTCCATTTGGCCAATCTAATTCTCCCTGCCATAAGAGAGAGCCTAGGTTCTCACCACAAGACAATCTAACTATCCTTTGACTAGTAATCCAAAGGCCTGGACTAATAATTCAGAGAACACTAATTCAAATCCCATCATGGCAGTTTGAAAATTTGAATTTAGTTTTGAAAGAATACGCATATAAAAGACTGGAACAGCAAAAGTGACCATGAATCTGTTCGATTGTCATGAATACCCAATTGGTCCACCAATATCCTTCAGGCAAGGAAATCTGGCATCATTACCCAGTCTGGCCTGTATGTGACCCAAGTTCCACACCAATCATTGACACTTAGCTGTTCTCCAAAGCAAGCCACTCAGTTACAACTAGGGACGGATAAGTGGTGGCCTTGCCAATGACACCCATATCCCGAGAATGAATAAAAAAGTGGCTCTGATGTTTTTATCTCCACAAACCTACCAGAAGACCACTCCAGGTATTCATCACTCTTGGTCAGGAAGTGTTTTCTGATAACTAGAACTTGTCTTTTCTAGTTTGTTTCTATACCCAATGACACCCATAGCATAATGTGAAAGAGTGCTGTAGATTATTCTTTTCTCATCCACTTAGTAATATATCTCTCTCGACATCTCTCTACAGACCCCTCTCATTCCCTTCCTTTCAAGGCTGAAGAGTTTTGACTTTTTCCAACTTTTCCACATAACTCAGTCCTGTGACAGCACGAGTCAGCATCTTAGTCATCTCTGCATCTGAGGGTCCCCTTGGGTTTCAATAATCAGAACTGAACAAAGCACTCAAAGGCCTAGAATTAAATTGTACAGCACCTGTTTGTCAGGCAAAAAAATGGGCGCTGAATGGTCTGATGAGGTTTGCAATCAATCCTTGCCGGGGTAGCAACACATACTAAATTGGTAAAAATGCCATGAAATTGTCCAGAAAATCTGCCTCAATCTAGAGACAAGTCCATTGCCTATGGCAATGCTTCAGGCCTCTTTGGGAAATTTTATCATAACTAACTATAGCATGTGTCTTTCATATTGTGGTAAGTTTTCTCAGATGTAAAGAAGCCAAAGCAGGTAAGTAAAAAAAAACCTGTACTTATGTGACTGTGGACCAGGAGGACCAGTAGTTTGTATCCTAGGCTCAACATTGAAACTGCAGACTGGTGCCGGCGATCTCTCACCTCCCATAGTCCAGGTGCCAGCAGCCCCGCTGCCCTATATTCCTCCTTTTCACAACTAGCGCTCTGCTTCTCAGATTGTGACAAATGCCCCCAACACACCAGTTGTGTCCTAATAACACAAGAAGGTCAATTCTTTTGTGATCGTTACGCTAATCACTCACGTCGTATACTGGATTTGTGCCTGATTTTGAATCAATTTCTGGGCTAAAGTATAGCCTGACCAGAATGTTAGGCAACTTCAACATGCTGACATCACACTTATGCGCTATTGATTTGGCAATATAGCTTAGCATTCTATCTGTTTTGTTAATTGCCGTTCTCCAATAACTAGACTTGTATAGTCTTGAGCCAATTCCCTTTTAGCCTTTTCTGTAGTCAGTTTGGCACCAGTCATTAAACAAATGTGACACGTTTCGTCCAATGTGCAAGAATTATCTGGATTGAAGTTCATTCAGCAGAAATTTGCCCAATTTTTAATGTTACCTCTGTCTTTCGGTCGTTCTTTGGTCAGATTTGACAAATTTAGTATCATCTGTGAATTTAATCAACTTGCATTGCAATCTTGAATCCAGATTGTCAATCCAGATTAGAACCAGTAGTGGCACCAGCACCAATTTCTGTACCACTCCACTTAACATATCTTCTCAGCTTCACATCCCTCACCTTCCTAATTCAACTAATTCCTTTAATCATCTTCAAGCTTTACCCAGGACACCCATTACCTTAAGCTTGTGCAGCAGACAGCTATGTGGGACTGTGTCAAAGACTTACTGAAAGTCCAGGTGCAGAACGTCATAGGACTTCCCATTGTCCACTCGGGATATTACTTCCTCAAAAAGTTCAAGAAAGTTGGTGTGGCAGAACCTTCCCTTTCTGGAACCATGTTTCCCTTA
This sequence comes from Heterodontus francisci, assembly GCF_036365525.1. Classification (NCBI taxonomy): domain Eukaryota; kingdom Metazoa; phylum Chordata; class Chondrichthyes; order Heterodontiformes; family Heterodontidae; genus Heterodontus; species Heterodontus francisci. The sequence continues at coordinate 167,564,062 of NC_090375.1, read as the reverse complement.
TTTTCCGCAGTTATTTTCCCCCAACTATCTATTCCATTATGTAAGATCAATAGGTTTATAGTTTGTTGCATCACCTTTTTGATAATAGATACTAAATCCTTGGAATTCCTCTGAGTGCATTTATTCCCTTATGATAATTGTCAGCACTTTGTACATTTTGCCCTTAGTCTTATATATCACCTTTAGATAAATATTCCATCAACCCCTTGACCTTGTCTGAGTTCTTGGAGTATGTGATTTCAAAGTAAGTTTAGTTGAAGACTGAAGCGTGCTGTTGGTGTCTTCTCTAATGAGTACTTCCAGAAAATAATTGTTTACTTCTCGCTAACTATTTCACCTTTAATCGCAACTATTTTTAGTTCATCTTGAGTTTTGGTAGTTGAGGAATTTCTTGCATTTGGCTTGCACAATTATACTCATTTCAAGTTTCTGCTTTGCCCCCGATTAACACTTTAATTGTTAAAATATTATTTACAGATTCCTGTATTCTTCCCTCACCTTTCTCCTTACATGCTTTATATTTTGATTTTCATACAAATATCTCTTGCTATTGTCTTGTTCAGTCATTTAAAAAATAAATTTATACATACCAGTCCTTCAAGTTTAATCAGCACATTGATTTGCTTTCACTCCATTTCCAGCCATGCACTGTACTCATTTGTACACTCCAAGTTCTTGGTTGCAAATAAACAAATAACTCATTTTGCTTGAGGCATGTTTTCAGACACATTTATTTCAGAACATATGACATTGCCTAGAGTTATTTCATTCCTTTAACCTTGACTGTTATGTATGATAGTTTGCATACTTAGCAATGGAACTCATACTATGATCACAATTTTCCTGTGTGATCCCACCTGAAATAAGATAGGATTAACTTTTAAAGGCCTATATCAACATTAGGAACCTCCATGCCATCTTTCGGGTGCTTCTGCCCCTTTAAGGTATCTTACAGCTTCTTCTGTGTCATTGCTGGGATTTTGCACATTTGCACTAGTGTCCTCCCTCTTGGTCGCAGGTATTTATTCCATTAGGAGCCCACCATGCAACACAAATGAGGCCTGACACTCATTGTGGGGTGAGACAGGTTTGGAGAGACGTGCTTAGGTCATGCCTGTTGGAACTCTGCCTCAAAAGGAGAATACATCTGAGAAATGTTAATATTCTTATGTGTGAACCAATTTCTACCTAGATATCACAGAAATGTCAGAAATTATAAAAGTTAATATTAAACCTAGTGAGTATCAGCACCATTGGTGAGAATAACAAACATCTGCTTTCTGTCACTTGGATAATTATGTGAAGATATAGAACCATGCAATCAAGAAGGGGACCATTCAGCCCATAGTGGCTGTGCCAGCTCTTTGAAAAACTTATCCAATTACCCCCACTCTGCTTCTTATTCCCCTTAGCTCTGCAGATATTTTTGCTTTTCAATTATATACTGAATTCCTTTTGAAAGCTGCTATTGAATCTGCTTCCACCGCCCTTTCTGGTAGTGCATCTCAGATCGTAACAACTTGCTGAGTATAAAATATCCTCCTCATCTCCCCTCAGGCTCCTTTGCCAGTGGTTAGAAATGATTCAGAATTCCTTCTCAGTCAAAACTCACAAATTACATTATAAATATATGGTTTCTTTATCTGCTAAGTTGATGTTCCTCACTACTTTTATGAATGAATAATGAATCATAGATACAACCATGGCAGTGGCCCCAAGATTAAAAGGTAGGAGGAGATTGGGGAGGCAAGCCCCAAAGTAGGCAGTATACGTGGAGATTATGGGAATGTGAAGACTTTGTGATCTTAACAGCAGAGTTTCATTGAAATAAAAGATCCCGGATCTAGCCCGACACACGGCCAGATTCATTTTCCGGCTGCCAGTGCAAGTGGGAATTTGCCAGCAGGAAGACACTGCCAGGGACCCATAGGAATGGTCCCTAGTAGTCAATTGATGCCTTCAGTGGAAGCCTTCATGCCATCTTTGGGGTGCTTCTGCCCCTGTCTCTCATTTGGTGTGGGAATCAGATGCAATGCAGAGCTGGAACTACATCAGCTTGACAAACTGCTCAAACATTACCCTAAAAAAGCATCCTCTAATGTATACTCCTGAGGCTCCTTTGGTCAGGACCTTTGTGGTTATGCCCAAATGCCTGTGCCTCCTGGGATCTGAGCCAACCCACCCTTATGGTTTGTTCAAGCTCTCCCCAACTCCAGGTATGCTTCTATTGACCTCTTGAGTAACAACTAAATCTTTGAGGGTCCAAATAGTGGACCAGGTATATTAGTGGAGATTAGTCAGTTGAGTGAGTGGAGGCAAACCAGCCTTCACAAAGACAAAAGTGGATGGAAGTTCTGCCCATTACATGGCAGCCAGGAATCTCCCAGAAATGATAGAGACTTGGTACAACATGTTGTTCTTCTTTTCCTGGCTGTTTCTCTCATCTCTCGCCAAAGTTATGGTGGAACTCTCATGGAATTGTCATCCCTGTAATTATGATTGCTCTTGCCTAACCCATTATTCTTAAAGCTGCTCGCAGTAAGATTGACAAATCTATACTAAACCGGAGGGCAAATTTGTACTGTGAACAAAAACCAATATGATTTGGAATGAAACCACATGAATAAATCTCACTTCAGATCCAGAGCATACATCAAAGAGAGGAGATTTTCTGGGTTGAAGTCCCAGAAATGAATGTACAGAGTTGTAACAATACTGCACTACCCAGCTTTCAGAGCCTACAGTTCTTTGCTATGACGCTCTCAAGTGTGTTAATAACTGTGTAACAGAAGTTCAGAGGCAAATGAAAAGTTAAAGAGAAAAATCTGTCTATCTCTACCCCAATTTCTCTCCAGCAATATTACATATTGAGTTCTTCTTAAAACATTTTTATCCACTTCTTAAGTTGTTTATCTTTACACTTGTGCTGTCAATGTTGGTTATCTTATGTCAAGCATCTTCAATTTAAACAGGGGTAACATTCGAAAGATAAAAGATAAAAACAAAGATAAAGGATAAAGCTCAATAAATAAATCATATTCAAGACATTTTATGAATCAACAGGTACCTGGACACTTATTCTTTTACCAGATAGCTCAAGGGATGAATTCAATATGTTCTGAAAGGATTACAAACAACTTGACCTAGCTAATCATATCATATATCTATATATGTTATGACAGATAGATGGCACATTCTACGTCCATAACTGTCTGGTCTTTCAGATGCAGTTGGAGAACAGCAACAATATACACTTTAGCCCCAATTCTGTGAGAATGCAAAACTATAATGAAGCTAATTGATGAGGGTGGGCTGCATCAAATTTTTGAATGTAAGTTGTTTCCCTCAAAATTTCAAAATTTGAATAGATACTGGCACTTGAAAAGTTTGCCAAGAGAGCATGTTCTCATTTGACTAGGGGTGTAAAACTTGGCAAGATAACAGCTCTTAAAGAGATGCAGTTGCCATTAAAGGGAATGCTGTGGTGATGACTAATTGTTTACAATGGTCTATCAAGGACAAAAGGGCACACTGCTCCTTTTTTTACTGAAGATCCGAAGGTTCTGTATATGCAAGATATACCAAAAAAATTGGTCCCATTTAAGGTTGAAAGCCTCCAATAAAAGCACAAAAGCACACATGTAAACTGTCGCCAACTAGGTTAACACTGTCCCCCGATCCCTCCTATTTTTCTCCAAATAAGAAAGAAGTTTGCGGATATCAGAAAAATGGTGAACTCTTCCACACATTTCTTGAGGGGCTATGTAAACAACGTAAAATTTCAGTTATGGACACTTACAACTTTGGAACATTATTTGAAACATTGCACTTTCGCATATAGCCTTTCATTGTGCACAACCTCACCCCTGTCTCAGCTCATCTGCTGCTGAAACCCTTATTCATGCTTTTGTTATCTCTAGACTTGACTGTTCTAATGCACTCTTGGCTGGTCTCCTGCATTCTACCCTTGAGGTAAACTTGAGGTCATTCAAAACTCTGCTGCCTGTGTCTTAACTTGCACCAAGTCCTGTTCCCCTTTCACCCCTGTGCTCGTTGACCTACATTGGCTCCCGATCAAGCAACGTTTTGAGTTTAAAATTCTCATTCTTGTTTTCAAATCTGTCCATGGCCTCACCGCCTCATATCTCTGTAACCTCCTCCAGCCCCACAACCCTCTGAGATACCTGCACTCCTCTAATTCTGGCCACTTGTGCAACCCTGATTTTAATCATTTCACCATTGGTGGCCATGCTTTCAGTTGCCTAGGCCCTAAACTCTGGAATAATCTCCCTATACCTCTCCACCTCTCTACCTCACTTTCCTTCTTTATGACACTATGTAAAACTGATCTCCTTGAACAAGCTTTTGTTTATGTGCCCAATTATATCCTTATATAGTTTGACATCATATTGTGTTTTCTAATGCTCCTGTGAAGTTCCTTAGGAATTTTTATTACATTAAACGTGCTATATAAATATAATTAGCCATTGTTGTGTCAAAGCTACAAGATAAACTTTTCTTGCAAAGCAGCAAACAAATGCAGAGGCTTCCAGCCTGACTGCCTCCTCTGTGTTAAGAAGTTTCTCAATGGCGTCAGTAGTCATGTATATAGAGGTCAACCTTGATCTCCTGACAGCCATGCCTTTTCTTCTAAAACTGCAGACACAGTGGACTATTGTACCATGAAAGCACGTTGGCTGTTTCCTGGATAATGGCCATTGTTATGCATTATGATGGTTCTGTGGGCAGATACTACCTGAACAGTAAATGAGCACAAACCATTGCTGTTTGTGTAGGCTTTGGATTGTTATAAGAAGGCCTGATAACCACATAGGTGCCATTTAGAATGCTCTGCATTCAAGGGATATCTGCCACCCAGCGAAACACAATACCACCTTTTCACAGGAAAAGTGATGAAGGTGTTGCTCCTTGTAAACTTAGCATTTGCCACTTGCTTGACACAAGTGTGAATGCAGGTGCCTGAGTGACAAATGTCCCATGTAGAGAGTGGGAAGTATGTAGTGGCATGAAAGCTTCATGCTGTGGTAATATTTCCTTCTTTGGACAGGGCTGCCTTTATTCCAAATGCTTCCCGCAGATTATTTTGCAACTCTTAGATAGCCTGTACTCAAAATTCTGGTTTGGGCTAAGACATCTGTGGAGCAGATCTCCAGTTAATGGACCAAAAATTGCAATAGACTTGTTTCCATAGGGATTCTATCCTCTTTGTGCCCTGAAAGGAAATTCCAGTTGGGGAAGCATGGATAAATTTTCAGTCTGCAACCACCCCCCCCACCCCCCACCCACTACATAGGGATTAATACCATGTTCTCAGGCTATCCCAGGAATTCTGCCCTTTATGTGGCCTAATCAGACCTCCCAACAGCTGAGAGTCCAAGAAAGGCCCAAAGAATCTCCCAGACAAAGATAATACTTGTCACACTGAGAATTGGTTGCTTTAAGAGCCAAATATTTTAGACTTAACTCCACATTTGCCAGGGAAGGACCTCAGGAGAATACAGGAGACATCACTGTGGATCACTCAGTCTTTCATAGACATCATAGGAGGCCATTTGGTCCATTGTGTCTGCGCACCCGACAAGTAGCCACTTAGCCTAATCCCACTTTCCAGCTCTTGGTTCATAGCCTTGTAGGTTACAGCACTTCAAGTGCATATCCAAATACTCTTTTTAATATTATGAGGGTTTCTACCTCTACCACCCTTTCAGGCAGTGAGTTCCAGATCCCAAAGATGCTCTGGGTGAAAGAACCTCCCCTTGAATCCCTTCTAAACCTCCTACCTCTTACTCTAAAACTATGCCCACTGGTTATGGACCCCTCAACCAAAGGCCTTCCTATCAACTTTATCTAGACCCCTCATAATGTTATATACTACAATCAGGTCTCCCCTCAGCCTTCTCTGTTCCAAAGAAAACAACCCAAGCCTATCCAATCTTTCCTCATGACCATAATTCTCCAGTCCAGGCAACATCTTCATAAATCTCCTCTGTACCCTCTCTTACGCAACCACATCTTTCCTGTGGTGCGGTGGCCAGAACTGTCCGCAGTACTCCAGCTGTGACCTAACTATTGTTTTAATAGTTCCATCATAACCTTGGCTAATATAGGCAAGAATCTCATATGCCTTCTTGACAACCTTATCTACCTGTCCAGCCATCTTCGGGGATCTGTAGGCATGCACTCCAACGTCCCTTTGTTCCTCTATGCTTTTCAGTATCCTGCCATGTTCCCTTGCTTTGTTAACCTTCTCCAAATGCATTACCTCACACTTCTCTGGATTGAACTCCATTTGCCACCTGACTAATCCATTCATATCTTTCTGCAGACTACAGCTTTCTTCTTCATTATCAATTTTTGCATCATCTGCAAGGTTCTTAATTATACCCCCTACATTCAAGTCCAACTCATCGATATATACCACAAAAAGCAAGGGATCCAGTACTGAGCCCTGTGAAACCCGTCTGGAAACAGTCTTCCTATCACAAAAGCACCCATCAGCCATTATCCATTGCTTCCTGCCTCTGAGACAATTTTGGATTCAACTTGTCATTTTGCCTTGGATTCCATGGGCTTTTACTTTTGCGACTAATCTGCCGTGTGGGACCTTATCAAAAACTTTGCTAAAACCTATATAGACTACATTAAATGCACTACCCATATCGACTCTCTTTGTTATGCCTCAAAATATTTAATCATGTTAGTCAAACACGACCTTTCCTTAACAAATCCATGCTGACTGTCTTTGATTAATTTGATTAATCTGTGACTTTCCAAATGAAGATTATCCTGTGCCTCAGAATTTTTTCCAATAATTTTCCCATCACCGAGATTAGGCTGACTGGCCTGTAATTACTCAGTCCCATTCTCCCTTTTTAAACAATGGTACAATATTAGCTGTCCTCTCGTCCTCTGGCGTCACACCTATAGCCAGAGAGGATTGGAAAATAATGGTCAGAGCCTCCTCTGTTTTGTCTCGTGCTTCTCTTAACAGCCTAGGATACATTTTGTCCAGGTCTGGGGATTTATCCACTTTCAGAGATGTTACATCCCTTAATACCTCCTCCCTCACTATGTTAATTTCATCTAATATTTCACACTCCTCCTCCTTGATTGCAATGTCTGTATTGGCCCTCTCTTTTGTGAAAACAGATGCAAAGATCCATTAAGAACCATACCAACGTCACCACCTCCATACACAGGTTACCCTTATGGTCCCTAATAGGCTCTCCTCTTTCTTTAGTTATCCTCTTGCTCTTTATGTATTTATAAAAAATCTTTGGGTTTTCCTTGATTTTACTTGCCAATATTTTTTCATGCCCTCTCTTTGCTTTACCAATTTCCTCTTTAATTTCACCCCTACACTTTTTATATTCATCTGTTTTCTGCAATATTGAGCCCTCAGTTTTTTATTATTCATCAATGGGATGTGGGCGTCGGTGGCTCGGCCACCATTTATTGCCATCCCTAATTTCCCTTGAGAAGGTGGTGGTGAACTGCCTTCTTGAACCACTGCAGTCCATGTGAGGTAGGCACACCCACAGTGCCGTTAGGAAGGGAGTTCCAGGATTTTGACCCAGCGACAGTGAACCAACGGTGATATAGTTCCAAGTCAGGATGGAGTGTGACTTGGAGGGGAACTTGCAGGTGGTGGTGTTCCCATGCATTTGCTGCCCTTGTCCTTCTAGTTGGTAGAGGTCGTGGGTTTGGAAGGTGCTGTCTAAGGAGCCTTGGTGCGTTGCTGCAGTGCATCTTGTAGATGGTACACACTGCTGCCACTGTGCGTCGGTGGTGGAGGGAGTGAATGTTTGTAGAGGGAGTGCCAATCAAGCAGGTTGCTTTGTCCTGGATGGTGTCGAGCTTCTTGAGTGTTGTTGGAGCTGCACCCAACCAGGCAAGTGGAGACTATTCCATCACACTCCTGACTTGTGCCTTGTAGATGGTGGACAGGCTTTGGGGAGTCAGGAGGTGAGTTACTCACTGCAGGATTCCTAGCCTCTGACCTGCTCTTGTAGCCACGGTATTTATATGGCTACTCCAATTCAGTTTCTGTTGATGGTGACCTCTAGGATGTTGATAGTGGGGGATACAGTGACGGTAATGCTGAAGGGTAATGACAAGGGGAGATGGTTAGATTCTCTCTTGTTGGAGATGGTCATTGCCTGGCACTTGTGTGGTGCAAATGTTACTTGCCACTTATTAGCCCAAGCCTGGATATTGTCCGGGTCTTGCTGCAATTCTACACAATCTGCTTCAGTATCTGAGGAGTCGCTAATGGTGCTGAACATTGTGCAATCATCAGCGAACATCCCTACTTCTGACCTAATGGTTGAAGGAAGGTCATTGATGAAGCAGCTGAAGATGGTTAGGCCTAGGACACTACCCTGAGGAACTCCTGCAGTGATGTCCTGGAGGTCTGAAAATTGATCTCCAACAACCACAACCATCTTCCTTTGTGCTAGGTATGACCTTAACCAGCGGAGAGTTTTCCCCCGATTCCCATTGACCTCAGTTTTGCTCGGGCTCCTTGATGCCATACTCGGTCAAATGCTGCCTTGATGTCAAGGCAGTCACTCTCACCTCACCTCTTGAGTTCAGCTCTTTTGTCCATGTTTGAACCACGGCTGTAATGAGGTCAGGAGCTGAGTGGCCCTGGCGGAACCCAAACTGAGTGTCGCTCAGCAGGTTATTGCTAAGCAAGTGCTGCTTGATGGCACTGTTGATGACACCTTAAATCATTTTACTGATGATGGAGAGTAGACTGATGGGGCGGTAATTGGCCAGGTTGAACTTGCCCTGCTTTTTGTGTACAGGACATACCTGGGTATCTGTCATAAGCTTCCATTTTACTTTATCCCTTTCTTTAAGCCCCTCGACATCCAGGGGGCTCTGGATTTCAGGGAGTGCATTTGCTCTGAAGCCTTATTATTTCTTCCTTGAATGCCTCCCATTGTTCTGGCACGGATTTACCTTCAAGTAGCTGTTTCCAGTCCACTGTAGCGAAATCACATCTCAGCTTAGTAAAATTAGCTTTTCCCCAATTGAGAAATTTTTTTCCTGGTCTATCTTTGTCCTTCTCTATAACTACCCTAATCTAACTGAATTATGATCACTCCCACCAAAGTGCTCCCCAACTGATACCCCTTCCACCTGCCCACCTTCATTCCTAAAGCTAAGTCCAGAACAGCCCCCTCTCTTGTTGGGTTTGCTAATAACTGGATAAAAACCAAAAGTTCTCCTGAATATATTTTAAGAATTCTGCTCCCTCAATTCCTTTCACATTAATTCTATCCCAGTTACTATTGGAGTAGTTAAATCCCCTACTATTACTGTCCTATTGTTCTTGCACTTATCAGCGAATTGCCTACATATCTGCTCTTCTATCTTCCTCTGACTGTTTGGGTGTCTATAGTACACTCCCAGTAGTTTGATTGCCCCTTTTTTGTTCTTCAGTTCAATCTATATGGTCTCATTTGATGTTCCTTCAACCATATCATTCCTCCTCACATTTATAATTGTTTATTTAATCAATATTGTGACCCTTCCCTTTTATCCCCCTCTCTAGCTCATCTATAAACCCTGTAACCAGGAATGTTGAGCTGCCATTCCTGTCCTTCTTTTAGCCATGTCTCAGTAATAGCTATAATATCACATTGCCACGTGTCAATCTATGCTCTCAGTTCATCTACTTTATTCCCTAGACTCTTTACATTGAATTATACACCATTTAAGACTGCCAGCTCCCTTGTTGTTTGTTTTCTAGCCTTTGTTTCTTTTGCCTTCCAAGCACGCTTACTAATTTCCTGCCTTCCATTTCCAACTTTTCTTCTCTCCTTTCTGAATTTACTGTCAGGTTCCCATCACCCTGCCAAGCTCGTTTAGACCCTCCCCAATAGTACTAGCAAATCTCCAGTGAGGGATATTGGGCCCAGCCCTGTTGAGGTGCAATATTGGTCCATAATTTGCTGTGACAGGGCATCGAACAGCATCTGTCATTAGTTAGACTTGCCCTTGCATGTTATGTTTTGTAAATATTTTTTGTGAGGTGATAATGTTGCAGCGAGGGAAACTGGGCATGTGGGACCTAAATAACAGGGCAAGTGACTCTCTATCTCCTTAACTAATCAAATTAAAGAATTCAGAAATTACCAACACACTGTTCAAGGAATTGTAAATTAGAGTGGGTGAATTCAATACCAAATCAGGCACAGAAAGAGAAATAAGAAGCTGGAAAGAAAGATTGGATTAAGAGAGAGAGAGAAAGAAAAGGAGACAAAAAGGAAAAGTTTAAAAAAATGGCATTTTAAAATCTTGGACAACTAAAATTTGAAGGGATGAGACTCACACTTACAATAGTTTGCAATATTATTCAGTGCCAGAATGATTGGCAGTAATTAACACTCACCACATTGTTAAAAAGGCACTTAGACTGAAATAGACAGGACTTAAGTTTCTGTGGTAAGTTTAATTTGTATTATGCAAATCGAATCATAGACTGATACAGCACAGAAGGACGTTACACAGCTCAACACACCTGTACCAGGGCTTTGAACAATTTATCCAATCACCCATTTCCTTGCTATTTCCCCATAGCCTTGTAATCTTTCCCCAACAAGAATATATCCAATTCCTTTTTGAAAGTGATTATTGTATTGTATCCCCGAATGCCCCGGCCCCGTAACAAGCTCTTAAAGGAGCTTAATGGCCCCTTAATTGGAGGCGAGTGGCTTCCACATTCAGTCTTCACATTGAGAATCGCGGACTGCCCTGGAGGCATGGTGTTCCAGAGACGACCTCCAGCACCGCGATTTTTAAATCGCGTCCACTCCGGTTCCAGACCCCGCAGCGTTTCGAAAATCCAGCCTGAGATTTCCAAATCAACATTATTATAAAATGAATAGCTACCACAGGCATTAAACTAATGCTGACTGGAAAATTTAGGTTGCATTGTTCAATAAATTCCATATCAGCAACATGTTTTGGTTCCCTGAGGTTTTCCCTCATAAGTATACATTATGTCAGTTTTTATTATGGGGTTTTGTTTTCTGACACATCCAGATTGGGAGAAAAAATATAGAACTGCAGATAATATTATTCATAAAGGTCACTTATCCATTTTAGGATAAGATTGCCTAATCAGCGTAATGAAATTGAGTAGCAAAGTAACAATACCACTTTCACCTGTGACAAATGCACCGATGGTCTTTATATTTTCCAATGATTAAGCCACTATACTACAGGGACTAACTGCTGTCTGTGATTCAAGTGGACCATTTCAAGATATAGTAATGTCAACTATCCACTTATGTAAGGCATGATTGATCTCCTCTGATTTTTAAAGTATATTTAGTCTATTTCACTTGATTTAAAAAATCCTGTCTTACAGTTTAGTTGTAAAGAGCTGTGGAGTCTAATAATGTGATCCCTGCATTTATTTTGCCAGCTTGAGACGATATTGCTTGCTGCACCAGTAGAATAGTCTCTACCCACCATCCACCCCTCAGGAAGGGAGGTACTGCTAATAAACTTCTTGTAGGTGCAACATCCGTGACCAGTGGGCTCAGAAAAAACTTCATGAGATTGAACTTTTGTGGTGGTTTCCAATCTCCTGTCATAGCTCCAATAGAAGATTGCCAAAACTCCCTGGCGAAATGGTATGTTTTTCCAGGATTTTCATTGATCTTGCCCTGAAGTAATGGTGTGAGATGAGAAGACCCACTCTGGAAATTTCATGCAAACTTGAGCAAAAACCTTGATATTGATTTGAACCTAGAAATAATTATTTTAGTTTAAACAATGGTAAGCAACATTTTTGCACAGTATTTTATTCATGACACTCTTCCAATATGGAGAATATTTGGTGGCACCTTTGCTGACCAATCTAAAATGGAGCTTCCAGGTGCAACTTCTGTGACAGGTGTGCACCAGAGAACATGCACTGCTTAATCGATCCCAATCTGTTTTTTACATAACTGTTAGTTTGCACAAGCCACTTGTTTGTTTTAATGGCAATCTCCTAAATTTAGGAAGGTGCATGTAGGCAATCCTGATGGTACTGGTCATCCCTGATACCTGAACCAAATAAGGTTTCCTATTGTAATCACCTCCAGGGTTCGTTACACTGGCTCAAATGTGCAATAGGGAAGCAGTATGCTAAACCCTTTCTTCTAATTGTAGAGACTGTTGTAGAGATGGAGCAGAGTAGTACAAAAACCCATCCCATGAATTGTAAATAGGTGAGACCCAAATACTGATCCTTGCAGCATTCCGTTACTTAAAGCCTGCCAACCTGAAAATGTCCCATTTATTCCTTCTGTCTGTTAACCAATCCTCAATCCATGCTAATATACTACGCCTAATCCCATGAGTTCTAATTTTGTGTAATACTTCTTGTGTGGCACCTTATCAAATGCTTTTTGAAAATCCAAATACACAAAGTCCATCAGTTCCCCCTTATCCGTCCCACAAGTTACATCCTCAAAAAACTCAGATTTATCAAACATAATTTCCTTTGGTGAAACTGGACTTTCTGTATCTCTTATAAGTAGAACTTCTACCTGAACACTTCGCAACATGCAATACAATATTAGCAATAGAGTTCGAGGGTTTGCTCAGATCCTGGGAGCAGAGACCTTGCAACTTTTACTTGCATTTTCGGTGTATTGCCCCTAACCATGTCCCAGACAAAGAAAGTCTTCATCTTAATTAAATCATTGATCATACATATCTTTCTGTATTCCTACAGATAGGTCATTCTTGGTGGTATATTTTAAAATCAAGGAAGGAACAGCCATCATTTTATTATGAATTATCATATCTGATTTAATATGTGTAAAGGCCACTGTTCAATTACTCCTTGTGTCAATTCAGGTAATTGAAAATGCTTGTAACTTCCTCATGTCAATTATGGTTGGTAAATTGCTTGTAAATCTCAGGATGAAATGGCTTTTTTTTTTGCATTTTAGACACTTCTTGCATCTACAAATAATTTGTTTGTGAATTTGACATTTGAAATGTGAAACTGGTATGTGATGGATGCATGTCAGATAATGTGCACATTATACCTGTGTGGGGGGTAGGAGGAACATGGCAGGTTATGAGGATTTCCCAGTGTGAGAGCAGGAAGCAGGGTAGGAAGGATACAGTAGATGATAATATGCATTATAGTAAGAAGGCTGGGAGAGGGATAAGAGGGATACAACTTTCCAAAAATTACAGCTCAGACCAAGGGGAGGACTTAAGGCCCTGCCGGAGCTGGGAATGGAGGCAGACGGGCACAGAATTTTGTGCTTCCGGCTGGTGTGCTGGTGCTCTGGCTCCCTCTTGGCAGCAGACCTGGGGGGCGGGGAGGAGAGGGGGTGGGGGGTGGCGTTGGTGAGTGCTCCAAGCAGGTTTAGAGGCCCTTCCGGCCTGCTTGAGTGCAGCAGCAACTGTAGGCCACCCTGTAGAGGGGATCCTCCTCCCACCACAGTGGTAGCCCAGCTGCAAGTTTTAAGTTTGAACAAGTTGGAGAGAGGGCTCCTCCATTTTGGGGCGCCCTCTCCTTCACCTACCTGCCATGGCATCCTGCTGTGGCTTTCAAGCTGGAAGGCCTCCTATTGGCCCTCCAGCTTTGAGAGCCCTCGTGCCATCCTTAATTAAACAACGAGCCAACTCTCTGGCCAACAATTGACCAATTCAGGGAAAATCACAGATGAATGACTATTTCGCACAGAGTGCTGAATTCTCTCAGCCCGCCACCGAAATTGTCGACAGGCGAAGAAATGATGGCCTGCCCATGCAGGCCACACGCCAAAGGACTGCCCCGATTCCAAGTGCGGCAGCTCATTTAAATAGCCTGGTGGGCTACGCCCCCCGCCCTCTGATCACATGGAGGGGGTGGGCTGTCTGTCCCCGGCAATGGCGGCAGCTGCCTGTGCACAGGCGCTGGCGTCATTTTTGAAGCGCTGTTAGCCCGACCGGCAAATTTAAATATTTGAAGGAAGATTAAATGAAATTAAATAAAACCTCTCTTTTGCCCCTCACCCACCCCCCAATAACAATTAAATTAATTATTTGCCTTCCCCCCCCCCATCAAAACACCTTCCTTTACCATCTGACCTTTCCCCCAAAGTGCACAAACTTTAAACTATAACTCTTCCCACCATCCCCGACACCCATGACTTTAATTTGAGCCCATTCCCCCCACCCCGCACTAAGAAATTTAACCTCCTCCCCTCCCCACCAGTGTTGTTCCCTGTTTCCCCGGATGGGGTTTGGAAGGCGCAGCACTACCAGTTGCTGGGGTGAAGATCGTGGCGGGAATTCAGGAGGCGATGGGATAGTAATTAATGCAGGTATTTTAATGTATTTAAATATTTAAATTGCAGTCCTGGTGCCGAGCAGCAGAGGGGCCGTCACCAGGTTCTCCGCTGCTGGTAATGTCGGGCCGGGCCCTGCCAGCGTTGAGGCCTAGGGCGGGCCGCATCCAGGGCCATCTTCAGGAACCCTGCCCCACCCCACCGCCACGGATCCCGACGTTGAGGGCTCTATAGAATCCAGCCCACAGTGTAGGCTTCTGACCCCTACTTGAGACTGTCAGCAGGGTTCAGAAGCCTGCAGGGAAAATCCTGCCCTGGGAGTTGACTGGTACAAATATAACTTCTCTTTACTCGGGAGCCCAGATGATATCATCATCTTTTTCAGAAGAAGAACTGATAAAATGCCAACTGTGTAGATCTTTTTAGTGATTTATTTTGACTGAATAGGATCTTTCCCAGGAAAGTATACATACTGATCTTGGGAGCAACTGTTTTCACAACCTTATCCTGTTGCATTTGACCATTGAGATTTGGACATTGCACAGGAGCTCGATGGTTAACGTCCTTCGTAATCAGAAAGTTTGAGGTTATGCCCCACTGGAGGAATTGAACACACAGGGCTGAATTTTATAAGCCCACTGCTGATTTTGGCGCTGAGCAAAAGAAATGGCAGCGCGCACGCCAAAGATCCGCCGCAATTTCAAGCGCAGTGGCTCACTTAAATAGCTGGGGCAGGTCGCCCACCATCACCCCCCCCCGCCCCCCACCCCCACCCCCCTGCTGATCACGGGGAGGGCTCGGGCGGACTATCCCCTGCAATGGTTTCAGCTGCCTGTGTGCTGGCGCTGATGCCATTTTTAAAGAGCTGTCAGCCCTACCGGCTTATTTAAATATTTAAAGAAAGAATAAATGAAAATAAATAAATACATCATTTTTGCCCCTCTCACATCCCCTCAGAACAATTACATTTATTGTTTGCCCTTTCCCCCCAAAGCACTTACCTTTACCATCTGACCTTCCCCCGCCTCCCGCACAGCTGCACAAACTTTAAACTATAACCCTTCCCACCATCCCCTACACCCATGATGTTAATTTGACCCTGTTCCCCATCCCCCCACCCCCCACACTGATAAACTTACCTCCCCACCAGTATTGTGCCTCGTTTCCCCGGACAAGGATCTGACAGTGCGGGAGTGCCGGCTACCGGGGTGAAGATTGCAGCGGGACATTAGGAGGCGAGGTAAGTTTATTTAAATTAATTATTTACATTGATTTTAATATTCAAGTTGTGGTCCCGTCGCCCAGCAGCCGGGAGGCCGCCACGGAGCCTTGCTGCCACTGGGAGGATTGGGCCAGGCCCTGCTGGTGTCGAGGTCCCTGACGGGCCTCCTCCAGGCCCTCCCTCCCCCCACGGATCCTGACATCGAGGGCTCCTTAAAATCCAGCCCACAGTCTTGGTTGACCATTCAGTACAGTACTGAGGGAGTGTTGCATTTATTGCAGCAAACTGACTGAACAGCCACATCATAGCTATTTGTGAGACCTTGCTGTGTACAAATGCCTGTTACATTTGCCTACATAAGTCACTTGCCTATATAAGTCACTACTCTTCAAAGTAATTAATTGTATGTGAAACACTATGAAACACAACTGAGGTGTGATAAGGAGCTATATAAATACAAGTGTTTATTTAATTTAATATAATAAGGATGCTGTATATTTGGCTTTCTTGACACTCCTCCCTTCCATTCCATTGTGTACATAATGCATGCTGATTTTTGTCATCCAAGACTGCAAACAATTTATTACTATACCCAGAAGCTAGTTTCCTAGCTCAGTATATTTCTGAGCAAGTTAGTCCAACAGTTTACATTCATTAAAATTGATGCTAATCAATATGCATTTGTTAAACTGCACATTCAAAATTGGAATCTTGTAATCACCAGTTTAAAAAAAAAATGCAAACATGCTGGTGTTAAAGCCTACAAGGCTAATGCATAGTTGAGTGTTTGCTTCTTCTTGCCAGACATTTTGCAAAATGGGACAATACTGGGTTAAATTTGCCCTGTTCTGCCCACCTGAATAATGTCAGCTAGGCCTGAGAAAGTGGTGGAGGCAAGTTCAATCGAAGCATTCAAAAGGGAATTCGACAGTTATATGAAAAGGAAGAAAGTGCAGTGTTATGGGAAGAAGGCAGGGGAATGGAACTGAGGAAATTGCTCTTTCAGAGAGCCAGTGCAGACACAATGGGCCGAATTACCTCCTTCTGCACTGTAATGATTCTGTGATTTTTATATTGCTACTAATAGAACCTGAATAAAGTTTTTTAAATATTTAAAAGTACAATAATGAGAGTAATTCTGTGATTTCAGTCAAAGGCTGTGCTTACAGTACAACAGGAAAACCTGGAGCTACTATAGAAGCATAAGAAATAGGAGCAGGAGTAGGCCATTCGGACCCTCGAACCTGCTCGGCCATTCAATAAGATCGTGGTTAATCTGATTGTGGCCTTAACTCCACTTTACTGCCAGTCCCCCATAACCCTTAACTTCATTGTAAATCAAAAATCTGTCTAACTCAGCCTTGAATATATTTAAAGACCCAGCCTCCTTTGCTCTCTGGGGAAGGAAATTCCAAAGATTAACCACCCTCCGGGAGAAGAAATTCCTCCTCATTTCCATCTTAAAAGGGAGACCCCTTATTTTGAAACTTTGCCCCCTAGTTCTAGATTCCCTCACGAGGGAAACATCCTCTCAGCATCTACCCTGACAAGCCCCCTCAGAATCTTATATGTTTCAATAAGATCACCTCTCATTCTTCTAAACACCAAGAAGTATAGGTCCAACCTGCTCAACCTTTCCTCATAAGACAACCACTTAATCCCAGGAATCAGCCTAATGAACCTTCTCTGAACTGCTTCCAATGCAAGTATATCCCTCCTTAAGTAAGGAATACGCTGTACTCTAGGTGCGGTTTCACCAATGCCATGCAGAGTTGTAGCAAGACTTTCCAACTTTTATACTGTCAAGAAAATGTACTAGGTTGAATGATGATTCTTTAATCAACTGGCTTGAAAACTGAATATTAAACTGGTGGAGATGAACCACTCAAACCTTGTAAGCTTCGAATTCTGCCTGCTGACCATGAGACTGAGGCATATTCCCTGCTACAGACTGTAGTGTTCAGTGGTTTAAGTGATTTGTGTTTGTGTTAGTCTGTTCACCGATCTATGCTCACTGTGCTTAATTATAAGCTTGAGTGTGGTGCTAGTGGGTAGAGAAGTTTTCGGAAAGAACTAACAGGGATTCCCTCAAAGGAATTCAGCTGCATCGCTGTCTCCCGGAGAACCAATGAATCAGTATTCATATCTTCAAACCGGAAGCCAAAGAACAATCGAATCAGCAACCATGTCTTCAAACTGGAAGCCTCAGGACCACCAAAGGAAAGTTGCGCGCCAACCAAATTCAGCCTGAAGCCAGCTGAGTCATCTGGACAAGCCTTATTGAAGGCAAATGGAGACTGAAAGGCCAAAGCTACTCTCTTCTGTTGTCGCTAATGAAAACATTAAGACAAACACAGACACGACCGAGCACAGACACAGCCACTTTGCTATACAAATATGCCTAATCCATGGACAAGTAGATGGTCAACCTGGAGTGAAAGCCAGAGAAGGAGGCCAGTTATTAGCCATAATGATGTGACTGCATTAATCCCATTGAAGTCAGGAAGACTGATGTAACAACTGCTCATTAAAGATGCATTTAGCTATTTACCTGAGCTGCTTATTTCAAGGAAGCCTGTTAATCCCATGTATCTGAGAAAATACCTCAAGCAATTTTCTGCAACACTGTCCTTTGCACTTCCTCAGTTACTATCATTAGCCATCATTTGTTATGCTTCTAACTTATTCTATCCTGTCAAACACATTCTCTGGACAAAGTTAATTGCTTGCCATTTTAATTCACCACCCTGCTGTCCTGCTCACATTTCTGTCCTTGGCCTGCTGCAGTGTTCCAGTGAACCTCAATGCCAGCTCAAGGAGCAGCACCTCATTTTCCAATTGGGCACTCCACAGCCCTCTGGATTCAACATTGAGTTCAACAATTTCAGAACATGGCTTCCTTTTACTTTTCTTTTCTTTTTTAACCATGTGCCTGTCTTCAACTTTTTTTTATGTTTTTGCTTTTGGACAGAGCTGTTCATTATTCTGCCATTAACACTCTCTCTGGACTCATGCTTTGTCTTTTACTATAACTATTAGCACTCCCTTTGCCTTTGTTCCATGACATCTTTGTTATTTAATCTCTCCTGCCATCTGCCCTATCACACACCTTCCCTTTTGTTCTTCTTCCCCCGCCCCCTTTCACTTGTTCAAAGCCTATTACATTTCTAAACTTTGCCAGTTCATATGAAAGGTCACAGACCTGCAACGCTAACTGTTTCTCTCTCCACATATGCTGCCAGACCTGCTGAGAATTTCCAGCACTTCCTGTTTTGATTTCAGATTTCCAGCATCAGCAATATTTTGCTTTGCTGTGTATCATGTCAGTTGTAGGTAAAAGAGTATGCTGACCAACCAGGTTAGGGAAAGCACAGATGAAATTGCTGTCTCCAAGCAATGCCATATCTGGCCCACCATCTCTGCCTCGAGATTGTATTGTGATCTTCTAGCATGTTGAACAAAAGAGTCTTACGTGTATTGGCAATTGGGGCTTCTCTATGTGCAATGCAAGCAGGGTGTTTGGCCTTAGCTGTGTGTTATGCGTCTACGCTCGAACAACAAAAACTTGTATTTATAGAGCACCTATAATGTAATAAAACATCCCAAGGTGCTTCACAGGAGCATTATGAAACAAAATACGACACCGAGCCACATCAGGGGATATTAGGGCAGATGATGCAGATGGTCAAAGTGATAGGTTTTAAGGAGTGTCTTAAAGAAAGAAAGCAAAGAAGAGAGGTGGAGGTGTAGGGAGGGTATTCCAGAGCTTGGGGCCTAGGCAACTGAAGGCACAGCCACCAATGGTGGAGCGGTTAAAATCAGGGATGCCCAAGAGGCCAGAATTAGAGGAACACCAATACCTAGGATGGTTGTGGGGCTGGAGGAGATTACAGAGATAGGGAGGTGCGAGGCCATGGAGTGATTTGAAAATAAGAATGATAATTTTTAAATAAAGATGGTGCTTGACTGAGAGCCAACACAGGTCAACAAGCCCAGGGGTGATAGGTGAATAAGACTTATTGTGAGTTAAGACATGGACAGCAGAGTTTTGGATGATCTCAACTTTATGGAGTGTACTTTATGGGTGGCACAGTGGCGCAATGGTTAGCACCACAGCCTCACAGCTCCAGCGACCTGGGTTCAATTCTGGGTACTGCCTGTGTGGAGTTTGCAAGTTCTCCCTGTGACTGCGTGGGTTTTCGCTGGATGCTCCGGTTTCCTCCCACAGCCAAAGACTTGCAGGTTGATGGGTCAATTGACCATTATAAATTGCCCCGAGTATAGACAGGTGGTAGGGGAATATAGGGAAGGTGGGGATGTGGTAGGAATATGGGATTAGTGCAGGATTAGTATAAACGGGTGGTTGATGGTCGGCACAGACTCGGTGGGCCGAAGGGCCTGTTTTTGTGCTGTATCTCTAAATAAAAAAAATAAAAATAAATTAAATAAATAAATTGAATGTGGTAAACCAGCCGGGAGTGCATTGGAATAGTCAAGTCTAGAGGTAACGAAGGCATGAATGAGGATTTCAGCAGCAGATGAGCTGTGTCAGGGGTAAAGTTGGGTGATGTTACAGAGGTGGAAATAGGTATTCTTAGTGATGGTGCAAATATGAGGTCAGAAGCTCATCTCGGGGTCAAATGTGACACCAAGTTTATGAACAAACTGGCTTAATCTCAGACTCCGAAAGAGGGATGGAGTCAGTATCTAGGGAACGGAGTTTGGAATGGGGACTGAAAACAATGGCTTCAGTCTTCCCTATATTTAACAGGAGGAAATTTCTGCTCATCCAGTACTGGATGTCAGATAAGCAGTCTGATATTTTAGCAACAGTGGAGGAATCAAGAGAGGTGGTACGGAGGTAAAGCTTAGTATTGTCCTTGTTCATGTGCACTGGAGTGCTGACATTGGGCTGCATTAGAGTGCTAAAGTGGGAGTTTTGTGACTGAGGGTAATTAAGGGTTAGTTTTATCTAAAGTCTAGTCTTTCTTTTATTTAGTAAACTAACTTAACAGTTGCTGTTTGGGTTGGAGAAGGTGAGTTTTAGACCAGCTTTAAACAGAGCTCACTCAGGCTCTGCTTGCACCACAAGCAGCCTGTCTGCACAGGAAGGGGGACAGAGAGGAAGAGCAATAGTAATAGGGGATTCTATAGTCGGGGAACAGATAGGCGCTACTGTGGCTGTCAACTGTGACTCCAGGATAGTGTGTTGCCTCCCTGGTGCCAGGGTCCGGGATGTCACTGAACGGCTGCAGGGCATCCTGAAGGGGGAGGGTGATAAGGCAGAGGTCATGGTACATGTTGGTACCAATGACATAGGTAGAAAGAGGGATGAGGTCTTGCATCAAGAATTCAGGGAGTTAGGCAGTAGATTAAAAAGCAGGACCTCTCTGGTTGTAATCACTGGATTACTCACAGTGCCACGTGCTAGCGAGTATTGAAATAGGAGAATAGCACAGATGAATGCGTGGCTTAAGAGTTGGTGCAGGAGGAGGGTTTTAGATTCCTGGGCCACTGGGACCGTTTCTGGGGAAGGTGGGACCTGTACAAGCGGGACGGTCTACATCTGAACCAAAGGGGGACTAACATCCTTGCTGGCGGGTTTGCTAGTGCTGTTGGGAAGAGTTTAAACTAATTTGGCAGGGGGAGGGGACACAGACTCCTGGCAGAATAGGGACACAGCAAAACACAGGAAAGCAAACAAGTCACAGGGAATACAGTGGAAGTAAGTTTCAAGGGAGTAAGACCAGGATGGATGGCCTCTACTTTAATGCCAGGAGTATTACAGGTAAAACGGATGAGTTAAGGGCAAGGATTGACACGTGGAATTGTGATATAGTAGCCATCATGGAGACATGGTTGAGGGAGGGGCAGGATGGACAGCTCAATATCCCGGGATATAGAATCTTCAGGCGAGAAGAGGAGGGGGCAAAAGAGGAGGGGGCATTGCAATATTAGTTAAGGAGTCAGTTACTGCAGTAAGGAACAAAGAACAAAGAACAGTACAGCACAGGAACAGGCCATTCGGCCCTCCAAGCCTGCACCGATCTTGATACCTGCCTAAACTAACACCTTCTGCACTTACGGGGCCCATATCCCTCTATTCCCTTCCTATTCATATATTTGTCAAGATGTCTCTTAAACGTCGCTATCGTATCTGCTTCCACCACCTCCCCTGGCAGCAAGTTCCAAGCACTCACCACCCTCTGTGTAAAAAAAAAAAACTTGCCTCGCACGTCCCCTCTAAACTTTGCCCCTCGCACCTTAAACCTGTGTCCCCTAGTAAGTGACTCTTCCACCCTGGGAAAAAGCTTCTGACTATCCACTCTGTCCATACCGCTCATAACTTTGTAAACCTCTATCATGTCACCCCTCCACCTCCGTCGTTCCAGTGAAAACAATCCGAGTTTTTCCAACCTCTCCTCATAGCTAATGCCCTCCAGACCAGGCAACGTCCTGGTCAACCTCCTCTGTACCCTCTCCAAAGCCTGCACGTCCTTCTGGTAGTGTGGCAACAAGAATTGCACGCAATATTCTAAATGTGGCCGAACGAAGGTTCTGTGCAGCTGAAACATGACTTGCCAATTTTTATACTCTATGCCCCGACCGATGAAGGCAAGCATGCCATATGCCTTCTTGAATACCTTATCCACCTGCGTTGCCACTTTCAGTGACCTGTGGACCTGTACGCCCAGATCGCTCTGCCTGTCAATACTCCTAAGGGTTCTGCCATTTACTGTATACCTCCCACCTGCATTAGACCTTCAAAAATGCATTACCTCACATTTGTCTGGATTAAACTCCATCTGCCATTTCTCCGCCCAAGTCTCCAACCGATCTATATCCTGCTGTATCCTCTGACAATCCTCATCATTATCCGCAACTCCACCAACCTTTGTGTCCGCAAACTTACTAATCAGACCAGCTACATTTTACTCCAAATCATTTATATATACTACAAACAGCAAAGGTCCCAGCACTGATCCCTGCGGAACACCACTAGTCACATCCCTCCATTCAGAAAAACACCCATCCACTGTTACCCTCTGTCTTCTATGACCGAGCCAGTTCTGTATCCATCTTGCCAGCTCACCTCTGATCCCGTGTGACTTCACCTTTTGCACCAGTCTGCCATGCGGGACCTTGTCAAAGGCTTTACTAAAGTCCATATGGACAACATCCACTGCCCTTCCTTCATCAATCATCTTGGTCACTTCCTCAAAAAACTCAATCAAATTAGTAAGACACGACCTCCCCTTCACAAAACGATGCTGTCTCTCGCTAATAAGTTCGTTTGTTTCCAAGTGGGAGTAAATCCTGTCCTGAATAATCCTCTCTAATAGTTTCCCTACCACTGACGTAAGGCTCACCGGCCTATAATTTCCTGGATTATCCTTGCTACCCTTCTTAAACAAAGGCACAACATTGGCTATTCTCCAGTCCTCTGCGACCTCACCTGTCGCCAATGAGGATACAAAGATTTCTGTCATGGCCCCAGCAATTTCTTCCCTTGCCTCCCTCAGTATTCTGGGGTAGATCCCATCAGGCCCTGGGGACTTATCTACCTTAATGTTTTGCAAGACACCCAACACCTCCTCCTTTTTGATAATGAGATGACTGAGACTATCTACACTCCCTTCCCTAGGCTCATCATCCACCGAGTCCTTCTCTTTGGTGAATACTGATGCAAAGTACTCATTTAGCACCTCGCCCATTTCCTCTGGCTCCACACATAGATTCCCATCTCTGTCCTTGAGTGGGCCAACCCGTTCCCTGGTTACCCTCTTGCTCTTTATATATGTATAAAAAGCCTTGGGATTTTCCTTAATCCTGTTTGTCAATGACTTTTCATGACCCCTTTTAGCCCTCCTAACTCCTTGCTTAAGTTCCTTCCTACTGTCTTTATATTCCTCAAGTGTTTCATCTCTTCCTAGCCTTCCAGCCCTTACAAATGCTTCCTTTTTCTTTTTGACTTGGTTCACAATATCCCGTGTTATCCAAGCTTCCCGAAACTTGCCAAACTTGTCTTTCTTCCTCACAGAACATGCTGGTCCTGGATTCTAATCAGCTGACGTTTGAAAGTCTCCCACATGTCAGATGTTGATTTACTCTCAAACAGCCGCCCCCAATCTAAATTCTCCAGTTCCTGCCTAATATTGTTATAATTAGCCTTCCCCCAATTTAGTACCTTCACCCGAGGACTACTCTTATCCTTATCCACAAGTACCTTAAAACTTATGGAATTATGGTCACTGTTCCCCTACTGAAACTTCGACCACCTGGCCGGGCTCATTCCCCAATACCAGGTCCAGTATGGCCCCATCCCTAGTTGGACTATCTACATACTGTTTCAAGAAGCCCTCCTGAATGCTCCTCACAAATTCTGCCCCATCCAAGCCCCTAGCACTAAGTGAGTCCCAGTCAATATTGGGGAAGTTAAAATCACCCACCACCACAACCCTGTTACCTTTACATCTTTCCAAAATCTGTCTACATATCTGCTCCTCTACCTCCCACTGGCTGTTGAGAGGCCTGTAGTAAGCCCCCAACATCGTGACTGCACCCTTCCTATTCCTGAGCTCCACCCATATTGCCTCGCTGCATGACCCCTCTGAGGTGTCCTCCCGCAGTACAGCTGTGATATTCTCCTTAACCAGTAATACAACTCCCCCACCCCTTTTACATCCCCCTCTATCCCGCCTGAAACTTCTAAAGCCTGGAACATTTAGCTGCCAATCCTGCCCTTCCCTCAACCAAGTCTCTGTAATAGCAACAACATCATATTTCCAAGCACTAATCCAAGCTCTAAGTTCATCTGCCTTCCCTGTTATACTTCTCACATTGAAACAAATGCACTTCAGACCACCAGTCCCCCTGTGCTCGGCAACATCTCCCTGCTTGCTCGTCCTCTTAGTCCTACTGGCCTTATTTACTATGTCCTCCTCATTTACTTCACTCGCTGTCCTACTGCTCTGGTTCCCATCCCCCTGCCACACTAGTTTAAACCCTCCCGAGTGACGCGAGCAAACCTTGCAGCCAGGATATTAGTGCCCTTCCAGTTTAGAAGCAACCCGTCCTTCTTGTACAGGTCCCATCTGTCCCTGAAGAGAGCCCAATGGTCCAGATATCTGAAACCCTCCCTTCTACACCAGCTGCTCAGCCACGTCTTTATCTGCACTATCTTCCTATTTCTAGCCTCACTGGCATGTGGCACAGGGAGTAATCCAGAGATTACAACCCTAGAGGTCCTGTTTTTTAACTTACTACCTCACTCCCTAAACTCCCCCTGCAGGACCTCATCACTCTTCCTGCCTATGTCATTGGTACCGATGTGTACCACAACCTCTGGCTGTTCACCCTTCCCCTTCAGAATGCCCCCTGTCCGTTCAGAGACATCCTTGACCCTGGCACCAGGGAGGCAACATACCATCCTGGAGTCTCTTTCACGTCGCAGAAGCGCCTATCTGTGCCCCTGACTATAGAGTCCCCTATAACTATTGCTCTTCTGCGCTTTGTCCCTCCCTGCTGAACAACAGTGCCAGCCGTGGTGCCACTGCTCTGGCTGCTGCTGTTTTCCCCTGATAGGCCATCCCCCCCAACAGTATCCAAAACGGTATACTTGTAAGAGAGGGGGGTAGCCACAGGAGATTCCTGCACTGACTGCCTGCCCCTTCTAGTGGTCACCCCATCTATCTGCCTGCCCCTTGGGTGTAACCACTTCTCTAAAACTCCTGTCTTATGACGCATTCCGCCACCTGCATGCTCCTAAGTGCATCCAGTTGCCGCTCCAACCGATCCATGCGGTCTGTGAGGAGCTGCAACTGGGTACACTTCCTGCAGATGTAGTCCCCCAGAACGCTGGAAGCGTCACGGACTTCCCACAGGAGAGATGATATCTTGGAGGGGGCATCAAATGAAGCTTTATGGGTAGAGTTTAGGAATAAAAAAGGGACAGCCACATTGCTAGGTGTTTGTTATAGACCCCCCAGATAGTCAGCGGGAAATTGAGGAGCAAATATGTGCGCAATTTGCAGAGGTGTGTAAAAATAATAGGGTAATTATATTAGGTGATTTCAACTTTCCCAACATTAATTGGGATAGTCATCGTGTTAAGGGCTTAGATGGAGTGGAGTTCTTAAAATGTATACAGGAGAATTTTTTAGCTCAATAGGTAGAGGATCCAACAAGGGAAGGTGCAGTGTTGGACCTAATTCTGGGGAATGAAGCCGGACAGGTGGTTGATGTGTTGGTGGGGGACATTTTGGTGATAGCGACCACAACATGGTACAATTTAAGCTTGTTATGGAGAAAGAAACAGACAAGTTGCAAAAAATGTTTTTGGATTGGGGGAGAGCGAATTTTAGTAAAATAAGGTCAAGGTAGACTGGAAAGAGTTACTTGTCAGGAAATCTACAGAAGAGCAGTGGGGGGCATTCAGAAATGAAATGGGGAGGGTACAGGCCCAACATGTTCCCTCTAGGGTAATAGATAGGAGCAACAAGCCCAGAGAATCATGGATAACCAGAAACATTCAGAGTATGATGAGAAGGAAAAGAAAGGCTTATATCAAATACAAGGAGAGCAAATCAACGGAAGCATTAGTGGAGTACAGAAAGTGTAGGATAGAGCTTAAGAAAGCAATTAGGAGAGCAAAGAGGGGATATGAGAAAGTTCTGGCTGGTAAAAGTGGGGAAAATCCCAAGATATTCTATAAGAATATCAATGGGAAGAGGATAACCAGGGAAAAGAGTAGGACCCATTGGGGACGAGGGGGAAATCTGTAGGTGGAGCCAGTGGACATTGGTAGGATGTTGAACGAATACTTCACATTTTTAAAAATTCATTTGTGGGATGTGGGCGTCACTGGCCAGGCCAGCATTTATTGCCCATCCCTAATTGCCCTTGAGAAGGTGGTGGTGAACTGAGTGGCTTGCTGGGCCATTTCAGAGGGCATGTAAGAATCAACCACATTGCTGTGGGTCTGGAGTCACATGTAGGCCAGACCAGGTAAGGACAGCAGATTTCCTTCCCTAAAGGACATTAGTGAACCAGATGGGTTTTTACAACAATCGACAATGGTTTCATGGCCATCATTAGACTAGCTTTTAACAAGATTATGAGGGGCATGGACAGGGTGGATAGGGAACAGCTTTTCCCCTTAGTTGAAGGGTCAGTTACGAGGGGGCAAAAGTTTAAGGTGAGGGGCAGGGAGGTTTAAGGGGGATTTGAGGAAGAACTTTTTTACCCAGAGGGTGGTGACGGTCTGGAATGCACTGCCTGGGAGGGTGGTAGAGATGGGTTGCCTCACATACTTTAAAAAGTACCTGGATGAGCACTTGGCATGTCATAACATTCAAGGCTATGGTCCAAATGCTGGCAAATGGGATTAGGTAGACAGGTCAGGCGTCTTCAATGCATCGGTGCACTCGATGGGCCGAAGGGCCTCTTCTGCACTGTGTTATTCTGTGATTCTGTGATGTGAAAACTGATGCTGTGCTTTTGGATGAAGTCACTGAGGGCAGCATGTGGATAAGAAATAGGGGCCAAGGATAGATCCTTGGGGGACACCAGAGGTAACCGTGTGGCAGCAGGAAGTGAAACCATTTCAAATGATTCTCTGGCTCCAATTAGATAGATCAGAATGGAACCAAGTGAGAGCAGTCCCATGCAGCTGGACGACAGTGGAGAGGTGTTGGAGGAGGTTGGTGTGGTCAATCATGTCAAAGGCTTGTAGACCCAGTCAAAACACCTTTAGCAATAACACATAAGAACTTAATTAAAACAAAGGGGCCAGTAACACAACAATGAACAATGTGTTGAAGTGCGATGAGTAGAAAGGGGCACAGCACACAGATAGCCAAGTAATTGTAGATATGATTATGGAAAAGGTATTGAAGAGGATCCCAGAAACTGTCCTTGAACTTAGCAGATATAGGGAGTCGTCATGGACACCAGATATGATTAAACTCATAATAGACAATGGGAAACTGTGACGTTTTCAACAGGTTCTCACTGAGCCAAATCAGGAATTATCATTATGTCATTATACCAGACCCCTATGAGTAAGTAAGAGGGGCGGGTCTTAGAAACAAGATTTAACCCCTGACTGAAATTGAGGAAAGTACGAGAACCCCGGGGAAGAACATTCGAGAAGATACCCTGAGCCAGGGGCTCGGAGAACAGAAGAGCAGCCGCAAGTCCGAGACTGATCACCTCGTGTCTTGACGAGTGGTATATTGTGCAAGTAGTGAGAGCTTATACTTCGATGAGTTTTGATACTGTACAAGTAGTGAGAGCTTGTACTTCGATGAGTTTTGATACTGTACAAGTAGTGAGAGCTTGTACTTGGTGATTTAGTGTGTGAATAAAATATTGATATACCTTTCACCAATCGGATTCCGCGGATTCTTTAAGAGTAAGTGCAGATTAGGCACAACAGGCTGCAGACAGGTTGAGAAGGACAGGACAAGGACGAGTTCACCTGTGTCATGGTCACATACAATGTCAATTGTGACTTTGTTAAGAGCTGTTTCAGTACTGTGGCAGGGGCAGAAACCTAATTGGAGGGATTCAAGTATGGATTTCTAGGAAAAATGTGTTCGGATTTGGGAAGTGACAACGTGTTCACGGACTTTGGTGAGGGAAGAGAGGTTGGAGGTGGAACGGTAGTTTGCAAGGACAGTGGGGTTAAGGGATTTTTTTTTGAGGAGAGGAGTAATGCCAGATTTAAAGGAGAGAGGGACAAAACCTGAAGAGAGAGAACTATTAACAATATTGGCTAACTTGGGGACCAGGAGGGAAAGTTGGGTGATCAGCAATTTAGTGGGAACTGGAACAAGGGAGCAGGAGGTGGGTCTCATGGACAATATGAACTTGGAGAGGGGATGACGGTAGATAGGAGAGAAACTACACAAAGGTGCAAATTCAGCTCTATGGCAAGGGGTGGGGGGGAGCATTAAGGAAGTTTGGTCAGAAGAGTTAGTGGAAAGGAGGGACGTGGTAGAACCTGCTCCCCCACACCCTCTCCCCCTGCCCCCCACCCCACCCGTCCCCAACCAACATATATGTAATTCTCTTTATTGTGGGAGTTAAGTCTGTTGTTGGTCTTTTGGTTGTGCTGGTTTCCAAGACAGCCCTACTATTGATTCAGCCATGTCTACTGCTGTTGTGGCTGTCTGGTGCTCAGCCAACCTGACAAAAGCAAACATCTATTGGAGATCAGATTGAGAAAAGGCAAGGATTCACATGTTGAAACTGGACAAGAGAGGCTGAATTTGTAGATCTAGTGCTTTCTCAGTGAATCCTTTTCACTCAAGAACTATCCAGTTTCCAGAAATTGCACAGTACTCACCCTGTCCTCTTTTATCTCGTACAAATGCAGTCGTTCAAGTGGCAACTGAAACTAATTGAATGCTGCTCAGCTACTTAACAGGTACGGACAGCCCATCAGCCAGCCTGCTATGCAAGCAGTAGTTTCCTCAATTTACACATTTTAAGAAAAAAGGAGACATCTATCATTGATGACAGTGCAGGTGTATATTCTCCTAAAAACGCACAGTAACACAGTTAACCCACAATTAGCCTAGTTACAGCAAAGTCCTGGATCTTGTTAAGCAAACCAAAGACCATCACTGTATTGGTTATTCTTATAGTTCCATTGTATTTTTACAATATTACTTCATTTTCAATGACATTGCTTATGGACCAAAATAAAGATGGCATTTCCATCTTGCTGTGATTGCCTGCTTGCACTCCCTAATTATTTCTGTCTCCCTCTGTTTGTTTCTGTTTGACTTTTTTCTATCTGCATTCTCTTGTCTTTCATTACACTTTCTCTTACTGTTTCTGCATTTCTCTTAGCTTCCAACTGTTCTTGTCATTTTCTTCCCGTGTCGTTTTTTTTGCTCCTGTTTGTATATCTCTGTATATTCTCTCTCTGTAGATCTTTTACATATGTATATTTGTGTGTGTATATGTATATATAATCTATAGCATGCAGTAAGGTGGGAGGCAAAAGGGATTGAATTGAAGATCAATACTGGAGCTGGGTGTGGTGTTGCTATCCAGGAGCTGCTATAACATGCACAGTTAGGAAACTGGAGACTAGTGTAGAGAGGGATTCAGGCCAGAAGACAGTGGAAGGCCATGTTGGGCAAATCAGTTAACCAAGACTTGATGCTAGGAGGGAGAACGATTGAGGCAATAGGGAGTGGTGGGTTGGCACTCGGAGGAAATGAAACAGGCATGTAGAAAAGATATTATAATGTATATAATTTGCATAATTATATTTTACAAAGTTATTTAATGTGCAGTATTTACATTGTATCAAAACGCACTCTTCTTGATTATATATACTATGGCCCTAAAATTCCACAGGGTTCTCCCAATCTACTGCCACAACTTTGACAGAAGAACTGAAATCCTGGAGAAATGGCATAAACAGGTATTGGGAGTCCAACTAAGTTTATGGCAGGAGATCTGGAGAACTCCAGGGAAATATAAGATGCATGTTTTCATTTTAATTTATTGCACAGGATAGCAATTTATTTTAATTAATGCAGTGTGTTGTTGTGATAGTTAAGCTGACTCATTGCCTGTTGTGAGGGGCACAGTTCACACAGGTGCCTAACCTGGAGATCTTGGCTATCTGTGAAAGGGCTCCAGTTGGCACTGAGACCATAAGAATTATTATGCCATGTTACGTTTTCCGAATTTTATCAAACCCATTCATTTCACAGACCACTTATAATCTGCTCCACTATGGCCTCTAGCCAACTCATTTGCTAAAAGATTGAATCATTTCTGGCTAGTGAAGACTGGGTGCAAGGATAAGCGTCTGTGCTGGAATGCTTAGGCTCAAGCCCTACCTGATCAACCATCACATTTATATCAGACTGGTAAACTGCAGACACCTGATGGGTATTCCCAGGCAGCTTGCTGACAAATATCATTTGAATTTTGGGAGATACAGGTAGGTCTTGCAAGAGGTCCAGGAGTGGGACGAGGGAGGTCGTGGTAGCAATTGGGAGGTGGGCGTGCAAGCGGCAGCTGGCAGCAACTCATAGTTTTAATGTGAAATCAGGAGGAGCACTCCTGCACCTCATGGCTCTACATCTAGTTACCTTTTTTTGAAAACTTGCAGGACTGCTGGTTAGGCGGCCTGTGGACCAGGTTTTCCTTAGCACAGCCAGCCTAGCAGGCCAAACCAATTTAGTGAAGGCAGCATCAAACAGATATTAGGTCCCTTATTTGCATATGCAAAGAACCAAATACCTGTTTCAGGCCTGGGCGCTAGAAACCTCATTTGATGCCTATACCAATATGGCAGATGCTTCGCTTCCAGCTCAGAATATATGCCATATTGAATGCTGCTGGCACCTGTTCTTACTCATAAAACTGGCTCAACCTCATTGATTTTCTAGGCTTCATCCTCCCAAACCTGCCAGCCTCTTGATGCCACATCTTATAGTCCTTGCAGCTCAGAAGCTACTATGCTTCGCATCATTTTATGATCTCTGCCTGTACAAACATAAGACTGCAGCAATGTAGAAGCTGGAGGCTGTTTTATAATAAACTGTTTCTGAAAGTAATTTGATCAGATATAAAACCAGAAAATGCGAGAAACATTCAGCAGGCCAAGCAGCATCAGTGGAGAGAGGAAGGTAGGGGTATAGTTTCAGGTCAATATAATTCTACAAATCTCATATCTTTAAAAGAACCTAGATGGTCATCAGTTGCACCTATGTTGTTGTTTGAGCAACAATGCTGAACAATACTGTGCCCTTTGAAATGAAAACAGTTTTATTCTCTGCAGCTGGCATGTGACCAGCAGCATGGAATGCAGGGCAATGCCTTTTCCAAGGAATCTCCCCTGATTCCTTCATTTATAGGGAAGGTAAATTGGAATGATGGCTCTCAGGAGAGCAACTTCAGCCATGGCTCATGACAGCCTTGCATTAATTAAAGACAGAAGTACAGCACAAACCCATGCTACAACCAAAATATCAAATATTCCATTGATATTAATGCTTCAGTTGTTTCGACTGTTGGGGAGATGGAAGGGAAGGGGTACTTACAGGATAACTTCCAACTCCCAAGGACTTCAAGAATAATTGTCATCCACTATAAGTTCCATGACTTTACCCTGCCAAGAAGCTTCACCTTGCAGGCCAGTGACCAAGATGAAAAAGCCACAGCAGAATAAGAAAAAATGTGAAAAAGGCAATGAACAATGAGCTGCAAAACCAACAATGCAGAAGGACTGGTACAGCAGGCAATAATTGATGACCAATGCACATTTTAGGGGAAAATTGTATAAACATTTTTAACAGAAGGTGATACAAGACTAGGCAGATGGGAGTGACTGGCAGGATTACATTTTGACTGCTCTAGCAATGAACTAGTACAGATGCAAGGCTGAATTTTATGCTCCTCTGGAAGGTGGGTTATATGTGCAGTGGGGGGGGGGGGGTGGTAGTGGGGGCGGTGAATCGGCGTGGAGTCATCCACCATGGAAATCGACGCCGTAATGCTGCGGTGAACTGCTGTGATGGCACCTCTGCACTGCCGCGGCGGCATTGGCATTTACATATGTTAAACACTCTTTAGCATACATCTGCATCTAATAATAACGATCTTACCAGGCGTTCATAATCTTGTGTTGGGTGTTGGCACTCATGTGCCTTCAGTTTCGTATCTTTAAAAAGCTGGCGGCACCGAGACGAGAGTCCTCGATGACTCGAAAGAGTAATTTACTTTACTGCTGTTATCTGGGGAAGTAGTTGGTTGGAGGAACTCAGAAACTTCATTGTCTCTGGGGTTGGGGGGTAGGTGCGGGTGGGTGGTGTGGTTGGAAGAATTCGGAAAGTGATCTGTCTGTGAGGGGGGTTTGGGAGAACATGGCAAGTGCATTGTCTATGGGGGGGTGGAGTTGGGATAACTCTGCAACTGTCGAGGTGGTTTTCTTTCGAAAGGCTAGTGCAGGGCACTGAAATGTGCTGAAGTTATTTACAGGGGCCTTCTTACTAGGGTATCGACATGAGCACTGAGCAGCATGAGGTATAAACTCATTACATCACATCCTGTGATGATGCTTAAGATCTATACACATAATCTATCCAGCAACAGCTTATGTACATTACACTACATCTCCGCCCAAGTCTCTGACTTCACTCATCAGGTCTGTAACGCTGTGGGGTTCTCACAACTCTGCCAGAGCCTGTTCTTCTTTCACTTGTTTGGAGTATTGTGTCTTTTCAGTTCTTCCTCACTTTCCTGTGTGTGAGTGGAACTATTGGATGACTCATGGCCTCTGTCTTCACCGTTATCTGGGTTATCTGTTATTGATTGTATCATCGGTTCATCAGCTCTCTCTGGTAGCTGGTTCTCTTGATATTTCATGAATTCTTCTGGGTGGTATCATCTCTTTGCAAGATGGAGGTGGACCATAACTGTCCTTTTCACATGAGAAAGGTCCCCTTGAGCCACTTTCTCTTCCCCTCCCCCCCATTCCTCCACTTCGTGTTGCCCTTGAAGGAAGGGGCCTTTTAGGTGGTGGTACCTTCCTCTTATGGTAGTGCTGTTCCTTCTTCTGAATCCACTCACCGTGCCCAGCTTTCTGAGGGGAACCTCTCATTCCCCCTCACATCCACCGAGGAAGACCTCTTAGGGGTGGAGGAGGCCTACGTTGTCTACTATTTTCAACTGCTGATCTAATAGCTGGCTGTACTTTAATGGGTTTTGCATCCAAAGGCTTCCCATTCATCTCCCGGGCTGTATCCCTCGCATCTCCTGAAGGTAACGAAAGAAAAACCCCTCGACTTATTTGTTTCACTATCTTTCATCAGCAGAACTTCTACTATTCTTCTATATTACCCAAACACTGCAGCGTGCCTTTTCATTGGTTGTCTGGATACTGAAACAAATGAAGAGTTTTCCAGGACAATCTGCTTCCACCCTGTGTAACCTCTGTAAGGCTAGGCACACCTTTTTACTAAGGAGCAAACAGGCTTGGTTCCTAATGATATACAGGGTTTCCAGGATCATGTAGTTTCTGTGTGTTATGGTTGTCTATATTTCTCCCACAACCTTCAGCTGAAACCCTCCTGGCCCGTATATTGTTTTGTTGGTTTTCTTAAGCTTTTGTTCCCTCGGCCAAAATGTTTGATCAGACAGGATAGAGACTGCTGCTCTTGTATCTAATGTGAATTTGGTTTTATTTTCTCCCACTAGAATTTCTGCTTCCAAGCAATCTTCATTTTTTCCCTGTACTTCTCCGAGCGAGATTATTAATTGTTTGTCCCTCCTTTATTTCCTCTATCTTTTTACCAGTCATCATTATTTGTTTTCTTGTGTGACAGACCTGCTGAAAGTGCCCCTTTCTCTTGCACCAGAAACATTCAGCTTTCTGGGGTGAGGGGGGGTGGTGGGGAGGGCAATTTTCCCACCGGTGCCTCTCCCGGCCACACCTAATGCAAATCCATGTTGCTGCCTATAGGTGTCTTTCCCACCTCTCAGGCCTTCTGGCACCATTACTCTCTGCCTTCTGAAAGGACCCGACTGATTCCAGAATTTTTGAAGCTGGTCTCCCCCGATCCCTCCCGAACTCGTAGTCGATTATTCTTTCGTACTTCTGCCTGCCTGCTTAATAAAATGACTTTTTTCAAAATCAAATCCTCTTTCAACAGAGGCTGGTCTGACAACACTTCGTCTATAATCCCGACTACTATTCTGTCCTGAATCAGTTCCTCTCGCAGATTCTCATCGTCACAGTCCTCTGCTACTTTATACAGATCATTAATAAATGCATAAATACTTTCACAACTATTTGGGTGTGCCTGTTGAACTTATCTCTCTCTACGATTACATCACTCCTGATTTGAAAGTATCCTTTGAATACTTTAATCACCTCGCCTTATGAGGTTTCTTGTTCATCGATCCCCAGGGCAGTCAGAATGTCGTTCGCACTGTCTCCCATGGCGTAAAGCAAAACAGTGACCTGTTCTTTTCAGTCTGACTATTAAATCTGACTCAGATTGGTACCTGTCGAATCTTTGAATCCATTTTGGCCACGCTTTGGCCTGGTTGGACCCTGCTGCTTGCTCAAAGCTTTCTGGTAATGGTATCGATTTTACTGTGTTTCTTCTAAGTCTTCAATCTCTTCTGTTTTCTTATGCTGGAAAAGTCATTATTACCATTGTCACCATGTACTATCTTGCCAATATGCTATTAGTATTGAACGAGGAAAGTAGACTCTGGGTCAGTGTAACTCGAGCTTATTTACAGGGCTCTTCTTACTAGGGTATCTACATGAACACTGAGCAGCACAAGATACAGACTCATGACATTGCATCCTGTGATGATGCTTAAGGTCGATATACATAACCTACCCAGCAACAGCTTATGTACCTTCAACTACAGAAGGAAGCTGAAGGTCCAAGGAGGATAGAGATGGGTATGATTCACCCTGTTTTCTTGGATCCCCGTGCTGTGCTGAGGCGAATCCGCTGGATGCGGACCCAAGAGGCAGCTGCGGCAAAAGAGCCTGCCAAACGTGAGCAACAACAGCCGAGAACACAATGAAGAGCACAGATACAGCAGCGAGTATATGGAACTCGCCTGACATACCTACAGATGTGTGAGCGGAACTGCTGGAGAAGACTGCAGCTATACAGAGAGGCCATCACAGTAGTTACACTCACGCCATGGTGGAAGGCAGTTATCTATCAATGAAAGTTGAGGATTTGCACCACTGAATCTTTAATTACATTCAACATGAGATATCTATTTCACCCATGAATGCTCATGTGTGTCAAGGTGTCTTTTTATATATGTTTGTGTGTGCTCCTGCATGGTACATCCCCTGTGATAGCAGCTGGACTGGAGGCAGGCTGCTGATCATGATGCCTCTATAGAGCTTGGGATGACTTTGGCGAGGTCCTCTGGATGCCTGAGGCTTGGAGGCCCCATCTGCCTGAAGGCTTCCTGCACTGGTACAGGAGTGCACTCAGGTGTTGTGGTTGCTGGAGCTTGGCTCACTGGTGGAGGGGATGAGAGCCAGCGTGCACACTTGAATCACCCGGAGGGGAGGCCCCAGATGTGCAGCGCATCCTCTTTTCCTCCCTCTTAAGGCTCCTTGGAGTCTCCCTGCCCACTGGAGAAGGACTAGGAACTGGAACATTCTTCGAACTCCTGGTCTTTATCTCACCCTACCACTGCTGAGTGGACCTCATGGCCAAGGCAATGGTTTGCAGGCCATTGCACATCTGTGGAATGTGGATCTCCAAGAGGATCACCAACCTCTCGATGGATGAAGCCATGTGCACATATGCCTGGGACATGGCAGCAGTCATGGCATGGATGGACTCCCCCACCATCCGCTCAAGTCTACACCTGGCCTCTGGCATCTGCTGTTGCGTTACCTCTCCCTGCAACTCCAGCATTCCCTTTGCTGCTAAAACCAAAGGCTCAACATCAGCCTGGGGCTCAGCATGGGCCTAGCCACCCACAGACCTCTGACTGTCAGAGGCCTCGGCTGTCTTAGCCTCAGCCAGCTGCTCAGTCGCATGTGTTGTGCTCTCCCCAGATTGTGACCCTGACTGTAAAGACGAGCGGATTCCCACCGAGGTGAAAGTATCTGCGTTGGTGGAGGTGCAGGAGAGTCATGGGACGGTGCATCCTCTGAGTGCTCCTCCTCAGAGGTTGTCATCCATTGCTTGGGATCTGTGGTCTCCTGTAAACGGAAACCTGCAAGATACAATGCAACAACATGTGTGTTAGTTAGGCTACAGATATCCCATTAAGGACAGCATGCCAGAATTAATTCACCGTGACCATTGAATTTGTATCTGATCAGCAATTATCCCTTTCTTGTGCTGGGACCCCGAGCTCCATGTCTGAGATAGCGAGTTCTCTTTGGCTCCCAGCTAGTTGTAGTGCCTCCTCTTCAGCTTGACTTAAAGGACGCAGATCATCCATTCTTCCACCAGTCCTGGCTGTCTTCCTCCTGTTATGGGCCCTCTTCTCCTTAAAGAGCAAGGATGCAGATATTGAACATTGCCAAACTTCAACATCAAGGTTCTACTAATGTGTACACTTATCAATACCTGGGGAATGCTTTGTCTGGTATACTGACTCTAGCTGTCATGGGTCTAACTTGCTCTGAGGTATTAACAAGGGAGACTTGATTCACAGAGGAAGCCAGTCATCTACCAGCAATCTGTTATGACCTCCCTGTCTTTGAAATGGCAGTGGCACCTATGTTTTGACCCATGTAGTGACAACAAGATCACACCAAGCAATTTTGGAATGTGCCATTTACCTTTTCCTACACTGGACCCAGTTGTGTCACGTGGCCCACGGCTACTAAAGTCCTCTGCAATCTCTGTCCAGGCTTGTTTGGTCAGGTGGGACGACCTTTTCTTGCCATCGCTGGAGAAAAGGACTCCCGCCGTTCCCTTGCAGCTTGGAGGAGAATAAAGAGGGACGCATCACTAAACCGTGGGGCCAACCTTACTCAGACCTCTGACATGATCAGAAGGATACCCAATGGGGTGGCTTGCTGAGTTTTAACTTTTTGGAACAGCACAGAGTGAGCTTCCATAGAATGCAGGAAGACAGTGAATGCAGGGCTGGTAAGCTTTTAAAGATGGCACCAGCACCTGTCTCCATTTCAGTCTCCGCCCCATGATTGAGGGGGCGGCCACCTCCATTATGCAAAATGGCCACCTGCTGCATAATCGCGGTGGCGCAGCCGATCACGGGACAAACGAGACTGCCGCTACTTTGTGCACCTATCGCTGCTCCCGGCAGTGTGATCAGAAAATTCAGCCCATAATGGGCTAATGCCCTCCTTTTGTGCTGTAAAGCTTGCATGGTTCTACAAATGCAATGCTCATTAGGGTAATATTTTGCAAATTTGCAGTCTGGATTGGGGCGTCTACCCTACAATGTGTAATAAGAACTGAAGTTTAAGCTGAATTTTGCAGGAGTTCATCTTTCCATGAATAGTATCATGCGACAGAACCTCTGCAATAACTTCAACGTTCAACATAAGGGCAGGCAATATGTTGCATGTGTGACATGGTAGACATGTAATTGTGGAGTACATCTTCAGAACAGTTCAGCATGCTTCTGTGCTCAAATTCTCCATCTGCCATTAGAAAACATGGATGTGAATTCCCATGGGGGTATCACAAATTCCTACCATAATTTTAGCGATAGATCAGCAGAAACCCTGAGGAAAGGTCTGTTTTTAGCCATTTACCCCATTTTTCTAGCAATTCTGCCAATTCCCCCATCAAAGTTAGGTGAGGAAATTGGGAGAGCCCCAGAGAAATTCAAAACAATTGGAAAATCACCATTTATTTACATCTTTGCATTTTTTGTCAATTGTTGAATATTCCAGGTTATTTCTATTTTCATCCACAACTGGAACAATTTGAATCCCAATGCAAATAAAAAGTTGCAGATTGATTTTTCTTGATGCTCTTATGAAAACATAAATATATTTGTTTAATTACCAATGTGTGTGTGTTCGTAGCAGACTTGTTTTTGATAGAAACTGATGATTTATGTTGTAAATTCAGCAGGTTCAGTCTGAAAATAACCGTTAATTAAATATTAGGCATAGATAAGATCCTACACATATAAAAGGATAATTTTATTAAAGCTACAAGCAGTGAACTGCAAAATATGTTGTGCTTGAGTAATGAAACAAATTGCTCTTAATCTGTAAAGCAGATATTGGCTCAATAATCCCACAGATCATCCAGGCTCTCACCAAGTAATGGCCACCCATGAAGAACAAACTAATCTAGCATCCTAATGATATCCAAAAATAATACTTGCAGTTACCTGGATTTACCTACTGTAAATTGTAAATCAGTAAAAAAACAACAGTCCCAGCTCTGGGGCTGTACCACCACTCATGGTTACACCGAGATCTTACCCACCAGTGCCTTCCAATACTGACCCACTGGTGGGCCCCATTTCTGTCCAAGTGAAAACCTTATGGGTGTACTGTCTTCCATAGATACACTGGTTCCCGACGGAGCCACTGAAGCTGGAATTCCTACAATAGGGAGGCCCCCACCCTTGTTGCACTCCCTGACAACTTTCATCTCTTAAGGGGGATGAGCAGAGATTTTGCCATTTATAAGGCTGACTGGATCTTGCCAGAAACCTGACAGCTGGTGACTTTTGTTTGGAGGGTTTTGCTGGTCTAACATCATATCATATGGTGGGATACCAGTGGCACCTCTGAGGAATTTCAGCAACCCACCCCACCCCCCCCCCCCCCCCCCACCCACTTCCCTTTGTATTTAGGTAGAACTTTTGATTCACTGACCAGGAAAAGAAGTGAACAGGTCAATTTCACAGGGAAAATTAATTTTAACTGAGAATACATAAAGGGGTGAGGAAAGAATTGTGGCTAGCTTTTCCAAAATTCTGAGT
This sequence comes from Heterodontus francisci, assembly GCF_036365525.1. NCBI lineage: Eukaryota > Metazoa > Chordata > Chondrichthyes > Heterodontiformes > Heterodontidae > Heterodontus > Heterodontus francisci. Next base: position 167,525,068 of record NC_090375.1, on the reverse strand, counting down.
TCTACAGTGCAAAGTTGACAGCAGCAGCCACATGTGATTTCAACATTTTGAACAATTATTTGCCACAATTTGCAATAACTTCTCCCTCAATAACATGGGTAGCAATTTTCCATATTTGGCACGAAGCCTCTGACCACTGGAACTTCCGTCCAGGTAAAGGGCAGAGAGTGGGTGCATAACCAATCTGTCCCTGACCTGTGGGGCAGAGCCAAAATCCATCAGGATTCTACTTATATGTATATCCAGATATATAAATGAACCCATGAAAGTGAAATACAAGAAAAGACTAGTTGCTCTATCTTATACAGTAGCCATGTTACCTATGCGCACTCCTCCAGTTGACCTGCCACACAATCTCTAGGGAGAAGTAAAATAACTTGGGCTAGTTTAGGGGGAAAAAAGACTCTGGAATTTCTTCTCTGACTCCAGAAGGCAATCAAGCAAGGTTCAGGAGGCCAGTGTGACACATCCTCTTCCCCACTCCCAGCTATTTTCTACATGTATATTGGCTACACTCAGTGTTTCCAGTGAATTTACAATCACTGCAGCAGCTACAAGTTGTTCCATAGTTTGGTTCCCTTTGAAAAGCACCCCTTGACATCTAACCTAGTTCTGTGCTCACGTCCCTAGACTTTCCTTGACTCGCTACATAGAATGAATCTAATCCTTTCATTATTTGTTTAGTAGTACAGAACTTGAGTATTGTCGAAACTTTTCGTCTGCACTCATCAGGATAATCGCAAGAATAACAAATGTAAGGAAAAACAGCAACTTATACTGTATGAGAAGAGAGTGCTGATTGGTTGGCAAGTAAACTCTGATTGGTAGAGGCATTGCCATGGCAAATGAACCAGTTTATGGTGACTGACAGTTAACTGCCAAGCTTTGTTTAAAATTTAAACCAGGCAGCTTGACTCTGATTGGTCAAGGCATTGTCTGAGGAATGAACCAGCGAATGGCTGTCACTTACTTTGTTCAGCTGAAACAGGTGCAATGTTTGCACATATTCTTTCTGTCTGCAAAGAACAGGGCCCTGCGTGTTAATATATGCAGCTTCTAGTACAGGCAAATGCGGCACACTGCGAGCTTTACTGACAATCTTAAATTAGTTGTCAGCGTAATTCTTAGCACACTGAGGATTATGTAGCAAATGTTGTCCAATCGCAGAATCACATCTAATGTTGGACACTGTGTTTTGAGTTTTGCAAGCACAGGCTGGTTGGGTACGGCCTGTATCTTGCCCGTTGCGAAAAGCTTCGACAACATGTCTCTATTTTCAGCAATAACCTTTCATTATTTTAAAGATTTCAGTGAAATCTCAAAGTCTATGCTTTTTGAGGATAAAAAAAAACAGCTCAAGAAATGTATTGAAGGAATGAGGGCTTTTTAAATGATCTATCAAACACGTGGCCCTTCTCTGAACTTCCTCCAGGGCTTCTCTAACACCTATCATTTGAGGGCACAAAAACTAGGCACAGTATTCTAAATAAGGCTGAATTAATTCCTTATACAAAGGCAGTATAGTTTTGTTTTTAATTGTCCTACCATTCTATTATAACACTTTGTTTACTTTTGCCTTGTGGTACGAGTCATGAACTTTCAGAGGTTCAGGTACTGTAACATGTATTTCTCCTTTACAATAGCTTTAGGGTGCACAATGCCATATTGTGTTCACATGCTTGGCACTGGCCCTACATGTATGCATGACACTACAATACTCTATATTAAGTGGCATCTGCCAGACATGGGCGTTTTTCCACTATTTCATCTAGTTCTGGCAGTCATTATTCATTGGGGAGCGGTAGGTGAGTATTCTTGATGCTTTCCACCTTTCCCCATTCGCTACCACCAACACCACCCCCCACCCCCACTCCCCCTCACCACCGCCCAATAAGTCAAAGTAAAAATATTCGGGTAAATCCTGCCCAATATGTCTTATAAATGCTTCAGCAGATCTATCATCAATTAATGTGTTTGGGAAGAGATCTTATCTTTATTCAAACACAGAATAACTCCCTTCAGAGTTGAGGATTTATTTTTTTTCCAGTCTTGATGGGCCCCAGATGACCTCAGGTGCAACCATTGCAGGCCAACTGTGCATTCCAAGGGTGGATCAAGATGGGTGCGACTAAAATGCCCTTGCTGTCATTGGTGGTCTGCAATGATCATTCAAATAACTGTTCCCGTTATCTGGGATGAGATGTATAGTTTAGGGCGAGGGAAAACGGGTTCCACACTGCCTCACCTGTGACAACTGAAGGGCCCCAGTGAAACATCTGGATCTGAATGTTTCGGGACTCTGGGTCTAAAAATTTCCTGAGTTTCTCTCAGTTGGGAGTAGATTATAAATATGCCCAGCCTGCACCCAATGGTTAAACTCAATGGGCATGCATGAGTAGACTTCAAGTTCGCTGCAGCAAGAATCATATTGTTCCAATTGATATGTAGCCTCAAGAAAGATATATCCAATTAGCTGACTTAAAAACTAAATGAGAAAAAAATGGGCAAGTGACGATAATCCAGCATGATTTAAACTGAGATCACAAGATGCAAATGCTTAGGGAAAGAATGAGGAGCAGCAGATGTAATTTATGCAGAAAATACTGGAAATGCTGTAAACAGAGAAACAGAGTTTATGTTTCAGGCTGATGACCTATCGTCAGAGCTGACATTTTTTTTGGCTCCACAGATGCTGCCTGATGTGCTGAATATTTTCAGCATTTTCTGTTTTATTTTCAGGTTTCCAGCATCTGGAGTATTTTGTTTCTGTAATTTATGCAGATCTACACAAGGTTTGAAAACTGAATGCAAAAAGGAAATATAAATAAATTGAAGGAGTCGCTAAAATCCTGTAATTGCAGCATAAACAAGCAAATAAAGCAAAGCTGAATGAACTCATCAGATATGCATACATCCTTGGCCATTTAAAATGCTCTGAAATGTCTCACTGCATGTGTAGAGTGCTGCAGCAATGTATGGTGTAGTTATTCACTGGGACTTTCTATCTTAATGCAACTCTATGATCCATTATTAGCCCTTTTATATTTAGCAAAGAGTGTACATTTCATTTGCTGTTAAATGTCATAATCCTCTCTGCTGACCTGTCTTGCTCTACCAATACACTGGAGAGAACTGAGCTAAGACAACAATTTATCAGACTTCTACTCCTGACATTGAACTGTCAGGCTATGTGATATGAGGGTAGAAGTTATAGTCACTACAACTACAAGTCAGTGCTCAGCATATTCCTTCATAGCTGTTAGTTTGAACCAAAGAAACAACTGCACCATCCTTGGTGAGGGCTCAGTGTTTGGAGTCTATTTAAAACAGTACTTTTTTTTCTCTCTGGCATGGTGTGCGGGGGAGGAGAGGAAGTACTCCAGTGATGCAATCCCCAGATTTCCACAATACACAGGTTTGTGCATACTCTCTGTTTAATTTTGTATTATCTCTAGCCCCAGAACTCTCTGCCCCTACCGGCATTGAATACCAGCATTCCTCCAATCACCACAGCACACTTCACTCTACTTCCATCTGCTCCTGCTGCAGCATTCTATACCTCCTACTATCCTTGCTATTACTTCATTCACCTCTTCACACTCCAGCACCACTATTCTACCTTGACATGCACATCCTCAAAGCATCTCATGATGCTACCACAAACACTCACCTCCCTTTCTTGCAGAACAAGCTCACAACAAATTACAGGAACAGGTGAGGACAGAAGGAGGGAGAAAGTCCATTAATCTCTTCTTCCCAGTCAAGAAGGAAATTATAAGGATGGAATTCAATCAGGGGTATGGTGACTGGTGAGGCTGGAGGATGTGTTCTGCAGGAATCTTGCCTTGCTTACATGTTTTCTGTTCTCACTGAAATATCACTTTCACACACCATGCACGACAAAAAAGCAGATGCTTTCAGCAGCCACTTACCTGTCTCAACTTATCCTTGACACTAAATACTAATCCTTGTTCCTCGTATCCCTTCCAGGTGAAGCAAATATAGAACTCCCAGAAAATGATCACTTCATCATCTGCAACAGCTCAGACAGACACCATGCATTCTTTACCATATAGGCTAGATAGGTCTGCATTGAGTGACTTATTGAGATCTGCTGCAGAGGGCATACATGAAGGGCTTGAGGGCAGAGGCTGTTATATTCCAGAAAGAAAGTTGGAGAAGGATAGAACTAGAGACAATCTTCACACATTTTTATTAGCTCTATTTACAGAGATACACATTACAAACATGCACCTCCTAACCCAACAACCACTGTTCAGTATATATAGGAGCACTAGTGAATTCCCAGTTAATGCCCACTACCTGCAGACATAGAATCAGAGAGTGGTTACAGCACAGAAAGAGGTCATTCAGCCTGTCATGTCCATGCCGGCATGGTCAAGAACAACTCACCTAGTCTCACTTGCCCACCTTTACCCTGTAGCCCTGCAAAGTTTTTCTCTTCAGCTAATTATCCGGTTCTCTTTTGAAGGCCTCGATTGAATCTGCCTCCACCACACACTCAGGTGGTGCATTCCAGGTCATTACCACTCACTGTGTAATAAGGTTTTTCCTCATGTGTTCATTGCTTCTCTTGCCAATCACCTGACATTGGTGTCCTCTGGTTCTGGATCCTTCCGCCAATGGGAACAGTTTTTGCCTATCTACTCTGTCCACACCCCTCATGATTTTGGAACTATTCTTGTGCATCTTTTCTGCACCCTCTCTAACACTTGAACCTCCTGCCTAAAGTGTGGCGCCCAGAACTGGACACAATGCTCCAGTTGAGACTGAAACAAGTGTTTTGTACTGGTTTATCATAACTTCCTTGTTCTTGTACTCTATTCCACTATTTATAAAGCCCAGGATCCCATATGCTTTATCAACCACTTTCTCAACCTATCCTGCCACCTTCAATGATTTGTGCACATATACCCCAGGGCCCTCTGCTCCTGCACCCACTTCAGAATTATACCCTTTAATTTGTATTGTCTTTCCTCGTTCTTCCTACCAGAATGAATAACTTCCCACTGTTGTGCATTAAATTTCATCTGCCACCTGTCCACCCATTCCACCAGCCTGTCTATGTCCTTGATTAAACAGAATTAATATACAATTAACAGATTCCCTTCTCTCTCTTTATATAAAGTTTAGAGTTTGTATGTACAACCAAACTTTCAAAACAAATTAAATCAAAGCCCTCAACATTTTGTACAAAACATTACATTGTGAGATGCCCCTCCTCTAGACCCTCTAATAATTGCTTTGTACATGCATTTCTTTTTGCAAAACAATCCAAAAGTTGATGGCTTGCATTCACCCATTTACTTTTTGAGATTTCGGCTGGAATTTTACCAGCACGCCGTGGGTCCTGCCGTCGGGACCAAATGCAGGCCACGTGCCTGCACAGGCCAACGGCGGGAACGCAGAGGGAATTTTACCAGCAGCCAGCAATTAAGAGGCAGCCTCCAGGGCTACCATCCCATTAAGGACGGTGGCCTGTCTCACCGAGCTGCTGGTTCAATCAGAGGGGCGGCAGACATGATAGTACCATGGATAGAGGTGGCCACTGCTGAGGCTACAAGGAGAAGGAGAAGGACTGGAAAGAAAATTTTTGAATGTGTGGGGCTGGGCCAGGCAGGCCCCAGTGATCGGAGGGGTGAAATCTCCGACAACAGCAGAGCTGCGGGGGCAGCCATTGCCACTGAGGGCCCCTCCGTGGGACATGGAGCCTCCGGAAGGAAGGTCCTCCCCCACCGGGAAGCCGCTGGGGGGCCACCTCGATGAAGTTGGAAGACTCCTTGCAAGGCAGGGGGCCACCTTTGGTCAGTGGGCATCCGAGCCACTGCCATTCCCACTTCTGGGAACATCTGGTGGTGGTGGAAAGACATTGGGCTTTCCTCCTGACACCTTCCGCCACCATTTTACCACCCCTCCTGCCTCACGGCCCATCTCCAATGGGCTGGTAAAATAGCAACCTTCCTTCCTCTCCAGCATTTGTTTCAAACCAGCAAGGTCAATCTGTAACCTTACCTCAGTCACACTTTTCATAGACTGTACATTATCCCACAATGAATGATTATCCCACAATGAATAACATTCAATGCATATACTATCTTTAGTATGCCCATTGTACAGAATCTCACTTAAAATATTGGACAACAAGAATCCCATATACACTGCCTCCACAAGAGCCAGTGTTTCACCAGCTGAAGTACTTTTAACAACCATTTTTACTTTCTTAGCTTCTCAAGCTAAAGGACAACATTTACTATTCCCACCCATCAGAAATATTATGAAACCAGCTGCAGGAGGATATTCATCAGGAAGAGTAGCATTGCTAAAAATGACTGACTTCATGTTCTCTGGGTCACCTAAGGATGGCAGCTTGTGTCTGCATGTATCCAGATTTAATGTTATTTTCATGTTTTATTTGCCCTTAAAACATTCTCTCCTTTTGGTGTTTCATCGTGGAACTTAATTCCAACACATCAAAACTACCATCTGGTTTAGTCTGAGTGCCCAATGTTATGGACAGGAGAGATGATAGTAATGTCTCCCCCTTTTCACCTTTCGGCTGACTGTAGACAGTATGTTTAAAGATAAAAACTGTTTTAGCTCCTGAGTGCTTAAATTGTCATGAACAGCCAAATGACAGGTTTTCTCTAAAATTTTAAAAGTAAGATAAATGTTTATTGTTCCACACCCCAGTAGATGCACCGACACCCACTCTCAAACTCATACAGATGCACACACGCTCAAAAAAGATCACAATTTTAAAAGTAGCATGCATTTAAGTCTTATGATTTCAAGAGTTCTCTGTTACACTTGCTTTTCCCGGGATGAATACTTGAAATGATGCAGTCGTGTAATCTTTTTTTTTCCACTGAAGAAAAGCTCTGGAGGTGTAGGAGGACAGATTTGCTGTTGCTTTATGCTCACAGCAGCAGATTTCCCTTGTTATATTCCAGTCGAGGTTCAATGGCAAAGCCCTGGTAGGGTTCCTCAGGTAGAGAGTTCAAGGCCAACTCAAGTCTCTGCCTGCATGTGGCTTAAATCTGGTGGCCTTAGGCAGGGTCTTTACTCTTCATTGGCATAGATGTTTTTTGCCCCTGTCTGCTCAGAATATGTCTTATTAAAGCCCCTTATCAGAAACCTAGTTTCTGTCATGTGACTAGAACATCTCTTTCTATTGTCCTCAAAAATAGTTTCTGATAGTTAGGCCATTGTCAGACAATGGAGTCTGGGTATCACTCATCCACATACCATCTGATAAAATATTGCTTTCCACACCCATTTTCTCCATTTCAAGTTTGGCATCAAAGAGTCTGCAACAGCATTGTGAACACAGTCTTTTAATTAATGGGAGACATGCAGCCATTTCCACAGGAAGGGTCATTTGTATTTTAATGACTTCTCCAAGACTTGTCCAGACATGAAAATTAGCATGGGGTTCTTGCGGTTCCATGTGTATTGGCAGGAAAGAGAAGGTCAACTGACCTCTCAACTCCATTTTGCTTTACAGGAAAGTGTCCATTTCAGGTTTATACTTCGTGAGTTCAGATTTATATTTCATAAGTTCATATTGCATGAATATGACACCAACCAGTTCAACTGACCAATAAAGCTTTGCAAATGCTCTGTCTCTTTAGATATAACATCATCTTTCTGTGATGTTCTAGTATGATTAAATAGGATGGGAGTTGCACTCTCTAAATAGGATTTTTGATTTAAAGTTATTCCAGACCTGCTTTGCTTAATATTTAAACCAATATATTTAAAACCCCCACAGGCCTGACTCCCAATTTTAAATTCCACTCTAATCTCATTAATAACGCATTTCTCAAATTCCACAGTACCATCCCATATCAAAATGCATCTTGAAGATGCCTGGAAATTTTCCTTTATGATACTAGTAAAACATTGCCAGATCTGCTTTTAGTTGAAACAACCTATCTTCAGTAAAATAGATCTCACGGATCATTATTCGGACCAGAGACACATTTGCTTAGTTTCCATAATTTTTCTTTTGTATTTGCTGCCTCTTTGGGTGGTTTCAGAAATACTTCTCTCTGAAAAGTATCACCCTGCAGAAATGCGTTTTTTATGCCAATTGACCTACACTTCCATGAATATGCGTCTGTAAGTACCATAAAGATTTTTAGGATTGCTTCTCCAACTGTGGGAGAACCCTCTCTAACACCCATATCACCCAGTCGCTCTTGAAAACCCCTAACAACTCACCTTGCTTTTGCCTTTTAAGTCTCATCTGCAAGGATGTTTTCAGTACAAATCCACCTATGTGACAAAACTAGCTGATCCCTATCTGGTATGTCAGAATAAACATCAAACTCTCTCCATCTAACTCCCTTTATTTTGCCTCTCTTTTTAGTTCATCCTCAAGTTCATTGACAGCCACCAAAACTTCACAATCATGACAACTGCTGCTTCTAGTTCTGTTACATGACAGTTCTGTGGTCTTTACCTCATTGTCTATTCAATTCAAGCTAGTGCCTCAACAGCACTTTTATGTCTGCGATTTTTGTTATTATTCGCTCATGGGATATGGACATCGCTGTCCAGGTCAGCAGTTGTTGCCCATCCTTAGTTGCCCTTGAGAAGGTGGTGGTGAGCTGCCTACTTGAACCGCTGCAGTCCATTTGGGGTAGATATACCCACAGTGCTATTAGGAATAAGGTTCCAGGATTTTGACCCAGCAACAGTGAAGGTACGGCGATATAGTTTCAAGTCAGGATGATGTGTAGCTTGGAGGGGAACTTGCAGATAGTGGTGTTCCCGTGCAACTGCAGCCCTTGCCCTTCTAACTGGTAGAAGTCACGGGTTTGAAAGGAGCTTTGGTGCATTGCTGCAGTGCCTCTTGTAGATGGTACACACTGCTGCCACTGTGCGTCGGTGGTGGAGGGAGTGAATGTTTGTGGATGGGGTGCCAACCAAGCGTGCTGCTTTGTCCTGGATGGTGTCGAGCTTCTTGAATGTTGTTAGAGCTGCACTCATCCAGCAAGTGGAGAGTATTCCATCACACTCCTGACTTGTGCCTTGTAGATGATGGACATGCATTGGGGAGTCAGGACGTGAGTTACTTGCTGCAGGATTCCTAGCCTCTGACCTGCTCTTGTAGTCATGGTATTTTTATGGCTACTCCAGTTCAGTTTCTTGTCAATGGTAACCCCCAGGATGTTGATAGTGGGGGATTCAGCGATTGTAATGCCATTGAATGTCAAGAGGAGGTGGTTAGATTCTCTCTTGTTTGAGATTACTCGCTCTTGCATTATCAGAAGCTTTTTCTCCAGTGCAATCATTATTGTTTTCTGATGGAAGAGTCACTTCCAGACTCACCATTAATACTTGCATAATAATACTCAAAGCAAAATAATGCGGATGCTGGAAATCTGAAATAAAAACAAGAAACGCTGGAAATACTCAGCAGGTCTGGCAGCATCTGTGGAGAGAGAAGCAGAGTTAACGTTTCAGGTCAGTGACCCTTCTTCAGAATTAGTACTTGCATTGTGCTTTCTTACGCTCTGCTCTTTCACTCCATTCTGCTCGTCCAGGGACCTCGCTTGGCCATCATCCCAAACAGTCAATCAATATTTAAACTTGCCAGTAGCTTTTCCTGCATGTCCCACAATTGTCGCATCCCTCCATTCACTAGAATTCTCTGGAATATATGTCATCCACGTACCCACTCTGGTCAATTGACCTTTGGATGTGATAGCTTTGCAATGTGCTTTGTTTACTTCTATAAGCTGCTTGGAGACTGAAATTTTGTAATTAATTCTGATTAATTGTGAAATGTACCTTAACAGTTTGCTTGCCAGGTTTGATAAGTATCATCTTACCATCATGACCTATTACCTTACCAGGGCCTTTCCATTCCCCATGTCCCTCTCTTTTATGTTATACCAAATCTCTTGAATTAAATTCTGGCCTGTATTTTATTAGGAAGACGCCTGTCCCATTGTCGGGACCAGAATCGGGTGCACGGCACATTGGGGGGCAGGAGCGGCCAGCCGCACACGATTCTGTGGCAGACAACCAAATGAGCCGTGACACCCGACCAATTGCATGGTCAGTGTCGGGCCCGGAGCTGGGGAGCACAGCATCAGGTGGCGCCTCGGCAGGTGGTAGCACCATACTCAAAGGGCTGTCAGCCCTGCATTGAGCTCTACACTGTGAAAGCCTGGGAGAGGAGGAGGCGATTGTAGAAACTGAAGAGATGTTTGAGAGGAAACCTTGGGCAGCCCCAAGCTTCCCTGATGCCTCCCTCCAGGTGCTTTTGCAGGCTGCAAGGGAGAGGAGGGACATATTGTTCCTGAGGGACGGGAGGAGGACACCTGGGAGCCAAACCAAACAGGCTTGGCTCTAGATAGCAGAGGAGGTCAGCATCCATGGTGTAATACCACAGACATGGATTCAGTGCAGCAAGCAGCTCAACGACATCATCCAGGCTGCGAGAGTGAGTACCTTGTAATGCCTTCATCCTTTTGGGCCTTGCATCTGGTCAAGCAAGACAGTGCTTTAGGAAGAGAGGGATTAACACTCCAGACATGGGCAAAGGGTCAGGGGATACAAGCTGACTTACAGAGGCATGGTGAATTGGCACTGAAAGGAGGCCCCTTGTCATAGCATAACTTCACAAGATCCCTGGAAAGGGCTCTCCCTATCACTCTGCTGCAATTGGTCTTTGACGGGGTCCTTGCAGCCAGGATGAATGAGGCCTACGATAGGTGGCCTCTCCCTGAAAGCAAGTCCTTCCTGGCCAATGGCTCCACCTTGTTGCTGCCACTGGTGAGCCTTGTCCAGCTGCTATTTTCCTGTTGCCCCCCTCTTGTAATGGCCACCCCGTAAATCTTCCAGGCCTTCGATGGTTGCCCTTTCGATGACCTCCCCTAGCAGGCGGCCATGCTTTGCCACCTCCATGTCAACATCTGAATGAGGCAAGCCTCGAAAGCCCCATGAAACCCATGCACCATTTATCAATTTCAATCCGGATAATAGAATCATTTTCATTTGTCCCTTGAAGTATTTTAATTGCCTGCCCACTGCTTTGCCATTGAACCTCCACGCTATATGTTTGCTGCCATGGACAAAATCAGGATTGGATGCCACAATGTCAGAATTCCTGTCCGCCGTGTCCCGTCCTAGTTTTATGCACACCACCAGCCCTGCCCCCACCCCCCCCCACCCCCCCATTCTGCATTCCAGTCCATTTCATTCCCTTAAAATTCTCTGTCTCATTTGGTCTGATACGATGCCTCACTGCTCTCCGAATTTTCTCCAAGACTTCAGCCTTACTGAAAGCCTACATCCCGGCATGTTAGGCATTTGAATGTGCAGAAAAAATAGAACTAATTGTTGTACTTTCTAGTGCAGGAGGACTATCACACAGCACAAAAGAAAATTTGGGATTTTGCTCATAAACTAATTGATAGGGATTATATCCTCCAACCATTTGAAGTGAATTCTTTGCATGAGCTGCCCATGCTAAGGCAGTTGACAACTTGCAGTCTGGCTGATCAGCTAAAATGTTGTGCATCATTTCATCGATCACTGCATGATTCCTTTCACAAATTCCATTGCTGAAAGAACTTTCAGCTGTGGTCTTCATGACCAATGACGTTCGTATTTTCTCACGTATCTCTGAACACGTCATTGGTGCATTCCCCTCCAATATTAGCCAGAAACTTCACTGGTGTCCTAATCTGGTCCCTATCAATTTCTCCAGGAGTCAATGATGGAGCAAATGGTTAGCTCCTTGAACAGTGCAATAGTGCCCAAAAGAGTGATATCTGGTGATGGGTCTGACGGTTATCTGGGAGCTCAGACAACTGCAATTGTATCTTTGGGGTCTAGAATCAACTCAGGATTTCAATCCATGAAGGAAAGCATTGATATAAGTGTTGAAAGAATGGATAGGGGCATGCAGAGCACCATTCCAGAGTAATATTCATGCCACACATTTGCCAGGCAATGACCATCTCCAACAAGAGAGAATCTAACCATCTCCCCTTGACATTCAATGACATTACCATCACTGAATTCCCCACCATCAAACCAGGAATCATAATTGCTTACTAGTATGATTCTAGAGTAGTGAACAGTTTTGGCTGACACGCGCAGGTCTCGACAGTGTTTTACATGATCAAGCCAGATTTGCCGATGAATTGCTAAAACAGCAACGCACCAAGGCTCCTTCGACACTACCTTTCAAACCCACCACCTCTACCACCTAGAAAGACGAGGGCAGCACATGCATGGGAACACTACCACCTGCAAGTTCCCCTCCAAGCCATACATCATCCTGACTTGGAACTATATCACCGTTCCTTCACTATTGCTGGGTCAAAATCCTGGAACTCCCTTCTTAACAGCACTGTGGGTGTACCTACTCCACATGGACTGCAGCAGTTCAATGAAGGTAGCTTACCACTACCTTCTCGAGGGAAATTAGGGAAGGCCAATAAATGCGTGCCCACAACCCATGAGCAAATTTTTTAAAAAGTGTGCACCAGACAGATTTGAGTCTGCACCCCTTGGATTTGAGAGTGCAATTGTACTGGGCCATTGTACTGGGAGTGACCAGTAAGGGAGAGAGTATTGTTTTTACTGGGTGAACACAAGGGGAAGAGGGTAATATGAGTTGAGATGCAGGTTGAAATCATAACATATGAGGAGTGCCTTGGGGTAATATTTGACTTCGCGCCATAGTGAATCACTTCCCATTTGATGTGCCCAGACCTTTATTTCAATACTTTGCACTAAGTCAAAATTACCCTGACCCTTCCAGTGCTGAAGCTGAAAGAAAAGGAGTGAAATATCTTGATGAGAAGCTCAGGGTGGGGCTTGGGGAGGTGGTAGATAATTAGGATTTTAAAGGAGATGCAAGAGGAACAAGGTGAGGTGCTCAAAGGAGAAGAAGGGGCCAGACAGGCCAAGGTATTTGGTGGTGAAAGCCACACCACCATCACAGCAGGGGTAGGGCAGAGCAGGTGATGGAAACTATAACCAGGTGAGAAAGCTTCAGTAGTGGGACAAGGTGTCGCCACCTTTGAGTCACGTTACTGTAAAAGCCATGACATCAATGCAATCATCTACAATGTCAAGGGCCTTGCTCACTGGTATATGGATATTCTGGAGGAGGTTGCAAAGAAGAATAATGATTGCTGATCTACTGGAAGCATCCAAGGGGTTAGTTTTGGGAGGCTGAGTGGGGTGGGAGGAGGTTGGTGAAATTTGTCTCCAGCGGACATGTTGGGAGGGAAGGTTGAGTAGGAAGAAGGATGGGGCACACTGGTTGATGCTCATGTGGAATCAACAATGACTGACTTGATGAACATTTAGGATAATGCTGAAGCACAAATGACAGTTATAAGCTTATCCATGATGGATTCAACTATGCAACTCATTTCGTAGATTCACCAGGAAGAATAATCAAACAGTTGTGAAAGATTCAAGACAAATATCAAGAGATATTTCTCCTATGATACTAAGAGGGACTAGGGAAAAAGATTTGTGAAGTGCTGACACTCATAAAAGGGAAAAGAGCAGATATTCATCTTATTGCAGCTGGGCATAAAGAATATTTTGGGTGCAACACATAAAGTAAAATCAGGTGCAAAATATTGCATGCACGAAATACAGCCTGCGTAATGTTCCTCTGAGCTGTGCACTGATGATGCTTTATGCCCAAATACAATTTTTTTAAAAACCTATTATAAGCTAAGTTGAGAATACAGATGCACCAGTCTTGTATCAATATTAGAATTAGAATTAGAATTAGAACATTACAGCGCAGTACAGGCCCTTCGGCCCTCGATGTTGCACCGATCTGTGAAACCATCTGACCTACACTATTCCATTTTCATCCATATGTCTATCCAATGACCACTTAAATGCCCTTAAAGTTGGCGAGTCTACTACTGTTGCAGGCAGGGCGTTCCACGCCCCTACTACTCTCTGAGTAAAGAAACTACCTCTGACATCTGTCCTATATCTATCACCCCTCAACTTAAAGCTATGTCCCCTCGTGTTTGCCATCAACATCCGAGGAAAAAGACTCTCACTATCCACCCTATCTAACCCTCTGATTATTTTATATGTCTCTATTAAGTCACCTCTCCTCCTCCTTCTCACCAACGAAAACAACCTCAAGTCCCTCAGCCTTTCCTCGTAAGACCTTCCCTCCATACCAGGCAACATCCTAGTAAATTTCCTCTGCACCCTTTCCATAGCTTCCACATCCTTCCTATAATGCGGTGACCAGAACTGCACGCAATACTCCAGGTGCGGTCTCACCAGAGTTTTGTACAGCTGCAGCATGACCTCGTGGCTCCGAAACTCGATCCCCCTACTAATAAAAGCTAACACACCATATGCCTTCTTAACAGCCCTATTAACCTGGGTAGCAACCTTCAGGGATTTATGCACCTGGACACCAAGATCTCTCTGTTCATCTACACTACCAAGAATCTTCCCATTAGCCCAGTACTCTGCATTCCTGTTACTCCTTCCAAAGAGAATCACCTCGCACTTTTCTGCATTAAACTCCATTTGCCATCTCTCAGCCCAGCTCTGCAGCCTATCTATGTCCCTCTGTACCCTACAACATCCTTCGGCACTATCCACAACTCCACCGACCTTCGTGTCATCCGCAAATTTACTAACCCACCCTTCTACACCCTCATCCAGGTCATTTATAAAAATGACAAACAGCAGTGGCCCCAAAACAGATCCTTGCGGGACACCACGAGTAACTAAACTCCAGGATGAACATTTGCCATCAACCACCACACTCTGTCTTCTTTCAGCTAGCCAATTTCTGATCCAAAGCTCTAAATCACCTTCAACCCCATACTTCCGTATTTTCTGCAATAGCCTACCATGGGGAACCTTATCAAACGCCTTACTGAAATCCATATACACCACATCCACTGCTTTACCCTCATCCAGCTGTTTGGTCACCTTCTCGAAAAACTCAATAAGGTTTGTGAGGCACGACCTACCCGTCACAAAACCGTGCTGACTATCTCTAATGAACTTATTCTTTTCAAGATGATTATAAATCCTGTCTCTTATAACCTTTTCCAACATTTTACCCACAACCGAAGTAAGGCTCACAGGTCTATAATTACCAGGGCTGTCTCTACTCCCCTTCTTGAACAAGGGGACAACATTTGCTATCCTCCAGTCTTCCGGCACTATTCCTGTCGACAATGCCGACATAAAGATCAAGGACAAAGGCTCTGCAATCTCCTCCCTGGCTTCCCAGAGAATCCTAGGATAAATCCCATCTGGCCCAGGGGACTTATCTATTTTCACACTTTCCAAAATTGATAACACCTCCTCCTTGTGAACCTCAATCCCATCTAGCCTAGTAGCCTGAATCTCAGTATTCTCCTCGACAACATTTTCTTTCTCTACTGTAAATACTGACGCAAAATATTCATTTAACACTTCCCCTATCTCCTCTGATTCCACACACAACTTCCCACTACTATTCTTGATTGGCCCTAATCTAACTCTAGTCATTCTTTTATTCCTGATATACCTATAGAAAGCCTTAGGGTTTTCCCTGATCCTATCCGCCAATGACTTCTCGTGTCCTCTCCTTGCTCTTCTTATCTCTCCCTTTAGATCCTTCCTGGCTAGCTTGTAACTCTCAAGCGCCCTAACTGAGGCTTCACGTCTCATCCTAAGATAAGCCTTCTTCTTCCTCTTGACAAGCGCTTCAACTTCTTTAGTAAACCACGGCTCCCTCGCTCGACAACTTCCTCCCTGCCTTACAGGTACATACTTATCAAGGACACGCAGTAGCTGCTCCTTGAATAAGCTCCACATTTCGATTGTTCCCATCCCCTGCAGTTTCCTTCCCCATCCTACGCATCCTAAATCTTGCCGAATCGCATCATAATTTCCTTTCCCCCAGCTATAATTTTTGCCCTGCGGTATATACCTGTCCCTGCCCATCGCTAAGGTAAACCTAACCGAATTGTGGTCACTATCACCAAAGTGCTCACCTACATCTAAATCTAACACCTGGCCGGGTTCATTACCCAGTACCAAATCCAATGTGGCATCGCCCCTGGTTGGCCTGTCTACATACTGTGTCAGAAAACCCTCCTGCACACACTGGACAAAAACTGACCCATCTAAAGTACTCGAACAATAGTATTTCCAGTCGATATTTGGAAAGTTAAAGTCCCCATAACAACTACCCTGTTACTCTCGCCCCTGTCGAGAATCATCTTCGCTATCCTTTCCTCTACATCTCTGGAACTATTTGGAGGTCTATAAAAGACTCCCAACAGGGTGACCTCACCTCTCCTGTTTCTAACCTCGGCCCATACTACCTCAGTAGACGAGTCCTCAAATGTCCTTTCTGTCGCTGTAATACTCTCCTTGATTAACAATGCCACCCCCCCCTCTTTTACCATCTTCTCTGTTCTTACTGAAACATCTAAATCCCGGAACCTGCAACATCCATTCCTGCCCCTGCTCTACCCATGTCTCCGAAATGGCCACTACATCGAGATCCCAGGTACCAACCCATGCTGCAAGCTCACCCACCTTATTCCGGATGCTCCTGGCGTTGAAGTGGACAATATCTGGTTAAACAATGGACAATTATCAGCAGCAAACTGGAAGATTACTTTGTGATGGTAGTACATTAACTCGCAGCCAAGAGAAAGCTTCAGAAGGGAAAGATCTTGTCTGACCAAACTCTTGGTTTTTTTGATGAAGGGCAATACTAAGAGGCCTATGTAAAAACATATGACATGGTCTACCTGAAATTCTGCAAAGCCTTTGATAAAGTTTGTCATGAAAGGCAGCTAAAAGAGCTGAAAGAAGTGTCCAATTCAAGGCAAAAATATAAAAACGAATAAGAGACTGTCTGAAGGACAGGAACAGCAGGTCAAGATGGGAGGGGATGAAGGGAGGAGTACTTTAAGCTTGAGGGACTTTGTTTTAAATCTACATCAATAACTTGAATGCATAAACTGAATATGTATTGGTTAAATCTGCAACTAATTTTAATAGATATGGTAGCCTATTGATTATGATACCAAAGGTTGAGCGTTCACAATCTCACCATGGCAACTGATGAAATTGAATTCAATAAATCTGACAATTTGTGGACCAGCAGCAGAAAATGCTCATGAAAGCTACTGGTCTGCTTGAAATCCCAACTGGTTCAGTTAAGTCCACCAGAGAAGGGACCGACCCACCCCCTACCTAGTCTGATCTACATGTGATCACAGGGTGTTAATATCCACAGGATCCTAAGGGATGGGTAATAAATATTGTCTCACTCTTTGCCTCGGAGGCTTACAAGATCAATTTCTAGTCAAGAGTCCTCCCCATGGAGCAGGATGAGGTGCTTCTTTCAAAAGGTCAAAGCATCCCTCGAGACGAGCAATGTCATTGTCTTCTATTCGGATCCGCTATCATTCTGCAGACTGATGAGCATCTTCAACCAGTTTGAACTGGCCTCGGGAGCCAAAGTAAATCACGGCAAGAGTAAGGCCATGTTCTTTGGGAACTGGGCCAACCAAGCCTTTGTCCCCTTCACCGTCAGGTCACACTACCTGAAGGTACTGGGGATGTGGTTTGGACGGTCCAGGGCGTGTTCCAAGAACTGGGAGAAGTGAATAGCTAAAGTCAAACCAAAACTGGGCATGTGGGAGCCAACGAGTGTAAGACACAGTGGCGCAATGGTTAGCACCACAGCCTCACAGCTCCAGCGACTCGGGTTCAATTCTGGGTACTGCCTGCGTGGAGTTTGCAAGTTCTCCCTGTGTCTGCGTGGGTTTCCTCCGGGTGCTCCGGTTTCTGCCCACATGCCAAAGACTTGCAGGTTGATAGGTAAACTGGCCATTATAAATTGCCCCTAGTGTAGGTAGGTGGTAGGGATATATAGGGACAGGTGGGGATGTGGTAGGAATATGGAATTAGTGTAGGATTAGTATAAATGGGTGGTTGATGGTCGGCACAGACTTGGTGGGCCGAAGGGCCTGTTTCAGTGCTGTATCTCTAAACTAAACAAAACCCTCATCATCAGGTGCAAGGTTTTGCTGATGTGGTGCAAGTCAGGCCCATACCCTGCTTCTGCATCACGGCAGTCACTCCACTTTATCTGGAGATTGAAAATGAACCATGTCTGCAGGGCCACCATGCACAAATCTGAAGATAAAGGGGAGAAAAACGTACCCAACGTTGCCCTTATCCTGATGGCCACCTTTGTGTGTGGCTGCATCAAACTGGTACCCAAGCACCAAGTGTCACTACATGTTAGGTTCTGCATTTTCACAGTGCTGTGAAGAATGCGTCAGGCCAGGTTGCAGCGGAATGCTCCATTCAGTTGGACTGTGCTGTAACACCTGTCCCTCGTGGAGAGGGTCAGAAAAACACCTTTGACCACAAGTCCATCAGGCAGTATTCTGCACGAAACCTACTCGAGGCCTTGCGGGAAAAGGAGATGGTGGATCCTGTCAGATGGTTTCCTGAGCACACTGTCAGTCATTTGGCAGAATACCTCTTTACCAGAACTTTCAAACAAGCACCAGGACGCAGCTCATTTTGTGGTAAGAAGGGCCTGCCCATCAGATCCTACATGCACACGCATTGCCACCATATGCTGCCCTCGAAGCACCTGGGGAAGGGAAGAGACCATCACCCACCTCCTTCTGGAATACGCCCTTGTAAAGAATGTCTGGAAAGAGATGCAAAGTGCTCTACAGCTGTTCCCAGGGATGCACACCAAGATAAACATCACCTGCTGCTGGAGGACCATCAACATGAAGCCAAAGCAGGTGGATGATGAAGGGGGAGACGAGGTGAAGATGAATTCCACCTATGAACCAAAAAGTAATAAACATTCAGCAGGTTAGGCAGCAGCAGTGGAGAGAGGAAGGTAGGGTTAACATTTTGGCTCTATTACCCTTCATAAGAACCGATGAGTTGCTAGTCCAATATCCTGCTCCCTGTTCTTGCAGAATAGCTCATCACAATCTCAACTTCTTCATTATTTTCTTTTTTACTCCCATACACCAGCTGTGATATTTTCACCAATTAGATACAGTTAGATAGATTGTGACAACAGATGATTAACACAGCATGAAGGAGGAGTGCATGAGGATGAAGCATCTTCCCAATGGAGGCTGAGGAGAAGACTACCCATTGTCTCTCCTGAGAGATATGTACTCACCCAAAAGAAAGTATTTTTAAGGAACATCACACATATGTGAATGTTCTGAGGTCAGTTTCTAGGGATGTGCCACAACTGACAGCTATCATTTCATAGTTTACAGCATTAATTTATAGCAACAGCAGGGAAGCATTTTCTTCATTTCAAGTGTCCCTGGAATCTGCATCAATACACATTTCCTCCCCCACCTAAGAAGTGTTATAGACCTATATTTTAATATTCATGCATGGGGACTTGGTGGGCAGGTCATAGGAAGAATTAAATCATGTTTACAAATTATACTGCTTTGTTTGTGGTGCATAAAACCTATAGAAATGGCTTCCCAATCTCAACTTCTGAATCATTTCCCTTTTCATTCCCATACACGCAGGGGGAATTAAATAAAGTTAGAGTTTGTGGCAGCAAATGATTAACAGGGCATGAAGGAGAAAGAGGAGTGCATAAGAATGAGTTATCATCCCAATGGAGGCTGAGAAGAGTAATTATTCTAAGTTTGGTCCACCAAAATGCTAAAGGTGGTTTGCAATTTTAGTGCTTATAACCCCCTTGTCGATGTTAATTATATATAGATAGATAGGTAGATAGATAGATAGAGAGTCCCGCCCATGGGGAAATGAAACTGAATTCCAGTGGCTCTATGTAGGCTAAAAAGAAAACATTTTCTCTTTTGTTAGATTGTCCATCAGATTATTTCTTGCTGGCCACTGCTTATGTTGGTTTTTGTAAGTTATAGAACAGTCTGGAGTTCAAAAGCAGTAATAGGAACATAGAACTTTCAATTAGATCATGGCTGATCAGTACCACAAATTAATTTACCTGCCTTTGCTTCATATCTCTTGATGCCTATACGCAACAAAAATGTCAGTCCTGAAAATTTCAATTGACCCAGTATCCACAGCCTTTTAGGAGAACAAGTTCCAGATTTCTATCATCCTTTGTATGAAAAGAATGCTTCATGATTTTACTTTTAAATAGCCTAATCCTTATTTTAAGATTAAACCTTTTTTTGTTTGGATTCCCTCCAAAGGAAAGAGCTTATTATATCTACCCAATCAAATCCCTTTATCATTTTAAATGCCTCAATTTGATTACTCTTCAAATTTCTGAACTTAAAAGAATACAAGCCAAGTTTATGTAACCTGCACTCACAATTTAAGCCCTGGCAACGTTATGTTGAATTTGCACTGTAGTCCTTCCAAGGCCAATATATCTTTCCTGAGATTCAATGCCCAAAGTTGAACACAGTACACTAGATGAGGTTTGACTAAGGCTACAACTGAAGCAGTAAATGGTCCCTTTTGCATTCTAACCCCCTTGAGAGAATGGTCAATAATTAATTCGCCCTTTCAGTTACCTTTTATACTTTCATTGCTTTGGACACCTTGTTCCAAAGAAACACTTAACACATCTCGGTGCTTAAATGTTACTTTATTTAATTTGATCACTTGATGTTTTGTTAGCTTAGGTTGGCAGGTACTTTACTGTAATGGCAGATGTATTTTATGAACAGCTATTCTGTTTAATTCATAGTCTGTAAACTGCTGTAGGTCTAATGCAATTATTAGAGAAAGAGTTGTTCAATGTCCCTTGCTTCAGAGTATCTTCACAGGATGCTGAATGATAAATCTATGTTTGATTTTATTGTTGATGATTGTGAGTCAGTCTGAAGCCAGCAGAGTGATTGAACTAGATCTGGCCCTTTGGTAGCATTTCAACACATAAGAAATGAGTAACAATGTTTCAAAGATCACTATTACTTTGAAAGTTAGTGCCGAAGTATATTTGCTTCGATATTTTAAGGATAATAGGAATGTTTGTAGTTACTACAAATATATTGTTTGTACTAAATATTGTTCATTTGCCTATTTAACATGAAATAAATTTATTTGTTGATAAATAGCTGGAGTCTCAGTCTGACAGTGCATACATTCCTCCTCCTTCTGAAGTTGAAAAGGTTACAGCATCACAATATGTTTGAGTACAGTGGGAAGGGTCCTGTACTCAAACCCAAGCTCTGGCTACATTTTTTTTATTTGTTTGGGGGATGTGGGTATCACTGTCTAGGCCAGCATTTATTGCCCATCTATGATTGCCCTTGAACTGAGTGGATTGTTAGGCCATTTCAGAGGGCATTTTAGAGTCAACCACATTGCTGTGGGTCTGGAGTCACACGTAAGCAGATTTCCTCCCCCTAAAGGCCATTAGTGAACCAGATGGGTTTTTAAAACAATCAACAATGGTTTCATGGGCATCATTAGGCTATTTAATTCCAGATTTATTAATTGAACACAAATTTCACTGTCTGTTATGGTGGGATTCGAACCCAGATCCCCAGAGCATTAGCCTGGGCTCTGGATTACTAGCCCAGTGACATTACCAATACGCCACCGCCTCCCCCTCTATTTACCTGGATACTGGGCTGATGAAGACACACTCTGGTTCATAGGGATTGTGGCCATGGTCATTTATGCTGAATTCAAGTAGTACATCCTACATTTAGAACACAAAACAGGAAATGCAGTAATCTGACTCTGGGTAGAGGATGGCCGCAGGTCGGAATATCAACATCCTTGGATACAAGGAGCTTGCAGAGCAAGCACCCAAGTCAGAAGCAATGTTGTTTTCACCAGAATATTCCTTAAAACCTGACTTTATGTTTCATTGGACATTTTTTTCAACTAAGTTTCCATTATTGTTGTTGCTTATGTAGAAGCTGAATTTCAATTGAAAATAATGATTACAATGATTTTGGTAATGTCTTGTATCGTTACTGAAAATAACACTGAAGGTGACCTGAATGTTTAATGTGGTGTGCTGCTGTTCATTTCCCTTGTGCTACATGTTTTGGAATGCTGTTTCATCCACCGTAATACTGCTACACGATGTATTACAAGAAGGAGTAGATATGGCAGCTTCCTGAAAAAGCTGCTGAGGGCCTGTTTGTAATTCAACAAGCAACCTACCTCTGTTTTTGATGTTCTAACAGTGCTGGCTTTGCGTTTAGAAATAATATGTCTTATTCCAACTCCAGGAACCTACATGCTTGCAGTGCTTCTTTGGTCATTAAGTCCCGAGTCACATGCAGGAAAAGGACTAAACGTGATAACAACCACCCACTTTTTCCCATACATCTACCCAGATGCCTTTGCTGGAGGCTGACATTGCAGCAGCTACTGAGCTACCTGAGTACAGACAATTGTACGAACATCAAGCCTCTGAATCCATCATGTATAGTTCTCAGAAGTGTGTCCCTAAGCTTAATGAAAATGCACAGATTTTGGAGCCCAATATCTTAACTGTATCAACAGTTTTAATACAAACATTGCAACTTCAAAGTAATTCACTGTCTGTGAAGTTACTCTGAGACACAGGATGAGTCACTTTTTTTAAATTCGTTTTTGGGATGTGGGCATCACGGATTAGCCCAGCATTTATTGCCTATCCCTAACTGCCCTTAAACTGAGTGGCTTGCTAGGCCATTGCAGTGGGTATTTTAAGAGTCAACCACATTGCTGTAGGTCTAGAGTCTCTGCAGTCACATGTAGGCCAGACCAGGTAAGGATGGCAGATTTTCTTCCCTAAAGGGCATGAGTGAACCAGATGGGTTTTTACAAGAATTGACATTGGTCTCATGGTCACCATTAGACTAGCTGTTTTTTAAATTCCAGATTTATTATTTGAAATCAAATTTTACCATCTGCCATGGTGGGATTTAAACCCATGTCCCCAGAGCATTAGCCTGGGCTCTGGATTACTAGTTCAGTGATATTACTACTACACCACCACCTCTCTTTAGGAACACTCATGAGAGATGTTTCAACTATGCTTACTCCCTGAGTGCTGAAGATACCTCCCGCTTGTTGTGATCAGGTGAGGAGGGGCTGCAAGGCACCCCTCTTGTACTTCTCCTTGTTTGACCGCAACAGGGTTTATTCCTTAAACAGTGGACATGCTTAGCAATCAGTGAGTGTTTAATCCTTTACCTTTATGATCCTTTTATGATCATCATCTTCTTCTTCTTCTTTGGCCTTGTTATGATCATAAAAGAACCAATCAGACAAGTTTTCTTGAGCTTAAACAAGAAAGAGGTTAGTTTATTGTGCATACAAATTAGGAGCAGGGGTAGGCCACTCGACAACATGAGCCTGCTCCACCATTCATTACGTTCATGGCTGAACTGATTACTCCACATTTCCACCTACCCCGGTTAAACTTCCACCCCCTTGCTTATCAAGAATCTATCTACCTCTGCCTTAAAAATATTCAAACACTCTGCTTCCACTGCCTTTTGAGGAAGAGAATTCCAAAGACTCATGACCCTGAGAGAAAAGAATTCTCCTCATCTCTGTCTTAAATGGGCGACCCTTTATTTTTAAACAGTAACTCCTAGTTTGAGATTCTTCCACCAGGGGAAACATCCTTTCCACATCCACCCTGTCAAGGCCCCTCAGGATCTTATATGTTTCAATCAAGTCGACTCTTACTCTTCTAAATTCCAGCGCATACAAGCCTAGCCTGTCCAGTCTTTCCTCGTAAGACAGCGCACCCATTCCAGGTATTAGTCTAGTAAACTTTCTCTGTACTGCCTCCAATGCATTTACATCCTTTCTTAAATAAGGAGACCAGTACAGTACACAGTACCCCAGATGTGGTCTCACCAATGTCCTGTATAGCAGAAGCTTTTGTATTCTTTTGTATTCAATTCCCCTTGCGATAAGCGATAACATTCTATTAGCTTTCCTAATTACGTTCTGTACCTGCATACAGGAGGGGAGGAAGAAGAGTGGAAGAGCAATAGTGATAGGGGATTCGATAGTCAGGGGATTAGACAGGTGTTTCTACAGCAGTAAACATGACTCCAGGATGGTGTGTTGCCTCCCTGGTGCCAGGGTCAAGGATGACATGGCGTGGTTGCAGGACATCCTTCTCAGGGAGGATGAACAAATAGAGGCTGTGGTCTGCATTGGCACCAATGACATAGGTAGGAAGAGGGTTGAGGTCCTGAAAGCAGATTTTAGGGAGTTAGGAAGGAAATTAAAAAGTGGGACCTCCAAAGCAGTAATCTCAGGATGACTCCAAGTGCCACATGCTAGTGAGCATAGGAATAGGAGGATTGATTGATTGAATACGTGGCTGAAGAATTGTGTAGGAGGGAGGGCAGATTTCTGAGGCATTGGGACTGGTTCTGGGGCAGGTGGGACCTGTACAAGATGGACAGGCTACCTTAACAGGACCAGAACTAACATCCTCACAGGGAGATTTGCTAGTACTGTTAGGGAGAGTTTAGACGAGGTTGTCAGGGGGATGGATACCTGAGGGGTAGCTCAAATTGGAAGGAAGTAAAGCTGGTAACAGGAGGTAGAAAAGTAGCAAGTGATATTAAAAGGCAGGTGAAACAAAGGCAAGCATCAACTAGGCTTAGAATGCAGAATGTCAAGAAGACAAGGTTAAGGGCACTCGACCTGAATGCATGCAGCATTTGCACAAAGTAGATGATTTAAAGGCCCAAATAGAGGTAAATAAGTATGATCTAATTGCCATAATGGAAATGTGGCTACAGGGTGACCAAGACTGAGAACTGAATATTCAAGGATATTCAACATTTAGGAAGAACAGGCACAAAGGAAAAGGAGGTGGTGTTGCACTGATAATAAGGGATGGGATCAGTACTTTAGTAAAGGAGGATCTCAGATCGGAAGAACAAAATGTGGAATCTGTTTGGGTGGAGCTAAGAAACAGCAAGGGGCAGCAAACATTGGTAGGAGTTGTTTATAGGCCACCAGACAGTAGTGATAGGTGGGGCATGGCATTAATCAGAAGATTAGAGAAGCATGAAGCATGAGTAATATAGTAATCACGGGTAACTTCAATCTGCATATAGACTGGGTAAACCTACTGAGCACTAATGCTGTGGAGGACGAGATTCTGGAGTCTGAACAATAGGGATGGTTTTCTAGAGCAGTATGTTGAGGAACCGACTAGAGAACAGGCTATTCCAGATCTAGTATTATGTAATGAGAAAGTGCTAATAAAAAACCTTGTTGTAAAAGAACCTTTATGGATGAGTGACCATAACATGATAAAATTTTACATTCTGTTTGAAAGTGAGGTAGTTCAATCTGAAGCCAGGGTGTTTAATTTGAACAAAGGAATTTATGAAGGTATGAGGAGCAAATTGGATGAGGTAGATTGGGAAAATACATGAATAGGTATCACAGTGCATAGGCAATGGATAGTCTTTAATGACATTTTTTTTTATTCGTTCCTAGAATGTGGGGATCGCTGGCTAGGCCAGTATTTGTTGCCCATCCCCAATTGCCCTTAAGAAGGTGGTGGTGAGCTGACTTCTTGAACCACTGCAGTCCATGTGGGGTAGGTACACACACAGTGCTGTGTGGAAGGGAGTTACATAGGTTACAGCAATTATGCGTTCCTTCAAGGCACAAAAATCCAAAAAGTAAAGGCAATCAAATGGAGATAACAAAGGAAGTTAAGGATTGTATAAGATTAAAAGAAAAGGTCTAGAAAGTTGCCAGAAATAGTAGTAAACCTGTGGATTGGGAGGAGTTTAGAATATAGCGAAGGAGGACAAAGAAACTGATAAAGAAAGGGAGAATAGAGTATGAATGCAAGCTCACAAAAAATATAAAAACGGACTGTAAAAGCTTCTGTAGGTATGTAAAAAGCAAACATTTGGCTAAAACAAATGTGGGTCCATTAGAGGACAATTTATAATGGGGAATAGAGAAATGGCAGAGAAGCTAAATGATTACTTTGTGTCTGTCTTTACTGAGGAAGATACAAGAAATCTCCCAGAAATAGAGATCCAAGGGATTAGGGGAATGAGGAATTGAAGGAAATTAGTATTAGTAAGAAGGTTGTATTGGAGAAATTAATGTGGCCTTAGGTTGATAAGTCTCCAGGACCTGATATTCTATATACCAGAGTGTTGAAAGAGGTAGCTATGGAGATAGTGGATGCATTGGTGATCATCTTCCAAACTGCTATAGATTCTGGAGTGGTTCCTGTAGATTGGAAGCTAGCAAATGTCACCCCACTGTTTAAGAAGGGAGGGAGAGAGAAAAAGGGGAATTACAGACTTGTTAGCCTGACATCAGTCGTTGGGAAAATGCTAGAATCTATTCTAAAGGATGTGATAAATGGACACTTGGATAATAATGATCTGATTGGGCATAGTCAACATGGATTTATGAATGGGAATTCATGTTTGACGAAACTGTTGGAGTTTTTTGAGGCTGTTACAAACAGATTTGATAAAGGAGTGTTGGTGGGTATACTTGGTTTTTCAGAAGGCTTTTGATAAAGTCCCTCACAGGAGGTTGGTTAGCAAAATTAAAGCACATGGGATAGGAGGTAATATACTGGCATGGATTAAGGATTAGTTAACAGTCAGAAAGCAGAGAGTAGGAATAAATGGGTCATTCTCACGTTGGCAGGCTGTGACTAGTGGGGCCCCAGCTGTTCACAATATATATCAATGATTTGGATGTGGGGACCACATATAGTGTTTCCAAGTTTGCAGATGACACAAAACTAGGTTGGAATGTGTGTTGTGAGGAAGATGCAAGGTGGCTTCAAGGGGATTAGGACAGGCTTAGTAAGTGGGCAAGAATGTGACAGATGGAATATAGTGTGCAAAAATGTGAGGTTATCAGATGTGCAGAGTATTTCTTAAATGGTAAGCGATTAGAAAGTGTAAATGAACAAAGGGACCTGGGTGTCCTCATCAATAAGTCACTGAAAGCTAACATGCAGGTGCAGCAAGCATGTTAGCCTTTATCGCAAAAGGATTTGAGTACAGGAGTAGTGAAGTCTTGCTTCAATTCCTTGGTTAGACCACACCTAGAGTACTGTGTGCAGTTTTGGTCCCCGTACCTTAGGAAGGATATTATTGCCATAGACAGAGTGCAATAAAGGTTCAGATTTGTTCCTGGGATGGCGGGACTGTCCTATGAAGAGAGATTGGGGAAACTGGACCTGTATTCTCTGGAGTTTCAAAGAATGAGAGGTGATCTCATTGAAACCTATAAAATACTTAAAGGGATAGACAGGGTAGGTGCAGCTAAGATGTTTCCCCTGGTTGGGGAGTCGAGAACCAGGGGACACAATTTCAAAATAAGGGGGAAGACTTAGGACAGAGGTGAGGAGAAATGTTTTTACTCAGAGGTTTGTGAATCTTTGGAATTCTTTACCCCAGAGGGCTGTGGAAGCTCAGTCATTGAGTATGTTTAAAGCAGAGATTGACAGATTCCTAAATACAAATGATATAAGGAGATATGAGGATAGTGTGGGAAAAAGACATCGAAGTGGAAGATCAGTGATGATCATATTGAAAGTCGGGGCAGGTTCGATGGGCTGAATGGCCTACTCCTGCTCCTATGTCCCTATGTCCTGGCTGAAGTTGTGGTTCCGTTGTCTCTGGCTGGTAGAAGTGCACTTTGCAGCTGGCCCACCTGGTTCAGGTTTTTCTTCCCCAGGGTCTCTGTCTGTAGCAATGGTAGACTTGGATGCTCCACAGGCAGACAGATTTTGAACTTGTGATATTATCTGGAGAGAGAGAGAGAAATACACTGGGGTCCTCTCTGGCTAGCACTCAAAGCTTGTCAGCTGTGTGTAACAAAATTCCACGTTACCCACAGCCTGGGAAGACTGTCACATGATTCTCTCAATACCTTTTTTTTTAAAAACAGGCCCAAAGTCTAAAACCCACATTTCTCTCAGGTCGTATTATTAAGGTATTGAGATATTTCAATGCAGGTTGTTGTGGCCATCTTGGCTACCAGTTTTTTAAAAGTTTAATGTAGGATTCCAAACTATGAATTAAAAAGTCCTCATTCAGCATAGCATGTTTTCTTGACAGCCTTAATGGCAATCTGCAGAGGTTAGTTGCATAACATTTCTCAACTGTGTAGCAATTGCTTGTATCAAGTTCAGCAAAGAAGCAAATGACTGCTACATCTACTCATTTTGCAGACCTAACCTTCATTTCACTGGCCTTGAAATCTGAATCATGAAATGACTCAGCAATGTCTTTGATGAGTATAGGCTTCTGTTCAGGACTGGATAGCTCTTGTTCAGACCCACCTCTGCTCCTTTCACATGCTTAAATAATAAATCACCCAATGCTTCATCCTCTAAATCAGTGAAATATTCCCAGCTTGCCTCAAGGTATAGTGCAGTGAGACTCAATGCTGAGAAGGCCTGACTCTGCTCCAGTAGTTCTTGCATATCTGTAACAAGAAGAAAAGTGCATGTGATAATTGCGTATGTATAGTTTGGCTTGTCATTGATGAGCAGATACTACATGGCACATGTCACAATGCGCCACAATGCACTACAGTCAGAGTTGTATATCTTAAACACAATTACAAAGGTATGATCTAATTATACTAATACATTCTGGTGTCTTCTGACATATATTTACTCTATACCCATTTGTAACTAGTTTAATGCTGCCTCTTTCTGTAAGGGGCAGACAAAATATGCTTCGAATGAGTGGATAGTTTGTGTTATGTGCTTTAGGCTGCAAAATAGATTTAAGCCTCGATTTCCAAGTGAATATTGGATAATTCATAACTGATTTTTAGGATGTATTTGGATGCATAAGGGCACGAAAAGGGTGCTGTATTCAGCTTTGGACACATAACTGCAGAAAAGATACAAGAAATAGGAGCAGGAATATGCCATTCAGCCCTTCGAACTGCTTCTGCAATTCAATATAATTGTGGCTGAACTTCTACCTCAAAATGACCTGCTTATTCCTACAAGGACCACTGCTTTTCTTGATATATATTTATTACCTAGTCTTGGGTGTACAGGGCATAATTTCAACATTTGCAGATGACACAAAACTTAGAAGTATAATGAAATGTGAGGAGGATAGCTATAGACATCAAGAAGATAGACAGGTTGGCAGAATGGGCAAAGCGAGACATTTTGGTAGTATTCAGATTTATGACCTTAGTTTTGGACTTAAATAAATCACTCACAAACACAATCTAAAATGTCATGCCACTTAGAAGTGGTAAAGTGCAGATTCACTGGAACAATACCAGGGCTTACAGGGTTAGAATTATGAGGACAGGTTGCATAAACTTGGCTTGTGTTCCTTTGAGTTTAGAACGTTGAGGGGTGATCGAATGAGGTATTTAAAATAATTAACTGATTTGATAGAGAAACCATTCCCTCAGGTGGGGGGTCTTAAAATCAGAGCTAGCCATTTAGGAGTGAAATAAGGGAGCATTTTTTCACACAAAAGCTGGCAGGAATCTGGAATTCTCTTCCCCAAAAGTCTGTGGATGGTGGGTCAATTGAACCAAACCAATTCAAATCAATGAATTTTTATTCTTGCTTGCTAGTGTCCCAGGGTATAATTTCAATGCTATGTTTTGAGTCATATCTAGAAGCAGGATATGTAAACTCCAGTAATGTAAGGTGACTGCAAATGAGAAATTGACATGCAACTGCACAGTTTCATATGCTTTGATATGATTATATAACGTGTGCACGGAACAGTGGATAGGCAGGGTTAAATAAAACCTGTTCAGAAAAGGCTGAGCGGAGATGAGAGGTTTTCTTGCACATGGAGGTGGGGAACCACAGTTTCCAATTTATTTTCCGATTATGAGAGATGATCTACCCCTCTGTAGCAAACAAATCACATTTTTATGTTTAAAGAAATCGATGTTAAATTTATCATGGTGCCCAAATATTTGTGACAAGTCACCTTAAAAATGAACTTTGTTTCTTGGATTTAAAGAAATCAATAGGTGAACTAACTGAATTAATTCTGTTTGCTGCAAGTAGACGTATTTTGTTTTTTCCTAGTTGATGTCAGTTGTTGCACAGTGTGTAATTTGATTATAAATCCTTTTTTTGTGATTCATTTAATGTCAGCAATAAAGGCAAAATTTCCCAAATGGAAGATGTGGAGTTGGGGAGTTGGGTGGAGGGTTTACTCCCCCTGCCTGATGAGCTCAGTAGGAGGTCCAATCCATTCTTGTGCTTGGGTGTCATTTGAATGCAACAGGCAAGCTGCCAGTGTTAATTCATGGTCTATGGGCAGCTCACTGTTTGGGAGGGTGGGAAATCTGGTGGTATGGTCAACAATTAAATGCAGCCTGCATCCCCATAAAGGGAAGGTGCACTTGCAGCTTTCACCATATGTAACATCTCTCAGACCAACTCATGTTGGGACAGTCTCTGGGCTCCACCATCTTGTCTTGGACTAGCTGGGAGACTGAATAGATAGGGGTTCCAGCTGCATCACGGAGATCCTGCAGTCTACTCTCCTACAGGTTAGTGGCTTTCCCAAACCATGGGAACATTTGTGCAATGTGAATGGAATGTGTTGCCCTCTGTCAGGACTACAGCATGCCTGCATCCTTGTCAACCCTGCAACCAATGCCTGGCTTGGTGCCAGAAACCCAAATTATTGATATACAGAACTGGTCCCTCACAGGCCCAAAATCTTAGAGGTCACCATCAGCATGACAAGTGCCCTTTTCTGAGCTACCGCAGCTTTTCACTTCGCTGGGAGCAGAGACAATGGGAGTACCTTGTAGGAGCACTAGACTAGCTGAGAGAGCATTTAAACACAGGCACTAGGGTCTCACACAACGGATGATAATGAATACTAGGAATTATTAGCAGCTATGACTATAGGAATTTTTTTAGAAATCTTTGGGTGGAATTTAATCCAGCCAATGGGAGCAGATAGTGAGGAGGGGCTGGGGGAGATGGGTAGAATCGGATGGATCCAGTAAAAGCTGGCAGCCTCCCTGTGGCCCATGGAGGGTTCCCCTGGCTGTAAGAGACACCCCCACTGAAACACCCCCCACTGCCCTCACCAACTACCCCCTCCCCACCACTCGCCAGGGCCAGTCAGGCAGGCCCCAGCAAGCCTAACACTACTGACCTGGGTTCCGGGGCCTGCTGCATCTTGCTGATCCTGGCCGGGTGCAGTCCCAACTGCTCCCTGATGGCAAGCAGTTAAATTGCTTGATGGGCATAGAATCGCATTGGACCTCCTGGAAACGGCCGCCATCGGGGCCACTGCTGCTGGCATTAAATTCAGCCCTTTATTCTCAGAGTGTTCCTGAATTAGCTGATGACCTTGCAATGTTAGTCAACATAAATGTCAATGTGGATCAGTTTATTTGAGGGTGGAAAGAATGAAAAAGATGTTGGACATGATTTTTAATGAACATGGAAGTAGGACTGTTCAACTAAAACACTGTTCAATGAGCAGCTGCAGAAGAGCTCTGGCTGCAGACAAGTGTTGCAGTCCACCTGCTTCCTCACCAACCTCTATGGTATCTGTGTCATCTTCCTCATCATGCAGAACATCTTCGCACCATGTGGGGTTCATGTTGTAGTGTAAGGATGAACAGCTTACAGCAAAATACTATCAAATAGATCATTCTTTGTTAACTCCAATGGTCTGCTCTATAAGAGCTCTAGCTGACTCGTGGTTCTGACTGTAGCACAGTTCAGTCACTGAGAGGAGTCATGAGCTAAGTGTGCAGGGCATAAGTCTTGTACTCAGGCAGCTTGCAAAAAGTGGAGGCAGGGGAATGGAGGACAGGAACAGTATAAGTTTGTTGGAGAATTGGAATGTGGGCAGGACTCTCCACCACATATACACCCACTGTTTCCACCCGTTCCAGTTACTCCTCCAGACGATGGGCAGAGTATGCTGCTCGAAACATCGAGGCCTGCCAGTTCGTCTAAGGACTCCTTTTATCAAGGAAATATCTGAATAACTGCTCATTAAAGAGCAAATTCACATGGTGTAAAACTGCAAAATCATCTTACTCAACGTTACTGCTCTCACCGTAAAAACCTTCAAACAACTTTTAGGCTGGAAGGTACCAGAGGAAAAGTGGTTGAGGGCTATAGTGACTTTAACTGCAAAAGGCAATGTTGTGCTAGCTGTGGCAGCTGGTTGCAGGTCTTGTAGGCGGTGAGACAACACTGTGACAGCCTCCCTAGGGAAATGCAACCT
Organism: Heterodontus francisci; assembly: GCF_036365525.1. Classification (NCBI taxonomy): domain Eukaryota; kingdom Metazoa; phylum Chordata; class Chondrichthyes; order Heterodontiformes; family Heterodontidae; genus Heterodontus; species Heterodontus francisci. The sequence continues at coordinate 167,492,816 of NC_090375.1, read as the reverse complement.
CCTTATGCACAGATTCTCAGAGAACTGTGAGTATGTTGTCCAATACAGTTGAGTTGGAAGGTTGATGATTCTTATAATCATGCCTCTTTCTACGTGGTCTCCCTGCAGCTGCAGCTTTGTTTGCTCCTTTCTCCCATTGCTCATCTTCCTTGTCCTCTAAGTACAGTGAAATTGGCAGAATGACTCTCATTGAGAAAAACATGAATTGCCCAAAACCCTTAAGAGTTTAAAATGTTACACAGCCACAGCAAGCACTTGAAAATCATCAAAATAGCAAAACAAAGACTGTCAAGTAAAAGCAAAATGTCCCACAAACCTTTAACAATATTTTAATTGAGAGCAGGCAAATAGCCCTTTGAATACTGCTGGAAATGGGTGCCAACTGACTTGCACTTCTCATGGTTTGTGAATGGGCTGAAGAACTGATGGTGCCAAAATAAAATGAAGATGGCAGTGGGGTCCATGACAATGTCATTTAACTCCAATTCACATATATTAATGAGACACCCGCTTGTTTCTGCAGGGAGCTCTGTTCACTTAAATTGAAGTCAATCTAACAATCCAGATAGGTGGATGTCCAGCCCTAACTTTGCAGTTCAGTTTGTTCTGTGATCCTAGTCCCACTACTGCAACATCTTTTAGGCACAAAATACTCTCTTTGTAACTTTTGCCTTGAAATTTTATTTTTATTTCTTGCAAAACAACCGCACAAGAGATTATCACAAAATTATAAGTATCTGAATGTTTTAGCTTATCTTATGTGATCTAATGCAATACACAACAATGCAATTAACTGAAATTTCTTGTTTGGTTTTATCTGCATGCAGCCATCTACTCTTTATCCTGGCCAATTATGGACCCATTCACTTGTTTGCACTTACGTTCTCACCTTCATAAATCACTTACAGTGAAATTCACAAACCATTTTGGAAAGATTGATTTTCATTGAATGCCAATGATGTGTTTGGACTGATAAGTGAAATCCTAGCAGTATGAAGCAGGGTTTACTTGTGGAAAAATGTAATTAATTAGTGCATGCTGCATTCTTAGAGTTAATGTAATTTTGAGAACAATCTAAGCAACCAGAGCAAGCAGATATACTCATGTGCGCCTCACTTCATTTGCTTGACCTTTAATTTGTTTCTCCATGCATTCTAATATACAAGAATGTTGGTGTATATATTTCCTGCAAAATAATAAGGATGACATTGATGATGCAAAATGCTAAGTTTTTCCGACTTGTTGATTGATGTCAATATTTCCAACTGGATCCTTGGACTTGTCTTATGAAAATGAAGAATAGTGGTGTTTATATCCATCCAGTAATTTTTCCAGAAATCACCATATTCCATATATAATATTTGTAAAGCTTGTGAGAAATTTAGGAAGCCTGTTTTTTATTGACTTAAAAATTCCAGCAGGCTGGCATCGACCTACACTTCAAACTGCAATGAAGCAGAACATCTTAGTATTCCATTGAGTGCTCCCTTCTTGTTTTGTGCCATTTCTTTTTTAAATAAAAAGTTTTGCAACTAGCCTAATGGATTACTTAAAATAAAAACAGTAATCACAGTTACATTTTCAGTGTTAACTAAATACCCCTAGCATAATTTCTTTTACAAATTTAGCAGGAGCTCCTGTTAGCATATAAATATAGTTTTAAGGTCAATTATGAGATTTTTTTATATCCTTCAGCTGGTTATTACAAATAAATTTAAACTTTGTTAATTCGTAGACATGTAACTGTTAATATGCATTAATACAAATAGATTTACTCTCAATAGTACTGTATCATTAATAGATAGCCATCTGCAGGCCTATCGTTAGCCTCATAAAATGCAGTCTGCATAAGCTTGTGACAGCTGTATCCAAATGGTCTATGGACAAATAAATTGGGCGGTTGTATTATGAATATTCTTGGTACTGATATGATTTTTAAAAAATTTCTTTCACCACTTACCTCTACTATGATTGTCTTCTATTAGGTCAAAGATAATACCACACAATGTTGCTATGTTATGAAGGATGCAGAACATTTTTGAAATCCTGTAAGCCTTGTTGGTACTGTATTCCATTCCTCCAATTTGGCTCACCAGTAATAGGCTTGTCTCTGATTCCGAATATTGTGGGTTAAATTATTACTCCAGGTTTAGAGCACAGTATCTAGGCTAACAGTTCAATGCAATACTAATGCAGTATTGTATTACTGGAGCTTTGTCTTTCAGACAGGACATTAAGCTAATGCTCTGTATGTGCTTGGTCAGATGGACATAAAAGTTGTGGTAGTTTTTTGAAGAAGAATACAGAACTCTCCTGGTGTCCTCGCTAATCTTTATCTCTCAACTACTGAACAGATTAACTGGCCATACATGTCTTTGCTGATTGTGGAATTTTACAGTGTCTGAATTGGCTGCCATATTTGCCTGCAACTCAACAGTGACTAAACTTCAAAATTAACTCATCAGTTGTGAAGTGCTTTGGAATGTCCTATGTCACCTATGAAGCACATTCACCAGAAATATAGACATAGAACATAAATAGTAGGATGTCTGTAAGTTGATGTCTCACCGTGCAATAACCAGCAATTCTCCTTTTATAAGTTTCATTTAGGTCCATGATTGCCAAGATTAATGAGTCCTGGTTACTGTCAGAAAAATCGAAGGCAGTATTCCATTAGTACACTTAAAGGCCGTGTATTTTACTCTTTCCTTATAGTTGCCTTGTTGGTTTTACAGGCTCAATGCTAAAATATTATTTCATCACCATCATGTATCTCTCTCCATTCTGTTATGCAGATTGCTACCTATTTTTTACATGGGAATATTATGAGTATCATTATACATTGTATAGCAAATACAGTTTAAAAAACTATTTTTCTCATGCACTTACATATATCAAGAAGTCCTTACATTGACAAAATATCTTCCAGTACTCATTATTATCCACACTGTGGATAATTTTAATTTCAGTTTTGTGACAATTACTCTGAATTTTGGAATTTCCAATTCTATTTCTTTCTCTACTTTCAATACATTTGATAAGTACCAGTGAGTTTAACCCAATCCTGATTATTTCATCAATTTGTATGCAGAAATTGGTTTCTTTGTGGAGAATGTATCAGAGCCTTGAGAAAAAGTTTTAAATTAGGAGTAATACAGTACCTGTTTTCATCTCCTGAGCCACATAAAGATTTCATGTAGTGGTGTTGTCTACGTGACTGAACATTCATTCTTCAGTGTATCGTCATCATGCATTCTACATATTGGTTACTTCATGTGCAACACATCACTTCTGCATGCACAGTGGTATCCCAAGATCATGGAGTATGAGACATCTGGCATGAGTCATTTCTACCCTTACAAGCTATATATTAAAAGATGGGGTGTCTGGAGGTCTTTGTGGGCAGCGACCAGGTCTTAAGTATAGTAAAAGACACAAGTATCTCCAAGATAAAGCTATCAGGTGATCATTCTTAAATACAAATTCCCCACTTTCATTAGATTGTGTATTGATTTGAGATTGACATCTTTTGGTGCATTGTGCCAAGGTGACTTATGTTACCAGTGGATATAATCGCCCATCTTTTCCCAGCCTCATTTGTGGAATAGTTTTCCTGCTCCTGCCTTATGTACTCAGTAACCTCCTCATGTCCAATTAATTTACATGCACCATAATATTATCATACAATCTTACCATAAGCCTTGGAGAAGTCCTACAATCCAAACTAATTATTATTTCTCATTAAACACAAATCAGTAATTCCCTCAGTTTGGTCCAATGTATTATTGATATATTTTTAAATTTTATTAAACCTTTCTTGGAGCTCTTTCGAATATCATGCATATTTTCTCTTAATATTTAATCCTTTCTTCTTTCATATCACTAGCATAGCTGCCTTTTTCCTGTTACATTGTTCTTGAGTCAATTTTCTCTTTTCAAGATTGCACTGATTCCAGAGGGTAGTCCCAGACTGCAAGATAAGGGATGTTAGTTACCTTTAACTTTGACACCAGGATTAGTTTTTTAGATTGAACTGGTATTGTAATACCCCATGGAGATTATCTGAACTACTGAACTGGCAGAAATTATCCATGTTCAAAAATCTCAGTTCTCTTTGTTTTCTTCTCTCTCTGTTTGGAATCTTGAGTACTGGTCCCTAGGTCCTCATGCCAGAACTGTTCCAGAGTGCTCAAGATTTCTATTCAATTAACCTCTTTTGTTACGACCAGGTGAGAAAGGTGTCCAGCCTTCACCTGGCCTTATTGTAACAGGGTTTAATTTTAAACACACTGTGTTTTGAGCTCCCCCTTGGTGAATCCTTGTTCACCGCTTTCCAATTATAAGGCAAAGAAATGAACACAAACAGGCTTTCTTAGTTTTAAAGAAGAAAGATTGAAATTTATTAAAACTTAAACTTAAACTCTAAGTCAATTGACGCCTATAGATATACAATGTGCCCACGCTAGCATGCATACGTGATACACACATGCAAATAGAGACAGAAAAGAGCAGAAGAAAAATAAAGTGGAGAGGTTTGAGGCAATATCTGAAGAGTTGTTACGGTTCTTCAAGCTCACTGTAGAGTCCTTGCTTGTAGGTAATTCTTGCTTTTTGTTGGGGCCCAGTATTCTTCTTAAACCTTGTTCACTGTAGGAGACTTTTCTCTCTTGGGGTTCATGTGTCTTCAATGGATTCTGAAGCTGGTGAGAAAGAGATGGGAGCAGACAGGAGGAAAGGAGGTTTGCTTCAGTCCAGCAGCCAAGAGCTGTCTGAGTTCAAATTCTCTGGCAAGTTCAAAAAAACCTGCAATCGCCAGTTAGTCATGTGACCAGCTCACCTACCCAGTCTTGGCCCTTGTGGATTGTCTTGTCCGAGCAGACCTTGGACTGTCTCCTCTGCACACAATACCTGGTGATCAAAAGTCCATTGTGGGTTAAATTGGAGCAGGGAATAGCCCCTTTGTCCTTTCAAGTACTGCCTGTCAATATGCAAAAATGTCTTTCCAGCCAGTCTGGCAGCCCTTGTAATAGGCCTTCTCTTCTTCCCAGCAACAATTTGACATTTAATGTCCGTGTGGCAAAATTAATGTGCCTCATTCTTGGCAGGTGGGGGCCTGCATGACAATTTCCTATATCTAATTATATTGCTAAAATTTTCCTCCTTAAGATGTTGAATCCTGAAGGCCTTGAGAATCATCTTTAAACAATTTCAGTACAACCAATAGCTTTACTCTCTCTTGTCAGGTTCCATTTCAGCTCACTGGTGTGCATTTCTTTTTCCTTTCCAATCTTAGTTTGTGCAGAGTGTTGTACTGGAACCACCAAGACTGATCTCTGTTTTCTTTGTAATAAATTTGACTATCCCTGTTCTTAAATGGGAATCCTTCAGATATTCTTCTTCTTGAGTGCTTAAACAGCAAATTGTACCAACAGATCCTATTTTTGTGAACAAGTCATACCCAGACTGAGTGGTTTTATAGCAGAGACAGGAATGTTCACAGTTGCTTTTGGAGGTAACTCCCTTGTCACTCCTAACCCTGAGCAATCTGTCTTGATAACTGAGAAAGGACATTGAGTGGCTTATACTGAGCATTTGAGAAGCTAAGCACTAATCCACCTTGTGATCATTACAGTGACTAAGAGACACAGAGGACAATTTTTCCCAGATTCTTTAGCCTCTGAATTGTCCTGGCCCCGAGGAGATGTGTTTGGAGGGCGAGGGGGCCAGGAAAATAGGAGGAAACCATGTTAGGACAGCTTCCTGACGTCGTCCCACCTTTGGGTAAATTTCCAAGGGGTGGCCTGGCAGCAGGAATGGGAGCCCGCTGGCTGGTGGCAGGCATCCATTTGAGGCTGTTAAAGGGGTCATTAATGGCAATTTTGCACAGTGTTTTGAATAGTATAGAAGACGCATGATTCCCACAGAGCTTCAGCAGTTCCCCAGCTCAAATGGTGCGAGAGCAAAGCAGGAGGTCATTGTTACCTGAAACTGACCGGCATCAGGTTGTGCAGAGTTTCCAAGCAGGAAGGGTCAGGGCTTCCTTTGGAAGGGAGGGCATTTTAAAAGGATTGCTGTGTGAATGGAAGGCTGCAAAGGACAGTAAGTGAAAGGTTTTCTCCCAGGACCCCTGCAGCAAGTACAGTCAATGCTAGGGGGATGACATGCATTGAGCATTGAAGGCTGAAAAGGGAGATGGGTGCCCTGAACTTAGAGTTCGCCTCCTCTAGTTAGGGGAGAGTGAGAGTGAAGAACTTCAGTAGCCTCATGGAAACAGGCTGCAGCGGGCAGAGGAGCACCAGTGGCATGATGCTGTATTATCATGTGAACACGGAGGCTCGCAGAAGTCACTGCCCATCACACAAGGTCGACAATGGCTCCACTACATAGACCTTTCGGAGCACCAGTGTCTCCGAAGACTGTGTTTATCAAGACAGGTGGTCACTGACATAGGTCAGCATGCTAGAGGAGAAGTTGAGGCCACTGGGATGTGGTGGGCACCAATGCCTGCGACGGTGAAGGTGACCCTGGCCTTCAACAATTTTGCTACAGGATAATTCCAGGGAATCAGGTGGGACATTTGTGGGACCTTGCAATCTGCAGCCGATCATTGCATAAGATGACAGATACCTTGCTCGCAAGGACAGGAGAGTACACAAGGTTTCGGATTGATAATGCAAGTCAGGCTGAGAGGGCTTGACTTCGGTGCCATGCCAAGATTTCGTCAGGTTCAGGGAGTCATAGATGGCATGCATGTGGCCATCAAGGCTCCCTCAGTGCAGCCACGGTGCTTTTCATCAATAGGAACGGGGTTCCACTCCACAATATTCAGATCGTATGCGTGCACCGCCAAAGAATTATGCAAGTGTGCACTTGGTTCTCGGGAAACTGTCATGAATCTTCCATTCTGAGACAGTCTCAGGTGCCTCAATTGTTCACTCCACTGGAAAGCCTTCATGGATGGATCCTGGGTGACAAGGGATATTCAATGAGGACATGGCTGCTCACATCACTGAGGCAGAAGAAACATTTAACAACAGTTATTTAACTTCAAGGATGACCATTGAGCATGCAATTGGCCTTCTGAAAATGCACTTCAAAATGTTTAAACTATTCTGGGGGAGTCCACCAATATGGACTCTCAAGATTCTCTTGTATTGTGGTGGTGTTCTGCTTTCTGCACAATCTGGCACATCCAAGAGGAGCTGAATTGGCACCAGATGATTCTCCTGCGCCTCCTCCAATGAGGAGAATGAGAGGGAAGCAGAGCTAGACCCGCTGGCCTGCATAGGAGGAACTGATGGCTGCAGCCAGTGCCATGCATGCAAGGGAAACCTGCATCTCCCTCATCCACACTGAAAGCAGCTGAGCCTACGCATGCCATCACTGGACCAGAGCCAGGCCCCTCCCTATGGATGTCCTGTGGCCTGCGATGCCAAACCATGACAATGTCATGGGCCCTGTGAGGACCCCATTCCAAGTGCATCATCCATCCTCGCTCTACAGTCACTGGCACCTCTTTCATGGGTTCCAGCTCCATGTCACAGCATCTGGTCGTGGCTTCCTGGGGGAGCAAGAATCACACAAGATGTTGAAGTAAGGCATAAAACATATGTTCAGGTGAACAAGTCAAACACACAGTGCCATGCTTAAATAAAGTCAAGTCCTTGACGCCCCTTCAGCAACTTGGTATGCTTATGCATTCACTTCCAGGTACTTCTATGTTGTTCTCCCCCAGCCGCTGGAGCTGATATGGGGGCAACCTCTGGCATTGCTGCTCTGGTGCATTAGATGCCCATGGTGCACTATCTCAGGTTTGCAGAGCCCTTGAGGAGCCTGGCACAGGCTGAGCTACCTGCACCTGTGCAGGGGCAGCCTCTCTTCTGTGCTGGAAGCACTGTGCTCCATTGAAGTGAGATTATCTGCATTGATGGAAGGTGTGTGGGACTGATGTGATGGTGCAACTTCAGATGGCACCTTCTACTCTAAGGTCTCTGCCAACTCCGATGCCCTCTGCTGCACCACCTCCACCACTGGCCTCTGCAGGAAAGACAATAGCACAGTCAGCGACATCCCTACGCTCCTCCTTCCTCTTGCTTACACATGCTCCTGAACATCATATGCTCATCATATACAACACAAGCGCCACTGAAAAGACAACCGAGAAGGCTTCACATCTGCAAACATGGCATTTCTCATTCTCTCTGGGCTCCACACTCACCTCGACCTCTGTGACAGCCTTGTCTGTTGCCACCATGCCAATCTCCTTCACCTCTTCCTCCACCTGAGTTATCATTGTGAAGAAGAGCCACCATCCATCCATCTCCACTCCCTTGCATTATGAGCTCTCTTTTCCTGCAACGACACAAAAGAAGAGGGTCACACAACTCTCCTGCCCCTGTGATGCTCATAAGGCTACGCCACTTTCAATGACCACCATTGTGGCACTGGGAGGCCTGCTGCATGTGGGCATCCCTGCTTGGCACTGCAGCGGGCACTAATCATTGGCCATAGTGCTCTGATGTGATGCTACCCTCTGTCTTGATGAACGCATTGTTGAATCCCTGTGCATGGGTTGTCCACGGAGCAGCACATGTCATGGCCACCATATTATACATGCAGAGCTGCAACTTTGCCAGCATGCATGCCACTCATCTTGCCAGCCCTCACTGGATCAATGAAGCACTTTTGGCACCGTACCCATGTTCGGGCCATGACCTCACGGCTACTCACTTCTTCAATTCATTTCCAGCCAAGTTTCCTCATGAAGCTGGCTGGCCTCTCCTTCCGAAATCTGGGAATAGTACCTCTCTCCTTTCCCTCAAATCCTACAGAAGCACCTCCAGGAAGGCATCACTGTACCGTGGAGTGACCCATCCTCGCACTCCAGCCATTCCTCCACACACTGCCTTCTCCTACATGCCTCCTTCAGCCTTCTCTATGTGCTACCAGTATGAAGACTACAGACTGCCATTTAAAAATGGCACCCTGAAGCTCACTGCTGGCACTAACTCCCACCTGCCAACCATTACTGGTCGGCTCCCCTGCAGCCCTGCCATTGATTGGTCACACTCCGCAAGGTACCTATAGAATTCCTGCCATCAGCGTGTGCATGCACAACCTGGAACTAACTCCGAAGTCAGGATCTCAAGCCTATCAGCAAAATCAAGTCCAGAATCTCCAAGGTAGTCAAGATGGGTTTTGAGCTGAAACATCATTTGAGCCCACGTTTAACACAGACACCATCTTGTTAAAGGAATTGAAGCTTGCACTAAGAACAGTCACCCAGTGGATTGTTAAACAGCTGATTGCCAGTTAAATTGCCTTCTAGTGCTCATTAACAAGGCTGTATAGTTTTTTGGTGGATAGTGTTTGACCTAACACCCTCTCATAACAGCAACCAATGAGTAAACTAGTCATTGCAGAGGATTTCATGCACTTTTTAAGCATATATTACCTTTTACTGTTCATTTGCTGCTGGAGGTTTGAAGAGGACTTTTGAAACTTTGTCAAGACTTCAGCAAAGCTCTATCTACATTTAATCAGGAAATTCTCCTGGGACTTCACCTAAAAAGAGTCAGTGCTGTGCTACTGTTCATTATAGAAAGTCAGTAGGCAAAAGGAGTGCTTTCTCATTGGCATCTTGCCTGGGGTCCACAAGAGGAATGGGGAGGAAGAGATGAGGCCAGGCAGAGCAGCACCAGATGTTGGAGAGAGGGACAGGAGGTTGAGTTAGCGTCCTTTGCCCCTGTGGGTGCAGGACATTTCTCCTCCTCTGAACCTCAGATGCTGCATCTCAGAATCTGCATGCATTCTCCCTCAGCTCCTGAGCCATCCTGAAACCTGACACTATTCATCAGCCAGCCCACTCCACGCTCCTTCAGTGGAGCTGGTTGTGTGAAACCTGCATATATTGGTCCTTTTGAAAGTTACATCTAATCAGTGTTTAAGTGCTGAAGCTGCATGTACCTTTTTTATAGCACCTCCAGGTAAATTCAATTTAGGGCAATCAGCAATAAGGTCCAAAATTACAGGCGAAGACCAGATTTCCAAAAGGTTCATGCTTGTGTTAATGACCTCACACCACTTGGCTTTAGTGCAGACGAACATTGTACTGACTGGGACTTACCTTTAATGGAATGTGGTCAATGTTAGGTCCAGGTGTACTTTCCTGTTTGTACTCAAGAATCACTGAATTGTTAGAGCGCAGAAGGAAACCATTTGGCCCATTATTTCTGCACTGGCTCTCCGAATGAGCAATTCACCTAGTGCCACTCCCCCACCTTCTCCCCATAACACTGTACATTCTTTCTTTTCAGGTAACAGTCTAATTCCTTTTTGAATGCCTCGATTGAACCTGCCTCCACCACATGCTCAGGCAGTGTATTCTGGATCCTAACCACTCATTGTGTGAAGTTTTTTCTCATGTTGCTGTTGCTTCTTTTGTCAATCACATTCAATCTGTGCCCTCTCGTTCTCGATCCGTTCACGAGTGGGAACAGTTTTTCCCTATCCACTCTGTCCAGACCCCTCTTGATTTTGAATACCTCTATCAAATGACCTCTCAGCCTTCTCTTCTCCAAGGAAAACAGTCCCAACTTCTCCAGTCTGAAGTTCCTCATCCTTGGAACCATTCTCGTGAATCTTTTCTGTACTCTCTCCAATGCCTTCACATCTTGGCTAAAGTGCAGTACACAGAACTGGACGTGATACTCCAGCTGAGGCCGAACTAATGTCTTATACAAGTTTAACATAATCTCCTTGCTCTTGTACTCTATGCTCCTAATAATAAAGCCCAGGATACTGTATGCTTCATTAACTGCGCTCTCAACCTGTCCTGCCACCTTCAATGACTTATGCACATATACCCCCAGGTCCCTCTGCTCCTGCACCCCCTTTAGAATTGTACCCTTTAGAATTGTACCCTTTGTTATATTGCCTCTCCATGTTCTTCCTACCAAAATGAATCACTTCACATTTGTCGGCGTTAAACTTCATCTGCCACCTATCCGCCCATTCCATCACTTGTCTATATCCTTTTGTAATTCTACACTATCCACCTCACAGTTCACAATTGTTTCAAGTTTCATATCCTCTGAAAATTTTTAAATTGTGCCCTTTACACCAAGGTCTATGTTATTAATATAGATCAGGAAGAGCAAGGGTCCCAACACTGATCCCTGGGGAACTCCACTACAAACCTTCCTCCAGCCCAAAGAACGTACATTAACTATTACTCTCTGTTTCTGTCACTCAGCCAATTTCATATCCATGTTGCTACTGTCCCTTTTATTCCATAAGCAATAAATCTGCTCACAATTCTGTTGTGTGGCACTGTATTAAATGCCTTTTGGAAGTACATTAACAACATTGCCCTCATCAACCCTCTCTGTTATCTCTTCGAAAAAACTCCAGCAAGTTAGTTCAACATGATTTTAACTTTCTTATCATCAAAGTTAGCTGCTTGAGAGTTGAGTTCTATGCTATGCACGCCTTCACCATATCACATACAAGAGTTTGGACATCCTTTCAGAACCAAACTGAGTTTCATAGGAACACAAGATGTTATGAAATTTTCTTTTTGAGGATTTGTATCTAAGAATCATGGACATAGGTTTATTTGGGAAAACTGAAAAGACTCCATGGAGGTTTTTTTTTACAAGGGTCACTGAGAAGTCTTGTTTGAAAACAAACCTTTACTGGATGTCACATGCCTTAAGCTCAATAAACAATAGAAACCTTGATGAATCGGGGGAGATGTTTATAGAGAAGTGGCATGTCACGATTTATGATGGTCAGGAGGTCACTTTAGGATATTATTTTGACTTTCTGGTTGGATTGTGGACTGTTTTGAGTTAGTTGGAGATAAACCTGCTAAGAGAGAAGTACCCAGCTTGCCTCCTTCCACCTGTCTCTGTGAAACCATGCAAATCGAGTGTGATATCTGAAACTTCTGATGCCACATTTCTCCTGGAAAGCCTTACAGATTAATTTTCAAAGCTGCCTGAAAAGCACTGTTTCAGAAAAGATCCCAATGACCCAACTATGTGTATTCGGATGCCAAGCTGTATGCCATTTTGTGACACAACATATCTCATCCTTTTTCGTCAAGAACTAACAAGTATTTGGCCGAACCATTCCTCTTTTGTCTTTTTTTTTTGTAAAAGAGCTCTGCAGAGAAAATGTCCATTTTATTTTTCTTTAACCAGTGTGTGTGAGTGTGTGTATGTGACGTATTTAAAAAGGGAACTTTCATATTTCAATCTGTGTGTTAATGCTTTGCTTTGTTACTGGGTGAGTCTTGTTTGATAACAAACTGATAGTTTTGTTGTTTATTAAATAAACCTGGTTGGTGTACTATATTCTGGGATAAAGAGTAAAGTATTGACTGACTGTATCGGTAACTGTGTAAAGATTTAACATTTTTGTTGTGACCTGTGGAGAAGTGGAACTATAAAAGGCAGTGCACTCCTCCTGCCTCGATCTTAACAAGGAACATAGCAAAATAGGAGCAGGATTAGGCTATTGAACCCATCAAGGCTGCTGTGCCTTTAAATTAGATCATGGCTGATCATCTACCTCAACAATCTTTCCCACGTTATCCCCATAATCCCTTGATGTCATTAGTATCCAGATATCTATCAATTTATGCCTTGAACATGTTCAATGATTGAGCTTCCAAAGTCCTCTGGGGTAGAGAATTCCAAAGATTCACCACCCTCTGAGGGAAGAAAATTCCTCCTTATCTTAAATGGTCTACCCCTTTTTCTGACACTACGTCCCCTGGTTCTAGACTCACCAGCCTGGGGAAACATCCTATCTATGTCCACCGTGTCATGCCCTGTAAGAATGTTGTAAGTTTCAATTTGATCACCTATCATTCTTCAAAACTGTAGAGAATGCAGACTCAGTTTCCTCAATCTCTCCTCATAAGAAAATTCTGCCATTCCAGGGATTAGTCTGGTGAACCTCCATTGCACTACCTCTATGACAAGTATCTCCTTCCTTAGATGAGGAGACCAAAACTGTACACAATACTGCAGGTATGGTCTTACCAATGCTTTGTACAATTGCAGCAAGACTTCTTTACTCCTGTACTCATCAGCAAATTTGGAAATATTACATTTGGTCGCCACATCCAAATCCTTTATATAGATAGTGGCCCAAGCACTGATCTTTGCGGTACCCCACTAGCAACAGCCTGCCATCCTCAGAATGACCCGTTTATTCCTGCTCTCTGCTTTCTGTCTGTTAAACAATTCCCAATCCATACCAGTATAGTACCCCCAATCCCATGTGCTCTAATTTTGTTTACTACCCTCCTGTGTGGGACCTTATCAAAAGCCTTCTGAAAATCCAAATACGCTACATCCACTGGTTATCCTTTATCTATGCTACAAGTAACATCCTCAAAAACCTCCAACAGGTTTGTCAAACATGATTTCCTTTCATAAATCCATGTTGACTTTGTCCAGTCATATCATTATTTTCTAAGTATCTAGTTACCTACTGATGTCAAACTAACAGGCTTGTAGTTCCCTGTTTTTTCTCTCCCTCCTTTCTTAAATAGTGGGGTAACATTTGCTACTTTCCATTCTGCAGGAACCTTTCCAGAATCTATAGAATTCTGAAAGATAACCAATGCATCCATTATCTCTATAGCCACCTCCTTCAACATACTGGGATGTAGCTCATATGATCCAAAGGATTCAATGCAGTTAATTTTTCAAGTACTACCTCTTTATTAATACTAATTTCTTTCAGTTTCTCATTTTTACAAGTCCCTTGGTTCCCTAGTATTTCTGGGAGATTTTCTGTATCTTCCTCCATGAAGACAGACACAAAGTAATTATTTAGTTTCTCTGCCATGTTCCTATTTTCCATTATAAATTCTCCTGTCTCCACCTGTGGACCCACTTTTGTCCTTGCTAATCTGTTCCATTCCACATACTTAAAGAAGCTTTTACAATCCGCCTTAATGTTTCTCACCAGCTAGCATTCATAATCTCTTTTCCCTTTCTTTATCAGTTTCTTGGTCCTCCTTTGTTGGACTCTAAATTGCTCCCAATCCTCGGGCTTACCACATTTTCTGGCAACCTTATAAGCCACTTCCTTTGATCTAATTCAATCTTTAACTTCTTTTGTTAGCCACGGTTGATTCACCTTTCCTGTTGGGTCTTTGTGTCTTAGAGGTATGTATATTGGTTGTATGCCATGTAATACTTCTTTAAATACTAGCCATTGCCTGTCTACTGTCAAATCTTTTAGTGTATTTTCCCAATCTACCAGAGCCAACTTGCCCCTCCTACTTTCCTTTGTTCAGATTTAAGACCCTAGTTTCAGAATGAACTATATCACTTTCAAACTTAACGTAAAATTCTATCATATGATAGTCACTACTTCCCAGTGGCTTCTTTACAGCAAGGTTATTAATTAGACCTTTCTCATTTCATAATATGAACCTAAAATAGCCCGAGCCCTAGTTGGTTCTTCAATGTACTGCTTCAGAAACCGATCTCATACCCACTCCAGGAATTCATCCTCCACTGCATTAATGCTGATTAGGTTTACCCAGTTTATATGTAAATTGAAGTTGCCCATTATTACTGTATTACCCATATTGCATGCTCCTCTAATTTCCTGATTTATACCTTGCCCAACATTACCACTACTGTTTGGTGGCCTATAAACAGCTCCCACCAATGTTTGCTGCCCCTTGTTGTTTCTTAGCTCCACCCAAATTGATTCTATGCCTTGATCTAAGATCCGCTCTTACAAATGTACTGATTGCGTCTGTTATCAAGAGCGCTGCCCCCACCTCCTTTTCTTTTTTGCCTGTCCTTCCAAAATGATGAATATCCTTGAATATTCAGTTCCCAGTCTTGGTCATCCTGTAATCTGTCTCTGTAATGGCAGTTAAATCATACCCATTTACCTCTATTTGTGCTTTTCAGACCTCCATTTCAGGCTGTGCTAGAAAATCCAACATTTAAAAATATTCATTCTTGGAATGTGAACATCACTGGCAAGGTCTGCATTTATTGCCCATCCTTATAAAAGTGCATGGTTTACTAGGCCACTTCAGAAGACAGTTGAAAGCCAACGTGCTTCGTGTAGGACTTAGGTCACATTTTGACAGACTGAATAAGGTCAGCTTGTTTCCTCCTCCAAAGGGCATTGGGGAACCAGTTGAGTTTTTATGATAGCTCATGGTTACTGATACCAGCTTCTCATTTCCAAATTTGTTAAACTGATTTCAAATTCCGAAACTGCCATGATGGGATTGCAACTTGCGACCTCTGGATGGTGACTTTACCATTACATAACAGTACCCATGATACAATGTCTGCCAACCTGCATCAGAATCCAGCAATATAGAGGCAGCGTTGCAGACCATTTTGACTGCAGATTTATTTAACATTGGATCAACTCTTTGAGCATTAGGAAGGACAGGAAGCTAGGAAAATGTGGAGGGTGGCTCTGTTATTTCATAATGGTATTAGCACATAAGACAGAGATTATCTAAGTTCAGGAAACCAGGATGTAGAAGCAGTTTGGATAGAGATGATAAATGATCAAGGTAAGAAGTCACGCATGGGAGTGGTGTACAGGCCCCTAACTGTAACTCAAGAAGCTCGACAACATCCAAGATAAAGCAGCCCACTTGATTGGCACGCCATTCACAAACATTCACTCCCTCCACCACCGACGCACAGTGGCAGCAGTGTGCACCATCTACAAGATGCACTACAGCAACATATCAAGGCTCCTTAGACAGCTCCTTCCAAACCTGTGACTTCTACCACCTAGCAGAACAAGGGCAGCAGATGTATGGGAACACCACTACCTGCAAGTTCCCCTCCAAGCCACACGCCATGTTGGCTTGGAACTATATTGCCCTACCTTGACTGTCGCTGGGTCAAAATCCTGGAACTCCCTTCCCAACAGGACTGTAGGTGTACCTACCCCATACGGACTGGAAAAATCAGATCGGAAAAGGTAGCCTAGATGAGGAGTTTAGAGAAAATTTTTGAGATAGTTTGTTGGAACAACACGTTCTGGAACTAACCAGAGAGCAGACTATACTAGACCTGGTATTGTGAAACGAGATAGGATTAATTGATGACCTCATAGTGAAGGTGTTCCCTAGGTCGCAGCAATCATAATATGATTGAATTTTACATTCAGTTTGAGGGAGAGAAGAATGGGTCCAAGACTAGTATTTTATGAGGGCATGAAAGCAGTGCTAGCTAAAGTGAACTGACAAATTAGGTTAAGGGATAGGTCAATAGCGAAGCAGTGGCAGATATTTCAGGGAATATTTCAGAATATAAAAAATATATACATTCCAACCAGAAAGAAAAATTTCAAGGGGAGCACCCACTACCAATCGTTGACTAAAAAAGTTAAAGATAATATCAAACTTAAAGAAAAAGCAGGTCAGACGATTAGACAGAATATAAAGAACAGCAAAGAATGACTAAAAGATTGATAAGGAGGGCAAAGTTGGAGTACGAGAGAAAGCCAGCTAGAAATAGAAAAACAAATAGTAAGAGATTCTATAGATATTTAAAAAAGGAAAGAGTTAGCAAATTGAGCCTTGGTCCTATAGAATGTGAGTCTGGGGAATTAATAATGGAAAATAAGGAGAATGCAGATGAATTGAACAGGTATTTTGCATCGGTCTTCACTGTAGGGATACAAGTAACATCCCAGAAATAGTTGTAAATCAAAAAATCATTGCTGCGCCCTCAACGTTTTACAATTAAGAAAAATGGCTTGGATGAAGGGACCGAAGGTATGGTTGTTAAATTTGCTGATGACACAAAGATAGGTAGGAAAGTAAGTTGTGAAGAGGGCATAAGGAGGGTACAAAGGGATATAGATAGGTTAAGTGATTGGACAAAGATCTGGCAAATGGAGTATAATGTGGGAAAATGTGAAATTGTCCATTTTGGCAGGAAGAATAAAAAAGAAGCATATTATCTAAATGGTGAAAGATTGCAGAGTTCTGAGATGCAGAGGGATCTGGGTGTCCGACTGCATGAATCACAAAAGAGTATGCAGGTGCAGCAAGTAATTAGGAAAGCTAATAGAATGTTATAATTTATTGTGAAGGGAATTGAATGCAAAATTAGAGTGGGTTATGCTTCAGTTATACAGAGCATTAATGAGACCACATCTGGAGTACTGTGTACAGTATTGGTCTCCTTGTTTAAGGAAGGATGTAAATACGTTGGAAGTAGTTCAGAGAAGCCTTACTAGACTAATACCTGGAATGGACATGTTGTCTTATGAGGAAAGGTTGTACAGGCTAGGCTTGTAACTGTTGGAATTTAGGAGAGTAAGAGGCGACTTGATTGAAACATGTAAAATCCTGAGGGGTCTTGACAGGGTGAATGTGGAAAGGATGTTTCCCTTTATGGTTGAATCTAGAACAAGGGGTCACTTTAAAAATAAGGGGTCACCCATTTAAGACAGTTGAGGAGAAACTTTTCTCTCAGAGTGTCATGAGTCTTTGGAACTCTCCCTCAAAAGGCAGTGGAAGCAGAGTCTTCAAATATTTTTAAGGCAGAGATAGATAGATAGATTCATGATAAGCAAGGGGGTGAAACGATATTGGCAATAGGCGGGAATGTTGAGTTGAGGTTACAATCAGATCAGCCATGATCTTATTGAATGGTGTAGCCGGCTCAAGGACCGAGTGGCCAGATCCTGCTCCTAATTCACATGTGCTTATGTATGTATGTTTGTACATTTGTATGCATCTCTGAAAGCTGGTTAGAAGAAATTGAAACGGGGAATTGATAGGGAATCAGTAAGGAAAGGCTTTGCAGAGGTTAGGATTGTCATGCAGTCTGCACTTACCAGATTAATGGCAGCATCCAGCTTCAGTGAAGCCTTACTGCACTGAGTCAGCATCATGATAGACAAAGTGTTTGCTTTCAAATCAACAATATATCTACTGTGTTACAGATTCCAAGCTCTCTCCTGCTGCATGGCTCTCACTCTTCCCTTGAGACAACAACCCATTCTGTGCTGTGATAATCAGGTGTCAGAGAATGCTGCTGATTCTTTCCTCCCCCCACATCCCAAACCTGATAAAAACTCAATTTGGATTTCAGAAAAATAGATGGAAACAAACATGCCAAATGTCGATGTGGTAAATTTCAAAATATTTTGCATGGTATATCTGTATGAGTTGCAGTTACAGTGAGCGTCAGTGAGTAGATAGTTGACTTAAGTCTTGTGACTGCTTGTCAGGATACAATTTCACTTTCTTCTTCATGAGCTTTGAAAGGTAGCCACCCCTCGGATAGACCATAGCATGAAATCAACTATCTATCTTCTTTGATGCTAAAAAGAATAATGTTACAATTCACTGTTGTTGATAGTGTACAATTTACAGGTTCAGGGATGCCACATAGCAGCTGCAGTTTTCTGGGAGTTGCATTCTGCCACTCGTCTGGCAATGGAGCAGGGATCCTAGAAATTGGCATTAGGGACTTAACCTGAAAGCATATTTACGTGCCTTTCAAATATTTTGAAGTGTGTGCTGTAACCTTGAAAGTTGAATCTTAATATCATAGTTGGATTAAATTCAGTTAATGCTGAGGATAATGCATGATTCAGATTCTATTAACTATGTTAAGCATCAGCTACTTTTAATATGATCATCGATAGTGAACCTTCTAATGGTGAAAATTATAGCATTGCAGATCTAGTTAAATAAAGTCACTGAAAATACTTTGACTTTCGTATCATGTCCTTGAGGTCTTCTGTGTGTGATAAGAGTTAACAGCAAATCTTTACAGTACTACATTATACTCCGATCAAGCAGTGGCAGTGACAGTTTATTAAGTCAGTTGATTTATGTAGGATGACGACTGAGCCAAACAGCATTGTGTATGAAACCCTAGACACAGTGAATACCAATCCAATTCTTTCTATGGGATTATCAATTCAATTCTCCCTATAGTTACCTATATTTGTCTGGTGTTCTGGGGTTAGATAATGGTATTGTTAGCTATGGTTCAGTGGATAACACGAAGAGTTTACATTGCAGTTATTCATCATCCAAAAATCAGGAAACTCACAATCAATTCAGACTGAATGATTTGTGTGTTTATCCTGAGGATTTGGCATTGATTAGGAGAATTTTTTGCTTAGCATCACAGACCTCTCGCACATGGAGAGAAAGGAATCACTTATGGTTGATGTATGCCATTGAATTGACTGACAGCACTGGCATCTCCACATAGATGCACTTTTCCATGCCTGAAACTCTGGGGAAACCAATAACAGCAACAAAAAAGAACTTTTACTATCTAGCCAGCTGTCTCTTAGAATTCCTCGTAAAAACGATGAATCTGCCAGAGTTCTCGAACAGTACATCAGTCAACTGCTGAATACAAATGGGCATAGTGCACTGATGAATGCCAGCAAAGTAACCCTGGTGCCTGCAATGACCCTGTAGTTAGGAAATTGATTGTTGCAGTCAATTTTACAGCTTCACAGCCATTGGCAAAGCAATTCAAGGCACTAAAGATCCCTACAAATTGGATGCGATCAACTGACACAGTTTGTTATCTACTTGGTAAGTCTGAAGAGCCATGGACAATAATTAATTTCCTGGGGTATGACTGAGTTCTGGTTTTACCCCTCTTCCATTAATGTCTCACCATTTCAGTCAGATTCTCATATCCTGATTGGTGTAATTAGAATTCTAGATTAGCAATATTGTGGGAACCATAATGTTCACTTTTTTGTGGATGTTTGGATTGTGATAGATTGCATGTGCAGTGTTAAACTTTCAGCACATCTGAAAAGTAATCACATTACTGCAGTTCATTTAAATCCACCCAATATTTAACTCAGTTAGTGCATTTAGTTCATTGGTGGAAATCATCAAATGCTGCAGTAAATTCAAATCAGAAAATACAATTTGGCATTGAAAATGCACAGGAAGACTTTACCAGCAAGTATGCATGTCCCAAAAATGTGTGTATATTATCAACACTTCACACAACAGGTAAGAACAGAATTCCTCTTCCTTGACATCTGTTGCCTATCCTTGAAGTGATTTATGACTTTAACTCCTTATAGGGACTAAACCAAATCAGGATTACATCCCTATGCATCTCCTTTAATCAAGTTCAAAATAGACAAATTCTCATAGACACTTAAATGGGTCCAAAGAATTGTATTAGCTTTCCCTCAAAGAAATAAAACCAACAGAGAATATTACAATCTTTGAGTAACCTATTTTTAATAATTATGGCTAAGTCATAAATATCCCATATATTATAAGGGTCTGGGAACTCTCTTCAATACGTACCTTTCCACTTAAAGAGACACAGAGAGGGGGTTCTTTATAGTTGTATACAGAAGGCTACATGACATCATTTAGTAACTTTGATATATTTATTAAAGAATTTAACATGCAATACACTTCTTAAGTGGATAAGTATATCACAATATCAAATATTACTAAAAGATGTAACACATAATCTTATTTCTAACATAGAATCCAAATGTTTAACCTTGCTAATGTTACAGCAAAGTATCTTAGAATATCCAGAATATCCATCAACATTTAAAGTAAACTTTTTACCTTAAATTCCCTTTAATTGAGAAGCATTGTTTGAGGATTCAACACATCTAATCATTGCCTCAAAACCTCTCTTGTTTATAGTGTTGCTGAAGTATCATCTGACTTTTAGCATTTAAATGTGACCTTCCTGTGTGTGTTTTGCTTCCTTTTAAAATCCATATCTTTAATTACCATTTCCATTTAATGTTTTACTGAAATTCCTTTGCTGTTGAAGTTGTGAGCATTTAATTGACCATTATAAATTGGCCCTAGTATAGGTAGGTGGTAGGGAAATATAGGGACAGGTGGGGATGTGGTAGGAATATGGGATCAGTGTAGGATTAGTATAAATGGGTGGTTGATGGTCGGAACAGACTCGGTGGGCCGAAGGGCCTGTTTCAGTGCTGTATCTCTAAAAAAAAAAGTCTGAGGTCACCTGAGTAAAAGTGTTATGCATAACTTGATTATCTTTATAACAGGTGTACAGTCCATCAGAAGCTAACATGGCGATACAAAGAAAAACCATTCTGCCATGTTTTCCTTAGTACCATCGCAGTCTTCCAATGTTATGATGAATAAGAACATCACTTGCATTACATCCCCTCTAAAGTCACTCAGGGCAAATTCACTAAACTGTTCTCTTTCTGCTTCTCTGCAAGAAATCACATCGGGTAAGGTGTTCGGAGCAGTAAGACATCGCTGGTATGTAACATGCACTGCTTGCATCCAGAAGATCTTTAACAAAAGAATCTAGCAGTACCTTTAATCCTTGCTTTACGCAAGAGCAAGTCTCATCACTGAAAGTCTGCAGTACTTCATTCCTTTCCCACAGTGTTTCCTTCTTCTGTCATTGTGACGACTATCGCTCGTTGCGGCGAGTGTGGTTCCCTGTGAAACTAACCTTTGAGGCACTGCGAGATCCTGTGTGGGTGAGGAACATTTACTGACACAGTTGGTTTTAGTTCGATTAGCGTTGTTTCTGATGCCATCCTCCAGGCTGGGTCCTGAAAGACAGTGTATGACTGCACCTTGTACTGTTCCTCCATTCCTGTACCCTTCAGAACACCTCTTCCGGTTGTCTACAGAGACAATTTTAAAAGAATGCTTGCCGTTCAGCTGGTTAGCAAATATTTTGACAGTTCTTTCATTAATAATAGAATGTATTTGAATAGATTTCTTCCACTTGGGTCTCAAACCAGGTTTCTGTTCAAACTTTCTCTCTTGAACCCACTCCCTGGTTACAGGTTGCCAAGATTTGTCATTTACCTGTTTTTGTCTAGACTTCACTCTGATCCTCTGATCAATTTCATGAATTTGATCTGTTGTTTCTTGTTTCAAATCTAATTGCTGTTGTCGGGTCAAGGAGTCAGAAAGCGTAGAGGCAATAAAAGAACCCGCAAGTAAGTGGCATATGCATTTCAACACCATATATTAAATAATACGGTGTTCTAGGGAACACTGTCCCTGATGCACACATGGGCGCATTATTTAGTGATAATTGTACTTCTGGAATGATGGCAGCCCACTTCGTCCCTCCCATTCTCAACAGTTTGGTCAATAGCTTTTTTACTTCCTGGTTTTTACATTCCACCAGTCCTGCTGACTGCAGATGACGTGGTGTGCTGTGCTCTAACCCAATCCCCCTTTGCACACAATAGTCTTTGAAAACCTTGGAAACAAAGGCTCCGCCTTGATCAGAGTGTAGGATTTTGGGTGCACCAGCGAGAGTAATGGTGTCAGTAATAGCATTTACAAGTGTAGTTTCCGAAACAGATTTTGTGCCGACCAGCCAGCAAAAAGAAGTGCAGCCATCAACACAAACGAGAGCATGTTTATACCCCATTGATGGTCCAATGAAGTGAACAAAAAATTTCTCCATTGATTTATTAGGCTTCACAGGAGCCACAAGTTATGGTTTAATAAGTGATGATTTGTTGATCAAATTACATGGCTCACAATTTGCCACATATGTTTTACAGGCTTTAAGCATACCTGGCCACCAATATAAAGCAGTCAATTTACAGAATGTTGTTCGGGCACCACTATGTGCCTGACTCATACCCTCGTGAGCTTCTTTTACAAGCTGTTCTTGTTTGTGATTCAGGGGTACCTCCCGGACATCCTTGGGTAACTTAACCAGCACAATACCAGTCGGGGTCTCCGAATAGAAGTACTTTGATGGATATTCCTTTGGATTCTCTTTCATTGGGTCCAATAGCTGAATCAGTTCCTCATCCTGATTAGCTGCCCGTTCTGCCCTAGTGATTACATTAACTGTGACAGGTCCCTCTCGAGGGGGTGTCATGCAGACTGAATGTTTTGCCTGTCCATCTGCAAGACTGTTGCCCTTTGAATGTACTGAACCAGTGGTATGCCCAGGTACATGAATTACCTGGTAATTACATTTCACCTTTCGCAAATGGAGAATATCTCTCCACACTGACTTGTGTTTTATGGGTTTACCTTTATGATTGGTAAAGCCTGTTTGCTCCCAGAACACAAGATCTTGGTTGTAAGCCCATCTACAATAGTCACTATCTGTACAAATTAATGCGTACTTAATAGATTGTGTCTTTTCTAAAACATACTGTCATGCTGCAGCTTCGGCATGCTGTGCTGTCCATTGGCCAAGGGGTATGGACAGTAATTCTTCTGGATATAAAGAATAAGAATCCCAAAAGATACCTATTATTAATTCCATCCTAGCTGAGGATTGTTGAGATATCCCTTTTTTAGTCGTCATTGATGACCCATCACAGCAAATAATTTGATTTCAGAGGTACTTGTTTAAGTCTCTCCTCAGTATCATCATCTTCCATAATAGGGAGGTGTTCTAAGTCCATGTCTAAGAATAGAAATTAAAAAATGAGTAGGATCACTCAAAAAGGAGGCCCATTTGTCGTATCGGATTTGAGTGGCTCTTCTCTCATCAGAGGCCATTCGAAAAACTGATCCCAAGTCTGGCGTTTCAGTATAAATTGTAATGAGGTGTATCCCTTGAAGGGGTCATGCTTTAATGAGGCACTGAACTATCATCGCCATAACCCTTTCCTTTTTATTCTACCATCTTTCAACATTGGAAAAATTATAAGAATGAAACTGAACCTGGCACAATTCAATATTCATTGTACAAAAACTGCAACTTCTACTTTAGGAGAGGTTTTAACATGAACATTAAGTGGGACCTGCAAATCCCTTTGCTGCAAATCTATAGCCTTCTGTACATCAAGGCACAATTGTTGCAATTTCAAGTAATCATCTGGGGAAAAAATGAATGGGCCTTTTACTGTCTCGCCTACTCTAGCATACAGAGATGCTGAGAGCTTAGCAAAGGTCAATGTAAAGAATCTAGCAAAGTTCAGGTGTCCTAAACCTGCCTGCAGATTTTTCAAAGTTTGGGGATATTGAGATGTGTCCAGTTTCTCTTTATAGGATTGAGTTAATCCCCTGGCATTCCCAATTATACGGAGGCCTAAGAAATCTAATACCTCTCGAATGAACTGACTCTTTTTAATGTTGATCAGGTATCCAACAGCAGTAAGCCGGGACAAAACTGTGTCAATAGCTTGCAAATGTTCCTGGAAACATAAATGTCATCCACGTAAGAGTTAACATTGGGCAGGTCTTTTAAAAGATTGATGACATGAGCAGAAAAAAGAACGGGACTGTTTCGAAATCCCTGGGGTAATCTAGTCCAACAGTATTGAAAACCGTCAGGGGCTGTCACTGCAGTTTTTTGCCAATCGGATTCTTTAAGTGGATGTGACCAAAAACTGTTAGCCAAATCAAAACAAAATTTTTCTCTTTTTATTCCGGAAAGAAGGGCAGTGGAATTTTGCTGTTGAGCAGTGTTCGGTCCTGAAACTTTATTAAGGGACGTGTGATTAACCACTAATCTGCACCTGCCATCAGGTTAAGGACATTTTTATTCAGACACTTTGTTCCTCTAAATCCCTAATAGTGTCAAGTAGATCTAATTTCCCTTTATGATCCTGAAAAGGCCACTGTATCCTAGGCTTGTGCCAGCCTGCATCAAGAGAGTGAGGTTCTATATCTACCTTGCCACATTGATTCAGATGATGCTGTAGGTAAGGGTAATACTTATTTAGGAGCTGTTCCAAAAGACCCTTAACCACCACCCCCCCCCACCCCCCAAACAGGTGTGGTTTAGCTCTGCCTGAATATATCTCTGTCGGTCCACAGACCTGGACGTGATCCTAAGGAAGTATTTAATATCAAGCTGGCCTATAATAAAAGGGCAAACCAAATCAGGTACTAAACCCACCTCCAGCATGGCTGTAATACCATAAATGGTAACAGGAATTGTATAAAAGTCAATCTGTGGTATCTTACACTGAATAAATCTCCCTAATGATAACTGATAAATTGGGCTTCCCAAATCTGACCACTGAGGTTTCATAATTACAGGATCCATGACTGAGTAAACAGCTCCTGTATCAAAGTGAGCCTGTGCCTGTTCAGCAATGGGCAGTGTTGCCAGGGCATAGGGAAATTCGAGAGACCCTGGCTGGGTGCCAGCCCTTCACTGTGGAGGGTCAGATGCTTCTGAGTCCTGACTATCAGCCCTGCCTTGATTTCTGATGACTTTAACTGAAGTCTGCCCCTCCCTCTTAGGAGTCTCATGCTTTCCTGATCCCTTAGGTGGTCTATCCGAAGGCTTACAGTCACGACGATCGCCCCTTGGGGTGGATGCCGATCCTGTTGGGAGTCTTTCTGATCTCTGCCTTTGTCAGCCCTGGAACCTCCCATTACTCTGCGACAGGAACAGCCAGTGTAAAATTCATCCCCATAGGGATCCCAGCCAACCCTGCTGTCTCTACGAGGTGTGGTGCTAGACTGTTCCCACCGTTTTGGGGAAACATACCACTCGCGTTCCTGGCGAGATGGCAGTTTAGACCAACCAGAACTCCTGTCCAGGGGCCCAAAGGAACGAGTCTGCGGACAACTGGAACGAGACTGAGTCCATGTTCTATTCTGTCCCTGTCTGTGTAAAGCAGAGACATTATCTGTATTATTTTTAACCTTAGGATCCGGTTGGACCACAGGCTTAGTATGGGGCAGACCCAGCAAGGCATGGTTCGAGCGGATAATGCGTTCAACATGATCCCGCCTCTGCTGGTCATCAGGATAAGCAGACAAAGCCCCTTCACAGGCTAATCTAAGTGCAGAATTCTGATGCTGGTTAGCCAGACAACCATGAACAATTTCCCAGTTGCCATGTGTAAGGTCCTTACCTAATCGATAGGCAGCTACCAAACCATTCGACCGAACAGTACTTTGAAGGATTTCTTTAATTGAACCCATTACCTGCCCTCCATGAGTTGTGGTCAGGAAGTGGGAATATATTTGCCTCCAGTCGTTGCACTTATTAATTGGTGGGAACGAGATCAGAGTTTAGCATCACGGAGAGGAGCTGCCATAAATGTACAGCACTCCAGCCGTGACTACAAGTGTCAAGTCTATCAAGGTTGTTTAAAATCCACCTTGTTTTATCTTGGTTGCTTGGCCCGGGCTTGCCATACATGGCATATATAGAATTAAGATTCACATTGCCTCAGGGTGTAATTTGAGACTGCACTGGCTGTCCCACAGACAGAGGAAAGCCTGCAGCACCATCATTAGAAAAAGCCTGGAGAAGTGCCTGTTTTATTTGAAGGTAATGTGCCAGTAGCTGCCTATAATCCTCCCGCAAATTCTGATCAGGAACCTCATTGTGAAGAAGCCATCTAATCTGAATCCCATGGCCACCATGTACATAGGGAGATCCAGGACCTACAATTCTACCATGAATATCCCCACCCTGTCGTGTTCCAGTCAGTATTCCACCCAATTGTGCTGACGTGCACTTTATCATTAAAGAATGGTGTGGTTCTGGGGTATCAGTCTGATTAGCCCACTGGATACGTTCTATTCCTTCCTCCTGGGGTCAACCACAATAGTACCATGAGCTCTAACTGAACCATCGACATCAAAATGATCTACCTCAAAGACTACCACCTGATCTGCCTGAGGAGCAGAATGGGATTCTGTAATCTACTAAACAAGTTATTGTATCACCCAACAGGAAAATTAAGCCAATCCCTTCTTCATTAGCCATTATATCTGAATGGAACCCGAACTAGGAATTAAAATGCATCAGGACCTAACCTTAATTAGGATTTAAAGGGAACTTTGAAGGAAATTTCCAAACCTCAAATGTAGAATGAGGGAGTTCTGATTTAAGATCCACAAACCGCCATCAAGAGTTTGCCGTCTCTAGATTTTTAAATCAGGATCTTAATACCATGGACAGAAAACATTCCTTTCATACTTACAAATCTAAAATATACATTAAAGACTAACATATAAGTACAGGATTCTGTTAACAACAAAACCACATTTTTGTGCACCAACTGAAGTGATTTATGACTTTAACCCCTTATAGGGACTAAACCAAATCAGGATTACATCCCTATGCATCTCCTTTAATCAAGTTCAAACCAGACAAATTCTCATAGACACTTATATGGGTCCAAAGAATTGTACTAGCTTTCCCTCAAAGAAAGAAAACTAACAGAGAATATTACCATCTTGCGGATAATCTATTTTTAATAATCATGGCTAAGTCATAAATATCCCAGATATTATAAGGGTCTGGGAACTCTCTTCAATACGTATCTCTCCACTTAAAGAGACACAGAGAGTGGGTTCTTTATAGTTGTATACAGAATGCTACATTGGATGATTTATTAAATGTTATATATTTATTAAAGATTTGACATGCAATCCACTTCTTAAGTGGATAAGTAAATCACAATATCAAATATTCCTAAAAGATGTAGCACATAATCTTATTTCTAACATAGAAACCAAATGTTTAACCTTGCTAATTTTGCAGCAAAATATCTCAGATTATCCATCAACATTTAAAGTGAACTTTTTACCTTAAATTCCCCTTAGTTGACAAGCATTATTTGAGGATTCAACACATCTAATCATTGCCTCAAAACCTCTCATGTTTGTACTGTTTCTGAAGTATCATCTGACTTTTAGCATTTAAATGTGACCTTCCTGTGTGTGTTTTGCTTCCTTTTAAAATCCATATCTTTAATTACCATTTCCACTTAATGTTTTACTGAAATTCCTTTGCTGTTGAAGTTGTGAGCATTTATCTGGTCAAAATGTTTATAACCTCTCTTGTTCCTGTCAGTCCAATCCATTTATTGTTTCATTATCTATAATTGCCCTTTCCATGGCACCCCAAAGCAACCTCTGGAGCCGACCTGTCTGGACAATCCAATTAAGTTTATTGCTACCTCTTACTGACAGGATATTTCAATGTGTGCATTTATCTTCCAAGCTACTGACAACAGAGACACAAATGGATTTCCCAACTTGTTTCTGGTTCATAACAGGGACCTTGAAATTTTCTAACTCTATCTTCTTAAAGGAGAATGTCAGAGAGTTCTAAAAACTGACCATCCATTCAATCTTTAACGCTAAAAGGCATAATACACTATTTCCAAATTCTACTTAATTAAGCCTATTATATCTATATTCTATCACATACTGACCCATTAGCTAGCAATTGCAAAGCAATTGAGGAGAACAGGAATATTAACCTTACAACTTTGCTGAGAACAAATAGAGCTTCCTTCACATTATTAGATTCATTCTCCATTGATAGAGGTCTGTGATGAACATCAGAAAGGCATTCAAATTGGTGTCTCTTATCATTTTATTGTTTGAATGTGAAGATGAAAGATGCTGTGACTCACTTTCCAAACAGGATGCAGTTGAAAAATGTTTCGGAGAGCACTGTTCTCTGAACTAATGTGTAACCCAAGTCATGATTCTTCATATGTAAACTTAGTCCATGGGATATATAAGCAGCTCCGGGGGAGAAAATTGAGAAGGGGAGAAACTTATGCCTCCTGTTGTACTAGTTACAACAACATCAAAAACTTGAATTTATATAACAACTTTAATGCAGGAAAACATCCCAAGACACTTGCAAGAACATAAGACAAAATTTGGCATTGAACCAAGAAAGCATCCTGATTTTTACAGGGAGTTGAGGAGGGTGTGGGTGAGGCTCAAAACAGCCAAATCACCCGGCAAGGTTGAACTGAATAGCATGCTCTCATTAATCTCATTTAACTCTATTTCCAGTCCAGCACAAGGCTAAATGGACAGTATGGTGGGTGGACAGGAGGGAAAACTAGTGGCAGGAGGCTGCAGCTGAGGACCTTTGAAGATGGTCCCTGGAAAATGGGAGGCCAGAGAAGCCCGGCAATTGGAAGGGTAGAGGGAATCCGCCATCAGAAGGGGAAAGAAATCCGTGATCAGTAAAGCTGGGGTAAGTCAGGAGACCTGGCGATCAGGGGCCAGGGGAGGCCGAAGGTTTCCTTAAGGGGCCAGTGTAGCTCTACTGCTGAAAGATGTGCTAAAACAAGAACTTGTTCTCAGCTCCCTTTCATTGCATTTCTCAATGCCTGAGAAATATATGCAGCAAACAGTCAATTTTAAATAGGGCTCCCAGGACCAGATGGGATTCTTCCAAGGATGCTGAGGAAAGTAAGGGTGGAAGTTGCGGTGGTACTGGCCATAATCTTCCAATCCGCTTTAGATATGGAGAATTGCAAATGTTACACCCAGCAACTATACCAGCAGTGGGAAACTTTTAGAAATGATAATACAGGACAAAATTAACGGTCACTTAGACAAGTGTGGATTAATTAGAGAAATCCAGCATAGTTAAAGGCAAATCATGTTTAACTAGTGTAATTGATTTTTTTGATGAGGTAACATTGAGGGTTGATGAGAGTAATGGGCTCGATGTTGCATATATGGACTTCCAAAAGGCTTTTGATAAAGTAACACTTTAATAGGTTTGCCAACAAAGTTGAAGCTCATGGATTAAAAGTGGCAACATAGATATGAAATTGGTTAAGTGACAGGAAACAGAGTCATGGTGAAAGGTTGTTTCTTGGACTGGAGGAAGGTAAATTGTGTTTTTTCCTGAGGGTTGGTATGAGGACTATTGCTTTTCCTGATATGTATTAAAGATTTAGACTTGGGTGTACAGGGCACAATTTCAAAATTTGCAGATGACACAAAACTTGGAAGCATAGTGAACGGTGAGGAGGATAGTGATGGGCTTCAAGAAGACTTAGACAGACTGGTGGAATGGGCACACAAGGTCAGGTGAAATTTAATGCAGAGCAGAGCCAAGTCTTACATTTTATTAGGAAGAATGAGGAGAGGAAATATAAAGTAAAGGGTTCAATTCTGAAGGGAGTACAATTCTAAATGGAGACCTGGGGGTATATGTGCACAAATCATTGAAGGTGGTAGGGCAGGTTGAGAAAGTGGTTAAAAAGGCAGATGGGATCCTGAGCTTTATAAATAGAGGCATAGAGTACAAAAGTAAGCAAGTTATGTTGAACCTTTATAAAACATTGGTTCAGCCTCAACTGGAGTATTGTGTCCAATTCTGGGCACCAAACTTTAGGAAGGAAGTGAAGGCTTTAGAGAGGGTGCAGAAAAGATTTATGGGAATAGTTCCAGGGTTCCAGTAGATAGAGTGGAGAAGTTATGGTTGTTCTCCTCAGAGAAGAGGGATTGAGAGGGGATATAACAAAGGTTCTCAAAACCATGAGGAGTCTGGACAAAGTAGATGAAGAGAAACTGATCCCATTGGCAGAAGGGTTGAGAACCACAGGACGCAAATTTAAGGTGAATGATGAAAGAACCCATAGCAACATGATCAAAAACTTCTTTACACAGCGAGTGGTTATAATCTGGACTGCACTGCCTGAAAGGATGGTGAAGGTAGATTCAATTGTGACTTTCAATAGGGAATTGGATAAGCACCTGAGAGAAAATAAATTGCAGGGCTACAGAGAAAGGGCAAGCAGCAGCAGTAGCACCAGCTAAATTGCTCTTCCAGAGGGCCTGCACAGGCTTTATGAGCTGAATGGCCTCCTTCTGTGCTGTAACGATTCTATATTCTATGATTCTAATTGCACCAGAGGTGCCTAATTTAAATATGTGAATTAATTTCCCACTTCGGGCCACTTGGGCATCCCTACAATCACCACTTAAAAAAAGGTTGTTGAGCACTTGTATGATTGGTTGGGGATGCATTTCCCATATTTAACTATTTAACACCCATTTCCCCTCCTCAACCCTCTCCTGCCCATCATGGGGATGTTTAATATCGAGGCTATTAAATCACGTAACTATAAGTTCGGTCAAAGAAGTAAGTTTTAAAGAGGGTTGTAAAGGTGGAGAGAGAGGCAGATAGACAAAGGGGGAGAATTTCTTCATGCAGCGTCGCTTTTAGCAGTGCAATGCAGACTATGTTGACTCCCTAGGAGCAGAGAGCGCTGCGGGCTGTTCCTTGCTACCTGCACTGCCTGCACGGTGTTCAACAACGATATCAATGAAGAATGGCATGTCAGCTGTGCAGGTAGCAGCCCGTGGTGCTGCCTTCTCCCAGGGAATCAACATAAGTCTGCATAGCCTTGCTAGACGTTATACAAACTAATTTCTCCCCTAACACAGTGTAAGGAGTGAATTCTAGAGCTTGCAACATCAATGGCTGAAGGCACAGCCACCAATTGTGAGGTAAAGGGAATGGGGAATGTACAAGAGTCTAGAGGAAGAGGAATGCCAAATCCTCTGAGGGTTTTGGTGCTGGAGGAATTTACAGGGACAGGGAGGGGCAAGGCCATGAAGAGATTTCAACATGAGGATTGGGAGTCAATATAGGTCAGCAAGCAAAAGTGTGACAGATCAGCAGGACTTAGTGTGGGTTTAAATATGGACAGTGGAGTTTTGGATGAGCTTAATGTTTATGGCAAGTGGAATAGTTGTGCATCCATAAGGCTGATAATATGATAGTGTCATTCCCTGGATGAAGTGTATAAACCTCAGCAGACTTATGAAAATGCTGCAAATTAGAGAGTTGGCTCTCTCATAATTGATAACACTTTTTGATGTCTTGGTGCTTTTTTTGACATTAAAGGTGCTATGTTGTTTTCAAGTCACTCTGATGGTTAGCCACCCAAAATTCAAAGTAAACTCCCTTAAAACAGGTTGCAGCAATTATCGTCCCTGTTCTAGTAATTAAAGCAGAAGTTCCCAAATGTAGGTGACCATGGCTATGAACATTTACACATCTGGCTCCACCCAGGCTGCAGGTGGAGGTATTAGCAACATGTCTTAATTTATAGTGTACTGCTGCATAAAAGAGGTCACTGAGTATTTCTCTTTCTCTGTCTCTCAACTAGGGCATTCGTTCAACCTGGGAGCAGGGAAGTTAAAAAATTCAGTCGGGTTAAGTATAACAGTAAGTGAATTAATAATGAATATTAGCACAGAGCAGGTCTTACAAGCATTAATTAAAATTAATAGTTTAAACAAGGTGCTAACTATATTCTAAAAGAGGGAATAGGTTATTTTTAGATCATGGATGGGAAGCTGAGACCTGTTGCTTTCAATTCCTGCACCATGTGGGAACTTCAGGGCACTTCATGTGTCTTGGGTGACCAGGTGTTCAGGAAGTGTCTCCAGCTGGTTGATCACAAGCTCAGGGCTTCTGTGTTTCAGGGGCAGTTGGATTCACTATGGGGCATCAAGGAGGATGAGAGTTTCCTGGATTATACATTCCAGGTGGTGGTCACCCTACAGGATAGTAGATGGGTGGCCATCTGGAATGAGTAGGAAGAGGCTTGAAGTGTAGGAGTCTTTGGGGTTTGTGCCACTCTCAAACTGGTACTCAGCAATGGAGGCTGCTGGGAGTGATGACACCTTGAAGGAAAGCAGTCCAAAGCATGGCACCAATGACAAGGGACTGCACAAGATGTAACAGCAAACAATAGAAATGCAGTCATTATAGGAGATTCCATAGTTAGGGGACAGATAGGCAATGTGAGTCCCGTATGGTGTGTTGCCTCCCTGGTGCCAGAGTAAAGGATACCACGGAGAAGTTGTGATACACGCCGTTACCAATGACATAGATAGAGCGGTATTGAGGTCCTATGGTCAAACTTTGAGCAGCTAGAGAGGAAGTTAAAAAGAAAGGCCTTGAAGATACTAATCTCTCGTTTCCTCCCAATGCCAAAGGCGAGCAAGAATAGAAACAGTGAGATAAGGATAGGAGGGAGGTCTTCAAATTCTTGTGGCATTGGGACCAGCTGTGGGGCAGGAAGCATCTATTCAAATGGGACAGGTTGCACCTCAACAGGACTTGGCAAATGTCCTCACAAAAGGATCACTAGTATGGTTGGGAAGGGTTTAAACAAAATTGGCAGGGGGATAGGCACCAGAATATAGAAGTAGAAAAGAGGAATAGGGTGCTTAAAGGAGTGAGAGTGTTGGATAGTGCTGGAGTAGGAAGTAATACCATATTAGATAGGAGCAGACTAAGGACTACAAGGAATACAAAGACAGGTTTACAATGCATGTATGTAATCGCACAACTTGTGGCAAATAAGGTTGGTGAGCTACAAGCACAAATAGCTGTGTGGGAACATGATGTTGTGGCAATAACGGAAATGTGGCTTAAAATTGCTGAAGACTGGGCACTTGTTATTCAAGGATATAAAGTGTTCAGAAAATTGGGAAGGAAAAAATGGAGGTGGGGTGCCAGTACTGATTAGGAAGACATTGTCTTGTTGGAAAGAGAGGATGTCCTTGAGGGAGCAAGGGAAGAATCCATTTGGTTAAAGTTGCTAAGCAAGAAAGTTATGATCATGCTACCGGGGGTAGTCTATAGAAATACAAATAGTGAGAGAGAGAGCTGGAGGAGCAAATCTTCAGGGAAATCACAGAGATGTGGAGGAACTACAGAGTGGTGATATTGGGGGATTTTAATTACCCAAATATTGGTTGGAATGATATTAGAGAAAAGAGGGGAAGAAATTTCTGAAAGGTGTTCAGAAGAACTTCCTTGACCGATATGTTCTCGGTCAAACGAATAAGGAGACATTGCTGAAACTGGTGCTGGGGAATAAGGTGGGCCAAGTGGATCAAGTGTCTGTGGGGGTGCACTTGGGTAAGAGTGATCACTGTATCATGAGGTTTAGATTAGTAATGGAGAAGAGCAAGCAACAATCTAAACTAGAACTTCTAAATTGGAAGAGGGCTAACTTCAACATTCGACATTTAGGAAGTATAGGCAAAAAGGAAAAGGAGATAATGTTGCACTGGTAATAAGGGATGGGATCAGTACATTAGTAAGGGAGGATCTCAGATCAGACGAACAAAATGTGGAAACTGTTTGGGTGGAGCTAAGAAACAGCAAGGGGCAGCAAACATTGGTAGGAGTTGTTTATCGGCCACCAAGCAGTAATGGTAATGTGGGGCATGGCATTAACCACAAGATTAGAGAAGCATGTAGCATGAGTAATACATTAATCATGGGTGATTTCAATCTGCATATAGACTGGGTAAACCAAATGAGCACTAATGCTATGGAGGACGAGTTTCTGGAGTATGTTAGGGATGGTTTTCTAGAGCAGTATGTTGAGGAACCGACTAGAGAACAGGCTATTTTAGATCTACTATTATGTAATGAGAAAGGGTTAATTAATAATCTTGTAAAAGACCCTTTAGGGATGAGTGATCATAATATAAAAAAAATGTACATTGTGTTTGAAAGTGATGCAGTTCAATCTAAAGTCAGGGTGTTAAATTTCAAGAAAGGAAATTACGAAGATACGAGGGGCAAATTGGCTGAGGTGGATTGGGAAAATACGTTAAAAGGGATGACAATACATAGGCAATGGATAATCTTTAAAGAAATATTACATCATTTACAGCAACTGTACATTCCTTCAAGGCACAAAAACCCCAAAAGTAAAGGCAGTTAACCATGGAGAACAAAGGAAGTTAAGGATTGTATACGATTAAAAGAAAAGGCCAATAAAGTCACCAGAAATAGTCGTAAACCAGAGGATTGGGAGGATTTTAGAATATTGCAAAGGAGGATGAAGAAACTGATAAAGGGAGAATTGAATATGAATGTAAGCTAGCAAAAAAATATAAAAACAGACTATTAAAGCTTCCATAGTTATGTAAAAAGGAAACTTTTGGCTAAGACAAATGTGGGTCCATTACAGCCAGATTCAGGACAATTTATAGAGAGCAATAGAGAAATGGCAAAAAAGCTAAATGATAACTTTGTGTCTGCCTTCACTGAGGAAGATACAAGAAATCTCCCAGAATTAGAGATCCAAGGGATTAGGGGGAATGAGGAATTGAAGGAAATTAATATTAGTAAGAAGGTTGTATTGGAGAAATGAATGGGGCTGAAAGTTAATACTTCCCCAGGACCTGATATTCTATATCCCAGAGTGTTAACAGATGTAGCTATGGAGATAGTGGATGCATTGGTGATCATCTTCCAAAATTCTATAGATTCTGGAGTGGTTCCTGTAGATTGCAAGGTCACAAATGTCATCCCACTATTTAAGAAGGGAGGGAGAGAGAAAACAGGGAATTACAGACCTGTTAGCCTTACAACAGTCATTGGTTAAATGCTAGAATCTATTCTAAATGATGTGATAAATGGACACTTGAATAATAATGATCTGATTGGGCATAGTCAACATGCATTTATGAATGGGAAATCATGTTTGACAAAACTGTTGGAGTGTTTTGAGGATATTACTAACAGAATTGATAAAGCGGAGTTGGTGGATGTGGTATACTTGGTTTTTCAGAAGGCTTTTGATGAAATCCCCCACAGGAGGTTGGTTAGCAAAATTAAAGCATATGGAATAGGAGGTAATATACTGGCATGGATTAAGGATTGGTTAACAGGCAGAAAGCAGAGAGTAGGAATAAATGGGTCATTCTCGCGTTGGCAGGCTGTGACAAGTGGGGTACTGCAGGGATCAGTGCTTGGGCCCCAACTGTTCACAATATATATCAACGATTTGGATGTGGGCACCAAATGTAGTATTTCCAAGTTCACAGATGACACAAAACTAGGTGAGAATGTGTGTTGGAAGGAAGATGCAAGGTGGCTTCAAGGGGATTTGGACAGACTTAGTGAGTTGGCAAGAACGTGGCAGATGGAATACAATGTGAAAAAATGTGAGGTTATCCACTTTGGTAGGAGGAATAGATGTGCAGAGTATTTCTTAAATGGTAAGAGATTAGAAAGTGTAGATATACAAAAGGACCTGGGTGTCCTCGTGAATATGTTACTGAAAGCTAACATGCAGGTGCAGCAAGCAATTAAGAAGGCTAATGGTATGTTGGCCTCTATCGCAAGAGGATTTGAATACAGGAGTAGTGAAGTCATGCTTCAATTGTATAGAACCTTGGTTAGACCGCACCTGGAGTACTGTGTGCAGTTTTGGTCCCCTTACCTTAGGAAGGATTTATTGCCATAGAAGAAGTGCAACGGAGGTTCAGCAGACTTGTTCCTGGGATGGTGGAACTGTTCTATGAAGAGAAATTGGGGAAACTGGGTCTCTGTATTCTCTAGAGTTTTGAAGAATGAGAGGTGACGTCATTGAAACCTACAAAATATTTAAAAGGATGGACAGGGTAGATACAGGTAAGATGTTTGTCCTGGTTGGGGAGTCTAGAACCAGAGGACACAATTTCAAAATAAGGGGGAAGCCACTTAGGACAGGGATGAGGAGAAATTTCTTTACTCAGAGGGTTGTGAATCTTTGGAATTCTCTACCGCAGAGGGTTGTGGAAGCTCAGTCATTGAGTATGTTTAAAGCAGAGATTGACAGATTTCTAAATACAAATGACATAAGGGGATATGGGGATAGTGTGGGAAAAATCATTGAAGTGGAAGATCAGCCATGATCATATTGAATGGCAGGGCAGGCTCGATGGGCTGAATGTTCTACTTCCGTTCCTATGTTCCTTAGTTCAATGGGATGAGAGGGTTTCTAGCCAGGATAAAATGGAACCAACCAGGAAAAACTGTAATGGAACAATGGGTGATCTTTAAGGGGGAGATATTTCAGGAACAGGATAGATTCATTCCAACAAGGGTGTAAGATAAGAGAACCAAAGTCAGGGCTCCTTGGATGATGAGGGACATAAAGAATATGATGAAACAAAAAAAGAGGGTGTATGGTGCTTGCCAGGTGAATTTTTCAAGCAAGAATCAAGCCAAGTACAATGAAATTGAGAGGAGAAGTGAAGAGGAAAATACGACTGGTAATGAGGAATATGAGAATAGAATGGCAGTTAACATAAAACAGAACCCAAAAATCTTCTACCGGCACTGAAATAGTAAGCAGGTAGTAAGAGGCAGGTTGGATCCTATTAGGGACAAAAGGGTGATATATGCTTAGGGGTGCAGGACAAGGCTTGAATACTTAACAAATACTTTATATTGGTGTTTACTAAGGAAGAGGCTGCTGACAAAATATAGTAGTAGTGGAGGTGGTTGAGTTAATGGATGGGGTGAAAATTGATAGGCAGGATGTACTGGAAAGGCTGGCTATGCTTAGATTGGATTAGCTGCCTGGTCCAGATTGCTTTCATCACAGGTTGCTAAAGGAAGTGGGGGTGGAGATAGCAGAAGAGCTTGTCATAAACTTCCAATCTTCCCTAGATATGGCGGAGGTGTCAGAGGATTAGAGAGTGGAAATGTGACACCCTTATTCAAGAAAGGGTGTAAGGACAATCTCAGCAAATGTAGACCAATAAGTTTAATATCAGTAGTGGGTAAAGTATTTTTTCTGAAAAATCAGGGGAAAAAATCAACAGGCACTTGGAGAGGTTTGAGTTAATTAAGGATAGCCAGAATAGATTTTAAAAGGCAGATGTCAAGAAAACACTATATGCCAAATGAGAAATATTAATTAATCGGTTGGAAATTTACATTAGACTTTTAATGGAGAAAATACTACAGTTAACATTTTAAAAAACTGGCAGTCAAGATGGCCACCGCAATTTGCATCTGAAATATTCCAAAACATCAAATTGGAGACACGAGTTTAACAAGAAGCCCAGCCAAGACAATGCTTTGGCTAACTGAGTAGATTATCCAGATCGTCCTCATTAACGGGACATTCAATGCCATCCTCAGGCATTCATGAGTGGAGACGTCCATCCAGGGATAAACACTGTCAGTACCAC
The DNA here is from genome assembly GCF_036365525.1 of Heterodontus francisci. Classification (NCBI taxonomy): domain Eukaryota; kingdom Metazoa; phylum Chordata; class Chondrichthyes; order Heterodontiformes; family Heterodontidae; genus Heterodontus; species Heterodontus francisci. Next base: position 167,455,099 of record NC_090375.1, on the reverse strand, counting down.
ATGAGAGAGGTTTTGGGCTTTTGGACTTTGGACCTCATTAAAAACAAAGGGGATTGAAAGAACCATGTGACCATCTCCTCAGGTTGCGTAAAACTGGGAGTTTTGTTACACACAAAAAGACAGGCAGTAACTGAGTCTGCAGCAGCAGAGAAGGCTGTGTGCCTCCCTTTCCCTCTCTCTCTCTCCAGAAAACTTCAATTTTGGGAACCATCTGCAACTGTGGACCCTCCAAGCCTACAGATTGCTACAGAGACCAGGGGAAGAGAGCCACCTACAAGACTGCCTCCAAGCAAACCCTGATCCAAGCAGACCAGACACAAAGTGCACTTTGAGTAGGCAAAGGCTTCAAGAATACAACTCCAGCAAGAAGACCACTGAATCATCCAACCTCAGACTGTGTATTTATTTTTTTATTTATTCTGGACCTTAATCCAACCAAAAATCCTACTTTGCACTTTGTAATCTATTTGTGTGAGTGATCCTTGTGTGAATGTGTGCGTGAATATGGAGTGTATTTCTTCTGTTTTAGATCGGGTTTAGCTTGTTGAGTATAATAGACTTACCTCTTTCTTGTTTAAACTCAAGAAAACCTGTCCAATTGGTTCTTTCACAATCACATTAAAGGTAAAAGGTAAAACACTCACAGAAGTGGTAAGTACAACCACTGTTTAAAAAGGGATATACCCTGCTGCAGTCAAATAAGAGGAAGGGCAAGATGGACAACTGTGATCTCCTCCTCACTTGGCCATAACACAGATTATGCTTGACTAATCAAATTGAATATTTTTGATGAAGTAACAGAGAAGCTAGCTGAAGGGAATGCGATGGATGTTATCAGTATGGATTTTAAGAAAGCCTTTTACAAAGTACCACATAAAAGACTGGTTAATAAAATTGTAGCTTATGGAATAAGAGGGTCAGTGTCCGCTTGGATAAAAAATTGGCTTAAGAACAGAAAACAGTGAGTCGTGGTAAATGGTTGTTTTTTCAGACTGGAGGATGGTGGACAATGGTGTTCCCCAAGGATTAGTGCTGGAACCATTACTTTTTATATATATATATATATATATATATATATATATATATATATATATATATATATAAATGCACAAATGACTTAGATATTGGAATACAGTATAAAATGTCAAAATTTGCTGATGATACCAAACTTGGAGGTGCGGCAAACTGTGAGGATGATACCAATCAATTGCAAAAGGACATAGATAGGCTAACAGAATGGGCAGATGAGTGGCAGATGGAATTTAATACAGAGAAATGTGACTTGATGCATTTTAGCAAAAGGGAAAGGGAGAGGTAATATAGACTAAATGGTACAGTTCTAAAGAGTGTGCAGGGATACCGGGGCCTGGGGCTTCATGTGAATAGATCTTGAAGGTGGCAGGACATATTGGAAGAGTAATTAGCAAAGCATATGGGTTCTTGGGCTTCATAAATCAAAGCGTGTGTACAAAAGCAGGGAAGTTATGCTTAACATTTATGAAATTCTGATTAGGCCAAAACTGGAGTATTGCTTCTAGTTTTAGTCGCCACACTTTAGAAAGGATGTGAAGGCCCTTGAGAGGGTGTGGAGGAGAATTACCAGAAATGGTTGTAGGGATGAGGGATTTTAGCTACAAGGTTAGGCTGGAGAAACTGTGGTTTTTCTCCTTGGAGCAAAGGAGGTAGAGAGAAAATTTGATAGAGGTGTATAAAATTATGGCAGTTTTAGATAAGGTAGACAAAGAAAAGCTGTTCCCATTTTGGGCGGCACAGTGGCGCAGTGGTTAGCACCGCAGCCTCAGAGCTCCAGCGACCCGGGTTCAGTTCTGGGTACTGCCTGTGCGGAGTTTGCAAGTTCTCTCTGTGTCTGCGTGGGTTTCCGCCGGGTGCTCCGGTTTCCTCCCACCTCCAAAGACTTGCAGGTTGATAGGTGAATTGGCCATTGTAAATTGCCCCTAGTGTAGGTAGGTGGTAGGAGAATGGTGGGGATGTGGTAGAGAATATGGGGTTAATGTAGGATTAGTATAAATGGGTGGTTGTTGGGCGGCACAGACTCAGTGGGCCAAAGGGCCTGTTTCAGTGCTGTATCTCTAAATAAATAAAATTAGCTGATGGTTTGAGGACTAGGTGACACAGATTTAAGGTTTTGGGCAAGAGGTGCAGAGGAGATGTGAAGAAGAACTTTTTTATGTAGCGAGTGGCAATGACCTGGAACTTTCTGCCTTTGAGGATCTTCATGGGCAGGCACAGCTACCTCCTGGCACTCCCTCTGTCAGAGGCGCTGCATCACGCCATGGGGGTCCAAAAAGACGGGATGTATGAGACCCATGCCAGGTGATCAGTGGACCTCCAGAGTGCTGTCATTGCAGAGCTGAACCCACCTTGGCAGCTTCCCCTTTGCTACTTCTCTCGGAAGACTCGCTAATGACCTTCAGTGTCCAACCTCTCACCCAATATTATGGCCACCCAAAACCAAGCCCCCACTTGCACATCACTCAATACCAAGCCTCCCCTTGCAGGCCACCCGAGATCAAGCCCATCCAAGACCAAGCCCGCCCGTAACTGCCACCCGAGACAAAGTCCACCTGGTGCTGCCACCCATGACCAAGCCCACCCATGCAGAGCGCACAGCACTGCAGTCCGACAATGGCCTCCATTCCCCCCTCTTCCCCTATTCAGCGCTGGTCATGGCTGCCTAGACTTCACGGCACTGAGGCCTCTCCTTTGTGCCACCAGCTTTCAACGGCCAGGGATCGGAAGGCATGTGAGGGCCACCCGTCCTCCACATAATTCCAGGCCCCCCATTGGCTCGTGATCAATTACATGATAATGTATTTAAGCTAACAGCTGTGCAATTTAAATTGCTTTCCCATCGCTCCTGGGCAGCGACGTGGCCTTGGAGTTTTTCCGCTGCTGACTAAATCTGGAACCGATGTCATGCCGTCGGATTTCCAGGCGGACTTGTCCAATGCTATTCTCTGGGCTCCCACCCCTCCATTCCCACTCCAAACAGACTCACTAAATTCAGCCCCTTGGCAGCATAGGACAGACTTGATAGACCAGTTTATATATTTTTTTCATTTTTCTATGTCTGTCAGCACTGCTGGAAGCCAAGGCAGGGAGTGCATTCTGGTTGGTAACATAAAGGACCCCCAACAAAAGTGGCTTAGTGGTATCACAACTGAACCCTGAAGGACATAGCTCGTAGACTGGGTAAGCATCAGGTGGTGAGCAAACCAACATAATTGACTCTATACTCACCAACATACCTGTCGCTCTCCCCCTTTAATACCCTCCTTAAAACGTAACATGTTTTTGCTCATCCCTTTTAATATCTTGTTTGGCTTAGGGTCTATTTTTTGCCTGATTACACCTCCGTGAAACACTTTGGGATATTTTTCTCTGTTTACACTAAATTCTGTTTGATTTTCAGGAGTTTTGAAGTTCCAATGAATGTTAATGAGATACTCAGGCAATTTTGATATAAGTTGCTATTACCAAGTTTGACAGAGAAACCAGCATATGTTTTGGCATACTTTAGCTTATTAGATTGAAAATAATTACAGCCCAGTGTGGTGCTGTGCCTAGAATTTTAAGCATCAAATTACACCCATTTAGAACTAGTGCAAATGCAGAAAACTCACAAGCCCTGGTTTTTTGGCATGGAGGTCTAGCTATATTAATGAGCCAAAACACACATAACATAGAAGGAGTGCAAATAGTTAATGACATTCACGCACAGTGAGGTTCTGGCGTAAAATCAACTTAAGTCAGTTACCTGCAAATTTCTTCAGAGAATCAAATCGTGAGCTGGCTTTCTGATACTTAATATAATTCTATTTAAGATACCTTGTGCTGGGAGAAATATATAATAGTGTTGTCCAGCTTTAACAGGGGATGTTAAGAGGTCATAGTGCATTTATTAACAGGATCCCTGTGGAATTATGGTTGTTCTGGCTGGTAAGTTTGGCCTGATCTATCACTTTATTACAAAATATAGCCAGGCACCTCTGCTGCTAGCTGACATGTTAGCAGAAGAGGGCACAGGAGGGTAATCTTGGGCCACTTGGGCCACAGTTAACCCCCAACTAGAATATAATGTTAACATGTTTGTTATCATATCATTTCCACAAAAGAATTTGTGATGAATTCTCAGTTTTGATTTGAAACAAATTTTAACTTTGACCAGTTCATTCAGAATATCAAGCTGCAACTGTAATTTGATCAGTGTTGTAATTTTAATGCACTGGCTAAAGGGAAGCAAAAGAATTTCTGTCCTAGCCTGATTTGGTAAAATAAAGGGTTTCTAACCTATCCTCTGAGCTAATTATCAATAGGGTAGAAATGGCTTACACCCTGTTTTTGGTGGGAGCATCACAAGTCCAAACCAGGAGGCTTGAGGCTTGCTCGACATTGGGCATCGAGCCTCATTTCAATAATTTTGGTGGGCTGCCAGTCTCTGTCACACACCTTAAGGTAGTTTACTAATTTAAAATGATGAATTTCAGGCTGCTTGCCTCGCTGGCAGTGCCCCAAAGATAGGTCCCGGGGACAGGGTAGGGGAGTTGGGGAAGGGAACGGGAAGGGGGCCGATTATCAGCAGACGGCAACTACAGAAGTGCTGTGGAGCCGAGAGGAGCACTCCTGCTTCACCTAACTCCACATCAAACTTTAAAAACAAATATCCTCACCTTTTTGTTGGCATTCACTGCGTAGCTGCAGTGACTACTAAGGACTCCTGAGCACCACAGGCCCAGCACCTGCTCGACTAAAGACCAGTCACTTTATCAGAATGCTTCTAAAGCAGGAATTAGGTGCCTCAATGACAGAGGAAAGTGGATGAACATCTGTTTCACTTGCATACTGTTACAAGTATTTCCATGTTTTTCTTAAATTTTGAGAATTTGTGTTGCAAAATTGAAAAGGATTCCATAGATGCTGGAACTTTGCATGCTTTTATTCTTTTTTAAATGTTACCAGAAGGCTTAGACTGAGTTTGAACTGTAAACAGTTTTTGGAAGGCACCTGTTTTCAAATAACCCAGCAGGGGTTGTTTTTTGACTTGGAGAAATTTTTACAAAGGAGTGACAAGCCAAGATTTATAGCAGTCAGGAGACTTGGCTTCCGGAAATCTTTAGTTTAAATTTGAACTGTTAAAAAGGGCAGCAGCTGTTCCTGCCCACACAGAAGAAAAACAGCTCTTCTCTTTCTTGAAAAGAAACACTGCATTTCCAGTGCATCAGTTTCCGATTTCCTCCTGTATTTGAGGAAATTCTGCATGTTTGCAGTAACCTTTGCATGTTGAATGTGTAGAACTGAAAGCTTGCTGCTGCACTCCTGCTCTAAGACCTCTATGGAGCCTCAGCAGCTGCATCTCATGGAAAGCCCACCCAAACTGATCATCAACATCACCTGGAAAGAACTGTGCTAGGAAGATCCTAGTGACAGCCACCTATACGCATTTGGGAGGCCTAACCAAAACAAAGGACATCTTTCCATACCTTCTTTTCAGCCTAAGTGTTTTTTTTTATTCCTTCTATTTCTTCGTAACAGCTGTAAACAAAAATCCCTTTTTTTCCCAATTAACCGGTGTGTATGTGTGTGCGTGTATGAGGGCTAGGATAAATAAGGGGCTTTAATAGTTCAATGTGTTTGTATGTTTTACTTTATTATTGGGTAACTTGGTTTATAATAAATGGATGATTTTGTTGTTTATTAAAGAAACCTGGCTGGTGAGTTTATTCTGGGAAAAAATAGAGCATACGATTGACTGTGTCAATAAGTGGGAAAATTTAAATACAAGTTGTGACCTGTGGAGAAGTGGGACTAGAATAAACAGTGCATTCCTCCTGCCTCAATTGTAATATATAATTGAGGGCTCTTGTCAGGATAAAACCAACACCGATGACATTCAATTGTATGTGTGATAATAATTGGAAAAGGAAACTAAAAGAACCAGGTTTCTTGTGCAATAGGGTAAAGTCAGATGGCGTTAGTCAGCAGGCTGCACAGAAGTGGGCTGTTGGAAGTTTTAGTCAGGGACAGCTGGCATCGTGTGCTGGCCACTCTGAACCAGGAGAATCTCATTCTGAGCTGCAAGCAGCCCGGGGACCCCACCACCTGGAATGGTCTCACCAACGGAGCCGGCTCGAGGTGTCCTCAGCCCAGATCCCTAAGTCCAAAAGCCACCGGGATCCGCAATGCCTACACCGAGCTCCCGGAACAAATCCCTGAGACCATCAGCAACAAGAAACGAAGCGTCAGGGTCATCAAGCACGAAGTCAGTGGCCTGGGGATCAGCATCAAGGAGGCAGGGAAATCAAGATGCCAATCCTGATCTCAAAGGTCTTCAAAGATCTGGCAGCCGACAAGACTGAGGCTCTATGTGTGGGGGACGCCATCATAACACCCTTGATACCCCTTCCCAGCTCCCCCCTCAGCATGGAGTGGGCTTCGCCATCAGCAACTCCTTGCTCAGCATGATAGAGCCACCTTCAAATGGCTTGGAACGCATACTGTCCATCTGACTGCTCACTGCCTCTGGTCCAGTACACCTACTCAGCATCTATGCTCCAACACTCTGCTCCCCACATGAAGTTAAAGACCAGTTCTACGAGGAACTCCATAATATCATTGGTAGCATCCCCAATACCGAACATCTGTTCCTGCTGGAGGACTTTAATGCCAGGGTTGGGGCCGACCATGACTCATGGCCCTCCTGCCTTGGGCGTTATGGCATTGGAAGGATGAATGAGAATAGACAGAGACTGCTTGAGTTGTGTACCTATCACAACCTCTGCATCACCAACTCGTTCTTTCATACCAAATCCTGTCACCAGGGTTCTTGGAGGCACCCAAGATCACGTCATTGGCACCAGCTGGACCTCATTGTCACAAGGCGAGCCTCTTTAAACAGCGTTCAAATCACACGCAGCTTCCACAGTGCGGACTGCGACACCGACCACTCCCTGATGTGCAGCAAGGTTAGACTCAAACCAAAGAAGCTGCATCACTCCAAGCAGAAGGGCCGCCCGCGCATCAACACGAGCAGAATTTCTTATCCACAGGTGTGACATAAGTTTCTAAATTCACTTGAAAAAGCCCTTCAAAACACTCCTACAGGGGATGCAGAGACTAGGTGTGCGCACATCAGAGGCGCCATCTATGACTCAGCAATGACCACCTGTGGCTAACGTGCGAAGCAGAACGCAGATTGGTTTCAATCTCATTTGGAAGAGCTGGAACCTGTCATAGCTGCTAAGCGCATTGCACTGTTGAACTACAAGAAAGCCCCCAGCGAGTTAACATCCGTCTCACTTAAAGCAGCCAGAAGCGCTGCACTAAGAACAGCCAGGCGCTGTGCAAATGACTACTGGCAACACCTATGCAGTCATATTCAGCTGGCCTCCGACACCGGAAACATCAGAGGAATGTATGATGGCATTAAGAGAGCTTTTAGGCCAACCATCAGGAAGATCGCCCCCCTCAAGTCTAAATCAGGGGACACATTCACTGACCAACGCAAGCAAATGGACCGCTGGGTGCAGCACTACCTAGAACTGTACTCCAGAGAAAATTTTGTCACTGAGACCACCCTCAATGCAGCCGAGTCTCTGCCAGTCATGGATGAGCTGGACGAACAGCCAACAAATTCGGAACTCAGTGATGCCATTGATTCTCTAGCCAGTGGAAAAGCCCCTGGAAAGGACGGCATTATCCCTGAAATCATCAAGAGTGCCAAGCCTGCTATACTTTCAGCACTCTTCGAACTGTTTTGCCTGTGCTGGGATGAGGGAGCAGTACCACAGGACATGCGCGATGCCAATATTATCACCCTCTTTCAGAACAAGGGTGACCGAGGTGCCTGCAACAACTACCGTGGAATCTCCCTGCTCAGCATAGTGGGGAAAGTCTTCGCTCGAGTCGCTGTAAACAGGCTCCAGAAGCTGGCTGACCTTGTCTACCCTGAGGCACAGTGTGGCTTTCGTGCAGAGAGATCGACCGTTGACATGCTGTTCTCCCTTCGTCAGATACAGGAGAAATGCCGCGAACAGCAGATGCCCCTCTACATTGCTTTCAATGATCTCACCAAAGCCTTTGACCTCGTCAGCAGACGTGGTCTCTTCAGACTACTAGCAAGATCGGATGTCCACCAAAGCTACTGAGTATCATCACCTCATTTCATGACCATATGAAAGGCACAATTCAGCATAGCGGTGCCTCATCAGACCCCTTTCCTATCCTGAGTGGCGTGAAACACGGCTGTGTTCTCGCACCTACAGTGTTTGGGATCTTGTTCTCCCGGCTGCTCTCACATGTGTTCAAGTCTTCAGAAGAAGGAATTTTCCTCCACACAAGATCAGGGGGCAGGTTGTTCAACCTTGCCCGTCTAAGAGCGAAGACCAAAGTACGGAAAGTCCTCATCAGGGAACTCCTCTTTGCTGACGATGCTGCATTAACATCCCACACTGAAGAGTGTCTGCAGAGACTCATCGACAGGATTGCGGCTGCCTGCAACGAATTTGGCCTAACCATCAGCCTCAAGAAAACGAACATCATGGGACAGGACACCAGAAATGCTCCATCCATCAATATCGGCGACCACGCTCTGGAAGTGGTTCAAGAGTTCACCTACCTCGGCTCAACTATTACCAGTAACCTGTCTCTGGATGCAGAAATCAACAAGCGCATAGGAAAGGCTTCCACTGCTATGTCCAGACTGGCCAAGAGAGTGTGGAAAAGTGGCGCACTGACCCAGAACACAAAAGTCCGAGTGTATCAAGCCTGTGTCCTCAGTACCTTACTCTACGCCAGCGAGGCCTGGACAACGTATGTCAGCCAAGAGCGACGTCTCAATTCATTCTATCTTCGCTGCGGGCGGAGAATCCTTGGCATTAGGTGGCAGGACCGTATCTCCAACACAGTAGTCCTCGAGGCGGCCAACATCCCCAGCATATACACCCTACTGAGCCAGCGGCCCTTGAGATGGCTTGGCCATGTGAGCCGCATGAAAGATGGCAGGATCCCCAAGGACACATTGTACAGCGAGCTCGTCACTGGTATCAGACCCACAGGCCGTCCATGTCTCCTCTTTAAAGATGTCTGCAAATGCAACATGAAGTCCTGTGACATTGATCACAAGTCGTGGGAGTCAGTTGCCAGTGATCGCCAGAACTGGCGGACAGCCATAAAGGCGGGGCTGAAGTGTGGCGAGTCGATGAGACTTAGCAGTTGGCAGGAGAAAAGACAGAAGCGCAAGGTGAGAGCCAGCTGTGTAACAGCCCCGACAACCAATTTTCTCTGCAGCACCTGTGGAAGAGTCTGTCACTCTAGAATTGGCCTTTATAGCCAGTCCAGGCGCTGCTTCACAAACCACTGACCACCTCTAGGCACGTATGCATTGTCTCTCGAGATAAGGAGGCCAAAGAAGAAGAGGGTAAAGTCTACAGCATGAGCATGTCTTTAGTAGCTGCTGTGACTTTTCTGGGGAAGGAGGATGTATCAGTGAGTGAATTACAGTACTTAACTAAGGTTAAACTAGTAGCATTGGCAGAACAATGGGGTTAGAGTTAAAACCAGGAGCTAAGAAAGCAGACATAACTGAAGTAATGGCACAAAATTTGGAATTGGAAGAAGAAAAAAGCAAACCAGAGGGTAGTGCGGTTGAATCAGCGAAACGTCAGTTACGAATGAGGCAGATTGAATTTGACAAAGTAAAAGAAGTCGAAATCAGGAAACTTTGAACAGGAAAAATAAAAAACAATAGAAATGGAAAAACTTAAGCTTCAACAGGAAAAATAATTGAAAAAAAATTGAGTTTGAAAAATACTTCACAGTGAAAAACTTCAATTTGAAAAAGAGGAAACGGAAGAGGGAACATTTCAGAGGGAAAAAGGGGAAGAAAAAGGGAAGTTGAAGCTGAAAAGCTGGAACTAACTCTGCAGGGTGGTCCTGACTCCAGTGAAGATTCTGGTGAGGAATAATCTGACTTCAGCCCAGGACCCAGCGGAAAGCTGTTTAAATTTATACAAGCTCTCCCTGGGTTTGAGGAAAGGGACGTAGAGGCATTTTTCATTTCTTTTGAAAAGGTAGTCAAACAAATGAAATGGCCAAAGAAAAGCTGGACACTGCTTATGCAAAGCAGGTTGAAGGGCAGATCTTACAAAGTTTATGCCATGCTTTCTGAGGAGGCTTCTGTAGATTATGAGGTGGCAAAAAAAGGTATTCTTGCTGCGTATGAGTTAGTCCCTGAATTTTACCGACAGAAATTTCAGAACCTCTGGAGACAGCCTGGGCAGACTTATATAGAATTTGAGAGGGTAAAGCAAATTAATTTTGATCATTGGATGCGAGCTTTAAAGATGGAAACCATGTATGAGAACCTTAGGGAACGAATTCTCCTGGAAGAATTTAAAAATTCACTCCTCCCCCATTAGTTAGAACCCATGTCGAGAACTAGAAGGTTTCAGTTGGCAGACAGGTGACAGAAATTGCTGATGATTATGAGCTTGTTCATAAGTCCAAAGCTTTGTCTGTCATGGTCTCAAATCTGAGAAGGATAGAAGGTGGGAGCGTGAAAGGAAGGCAAATAGCCAGGGACAAGAAGAGACAGTGGGGAACACCCGAGGATCTGCTCCTCAGGTCAGAAAGGACGATGCTGAGGGTGGAAGTGAGGTCTGCAAGCCTAAATGTTACCATTGTCACTAGGTGGGACACCTTCATGCAGAATGTTAGAAGTTGTGAGATACACCCATGGGACTTATTGGAGTGCACAAAGCCAATGCAGAGAAAGGGGCCCTGAATTAGAGTATAGCAGATCAGCTTGTATCGATGGGAACTATTAAGGTTAGCGCATAAAATCCCCATAGCAGGACGTGTGGGGATCCGGAAGATCAAATCAGGAATCAGCATTTTTACTTGCCAGGCCTTTCCAAGGACATGGTGCAGTTTTGTAAAACAGGCCATACGGGCCAGATTGTAGGAAAACTGCAATCTGGCATCAAACTGGCACCTATAATTCCCATACCAGCTTTTGGGGAACCGTTTAGTAGGGTGTTGGTAGACTGTGTAGGACCTTTACTGAAAACAGAAGTGGGACACCAATATATACTCACTATCATGGATATGGCTAATCGATTCCCAGAGGCCAATCCCTTGAGAACAATTTCTGCTAAGGTAGTGGTGGAGAAGTGAACCCAGTTCTACACTAGATATGGATTACTGATTGAGATTCTGCTGGGCAGTGCCATGTTTCTTACAAAAATAGACTTGTTGAAGGGATAGTGGCAAGTTCTTTTAACACCCCGGGTTAAGGAAATATCAGCTTTTGTCACACTGGATAGGTTTTCCCAGTGCCAAGTAATACCATACAGGCTAGGGGATGCCCCAGTAACTTCTCAGAGACTAGTGAACCCAGTGGTAGTCAGTGTTTCTAACTGTGGAGTTTACCTTGCTGATGTAATGATATTCTGGCCAATGGCCAGTGGGATGGAGAGCGGGAAAAACTTTTTATTGGCTGTGGGGATGGTGGGAAGTGGTTGAGGGCAAATGTGACGAGGTTAGGGGGGATGTTCAGGTTGGGAATTAAATAAATTGTTGACATATAGGACAATTAAAAAAACCATTGGTGGGTGAAGGGGTGGAGGGGGGGGGGGGTGCTTTGGGAAAGGATCTCTAGCTTTTAATTACTTTTTTAAAGATGATTCACAGAAAGGTACCTTTAAAAATTCACCTTGTTCCTAAAAACTGGAAGCCATTTTAAAATGGCACCAGAGGTCACTGCGTGGACGGAGTGGCCGCCCCCTCTACATCATCGGGGGCAGCCGTTCTGCCCCCTCCATTTAAATAAGCCCCCAGGAGAAATATCGCAGGGGCTCAGCGGCGGTGCATCTGCGACTGAAGGCCACCGACTTTAATGCGTGCCGCCACGATTTGCGGCGCGCTAATAAAATTCATCCTCTCATCTCGCTCTTGAAAAGAAACCCTGAATTTCTAGTGTACCAGTTCCTATTTCCTGCTGTATTTGAAGAAATCCTGCATGCTTGCAGTAAACTTTGCATATTGAATGTGTGGAACTGAAACCTTGTTGCTGCACTCCTGCTGTAGGACCTATTTGGAGGTGCAATAGCTGCATCTCATGGAAAACCTACCCAAACTGATCATCAACATCACCTAGAAAGAACTGTTCTCGGAAGATCCTAGTGACGGCCGCCTATACGCATTTAGGACAGCAAACTAAAACAAAGGACATCTTTCCATACTTTCCTTTCAGCCTAGGTGTTTTTTAACAATTCTTTCTATTTCTTTGTAACAGCTGTAAAAAAAAAAATCCCTTTTATTTTTTCCCAGTTAGCCAGAATGTATGTACGTGCATGTGGGTGACGGCTAGGATAAATAAAGGGCTTTAATATTTCAATTTGTGTGTATGTATTACTTTATTATTGGTTAAGATGTGGTTTATAATAAATAGATAATTTTGTTTATTGAAGGAACCTGGTCGGTGTGTTTATTCTGGGGAAAAATAGAGTACACGATTGTATCGGTCAGTGGGAAAATTTAAATATATGTTGTGACCTGCAGAGAAGTGAGACTAGAAAAAATAGTGCACTCCTCCCACCTTGGTTGTAACACTACCCCCAGATATCCTGTATGTAAAATATATTAGAACTCCAATCAACATTGGGGATAAGGAGTACAACAGTCCTCTTCTGATAAGAATATAAAACACTGATGATCTCTTAAACCAGCATCTTGACAAACTATGTACAATATCAAAATCAAAGGGCTGAATTTAGTCAGTCCATCCTTGGTCCCAATGGCGGACCCACAAGTGGGCGCCATCCCCGCTAGTTGCGTGTGCGGTCAGCCCACAGCAATCACGTAGCGACTTATAATAATGGAGGCGCGGGGCCCGGCCAAGCAAACAAAGCAGGGAGGGGATTTCGAGGCACCGACTATGATGTCAAATGATTCTCGTGCTGGTGCCCTATTTAAAGCCCTGCCAGCCCAGCTTGCCTTGCTGATTTACATTCATTTGCAGTTTCCTGGTCTCTGCTGAAGCTATGTTGTAGTAACTCCTGGATCTCCCAACCCCTGGTGTAGGTGCTGCAGGATGGAAGAGGCAAGCCACAGTGTGGTCCCATGGTTTACAGATGCATTCCTGGAGATTCCTCTCCAGGCTGCAAAGAAAAGGCAGGAGGTCCTCTTCCCCAGGAATGGCAAGAAGAAGCCCTCCCACCTGACCAAGTAAGCCTGGATGGAGGTCGCAGAGGAGATCAGCAGCCGTGGTATCATCCGCCCCACCCGGACATGGGTACAGTGCCGCAAGAGGTCAATGACCTCAAAGAAGGTCAATGACCTTCGTTCTGCTCCATACCTCTCTCCTTTTTAGGGATAGCATGTGGCTACAGAAGAGTAAGTGGGATATGGGGAAGGAGGCACCACAAAGGTGCTGACAGAGGGGGTTAGGCATCACCTCACCCTGACAGTTGCAGGGCAACATCTCAGCCACAGGCCACCTTCTTACACAGCTCACCTGCATTAACTCCCCTGAGAGCAGATGGAAGGATGAGCTATATAGGGAAAACCAGTAGGGGACGAGGGGCTGACACTATCAGAACTGTCATGCTGATCTCCTTGCGAAGTATGACAAACTCCTTCTTTCCACTTGCAGGACAAGGGGGCCCATAACAACAGGGAGACATCCCGGACTGGCGAAGGCATCCCAGACGTCAGGCCTCACTCGACAGCTGAGAAGGAGGCACTAGAGTTAGCAGAGACCAAGGGCGGCTGCTCAATAGCTGATGGAGTGACTGGAGTCTCTGCACAAAAGAGTGAGGGTTGTCTTCATTCGACATACAGTTTACTTCTGGAGATCCACATCATGCATAGTTAGCATAACGAGATTTGCACATCCTAACCCATACATGTTTGTGTTCTCTTATGCAGGTCAACGGCGCAGGAGACTCCATCAGAAGGGGGGCGGCCAGCAACCTCTGAGGAGGAGCAATTAGATGATGCACCATCCCATGACTCTCCTGCACCTTCCACCAGTGCAGATACTTTCACCTCAGTGGGTTTCTGCTCGGCTGTAGAATTAGGGTCACAAGCTGGTGAGAGGACCAGACACGTGCCCAAGCAGCTGGGTGAGGCTGTGACAGCTGAGGCTTTTGACAGTCAGGGGACTGTGGGTGGCCAGGTCCATGCTGAACCTTAGGCTGATGACGTGCTTCTGGTTTCAACAGCACAGTGTATGCTGGAATTGCAGAGAGAGGTAAGGCAACATCTGGCAGAGCTACCAGAGGCTATGCGCAGCCATGAGCGGACGTTGAAGGAGTCCATCCTTGCCATGAGCATTGCCATGTCTCAGGCATGTGAGCAAATGGCATTATCCATTGATAGGTTGTGCCCCTCATGGAGAGGCAAATCTCACAAATGCAGGCAGACCTGCACACCATCGCCTTGGCCATGAGCTCAATGCAGCAGTGGCCAGTGCAGGAAACCCTCAGGCATCTGGGGCCCTCCAGGCCTCAGGCAGCCAGAGGACGGTCACCAAAGTCATCACCGATCAGCAGCCTGCCTCCACTCAGCTGCTAATGCAGGGGCCACATCTTGGAGAAGCACTTGTTAATGTATAAAGAAATTCATCTGGAGACACTTCGGGTTTCAGTTGTGTTTGACATTTGCCATTTGTTTTATCTCATAAAGTTTTTGTTTTTAAAATTACCTTTCATTGCAGAAATGCTTACTTTTTCATGCCTTAATTGTGAGCTGCTGTCTTCCTCCTTCTCCCTTATTGGGCTGCCAATGTAGGCACAGCCCTCATTTGGTTAGTGTCTCCCATGTGTGTGGTTCAGCTGGGTGCTAGGCACAGAAGACAAATAGAAAGGAGGCAACAGACTGCACTGAGGTGAGTCTTTATTGCTTTCACTCTGAGAGGCCATCATGGTGGCCGGAAGCAGGTAAGTATGAGATTGTCTCTTGCCTCCTTGGCCTGTCATTCAATGTGCCTGGCCTGCGGTGAAAGAGGTTCAACATCCAGTGCTGCGTACTCGTCACTCTCCTTGGTGTCTTCCTTGCTGATTGAGGACTAGCGATCAATCATGTCCGCTTCATGCAAGGCCTCTCCTCTCTGCAGTGCTAGATTGTGAAAGCACAGCAGACCATAATGATGCACGAGACCCTCACTGAGGCATACTGCAGGGCTCCACCGGATTGATCCGGGCGACAGAATCTCATCTTCAGCAGCCCAATGGTCCACTCGATGGTCACTCAGATGGAGCCGTGGCAAGTGTTGTACCTCTCCTCTGCTGCAGAGTGCGGGTTCCTCACAGGCGTCAATAGCCATGTCTTCAGTGGGTATCCCTTGTCCCTGAGAATCCATCCCTGAAAGTGAGAGAGGAGATTGTGGCACCTGGGACTGTTGAAGTATGCAAGCATCATGGTTGCTTCCCAGGAAGCAGGCACAAACCTGCAGGAAACACTTTTGGTGGTTGCAGACCAGTTGAATGTTGATGGAATGGAAGCCCTTCCTGTTGATGAAGGCGGCTAATGGGTCCGATGGAGCCTTGATGTCCACATGTGTACAGTCAATCACACCTTTCACCTGGGGAATCCAGCGATGGTGTCGAATCCAATAGCCCTTTCGGCCTGACTGTCAGGGTCGGTCCCTTGGCACACATAATTGCCAGCCCTCTTGAACAAGGCATTGGTCACATCCTTGATGCAGCAGTGGTCTGCTGCCTGGGAGACACCACACATGTCCCCTTTGGATCCCTGGAAAGATCCAGACATGTAAAACTTAAGTGCCACAGTGATCTTCGATGGCACGGGCATGGGATAACCTCTGAATCCCATAGGTCGCAACTTGTCCTGCAGCATGTCGCGTAAGTCAGTGACAGCCTCCCTGGAGAGCCGTAGTCTTTGCTGATAATGCCGCTCAGACATTTGGAGGTAGCTGATTTAAACCTTACTGGTATGACCAGCTGCTGTTGCTCTCATCGTGGAGTTTCAAAGGCAGGTGCAGCTTCTTCCTGGCCCTGCATCACACCAAGGGGGTCCACAAAGACAGGGTGCATAATTTAGTGGAGTTGGTGGGGCTCCTGGCACTGGGCCTTGGCCATTTGGAGCCCCTCTGGCTCTATTTAACTGTGCCTGGGCAATTAAATGCCAAGCACTGAGGTCCCTGTCCCTTTAAGGATGGGGATCCCACCGCCAAGGCCAATCAGAGGGCCGGCAGTTCAGTACTATTGACAACGCCACCTTGAGCGGTGGCCACTGCCAGTACTACAGGAGGCCTTGGAACCAGGCCAAGCACTGGCGATCCGGACCAGGTAAGTGAGGTGGGTTCACCAGGGCCAGTCGGCAGGCTCATGTGATGGCAGGGTTATGGGGGGCAGAAGGAGGTCGATGATTGCGGGGTGGAGAGTGGTGTTCAGGAAGGTGGGTGGTTTTTCACCGGCAGCTATCATTGAGCCAGAGATTGCCCACGGAGGGAGGTCGCTTTATTTTACTGGGTGACCTCCCCGCATGGCGGAGGCCCACCCTGCCGGTGGTGTAATTCCAGTGGTGGTGGGAAGAGGCCCTTAAGTAGCTGATAAGAGGCCTCTTAAGGGCTTCTATTGACCTCTGGGTGACGAGGCTGTCATCGGTCTTTCCCACACTCCACTTAATTGCAGTGTGACAGGAAGGCGATGGGCTGTCCGCCCACCCGCCTCTACAACAATTCTATGGAACCACCTGCCTCCTAGCCTTTCTACGTAGGTCCCATTAAATCGAGCCCAGGGTGTAAGGGACCCATGCCAGATGATCAGTAGGCCTCCAGAGCACTGTCCTTGCAGAGATCAAGTTGCTTTGACAGCTTTCCCTTTACTTTTCCTCTCGGCTGTATCGCTCATGGTTCTCAGTGCCCACCCTCGCTGAGAATCAACCCCCTCACCCAGCAATATGGCCACCGGACTCTGTCACCCAGCAGTATGGCCAAGCGGTACTCTCACCTGAGACCAAGCCCACCAATGCAGACCCCCGAGACCAAACTCACCGTTCAGACACACAGCACTACGGGCCAACAATGGCCTCCATTCTCCCCTCTTCCCCCATCCAGTGCTGATCATGGCTGCCTGTCCATCGCGGCACGGAGGCCTCACCTCAGTGCTGCCTCCTTTCAATGGTCGGGGTTCCAAAGGCATGTGAAGGCTGCCTGCCGTCCACTTAATTCGAAGCCCCCCGATTGAATCACAATCAATTACATACTAATCTATTAAAACTAACTATTCTACAATTTAAATTGAACTCCTGTCACATCAGGGCAGCGAGGCTGCTTTGATGCTTTCCCGCTACTGATTAAATCTGGAACCGACGTTGGATTTCCGGGCGGACATGCTTGACGCTATTCTCCGGCTCCCCCACCACGCTTCCATTCATGTTTCAAACGGCCTCACTAAATTCAGCCCAAAATCTCTGTGCTCCCTCTCTCCATCTCCTTTTTCTCCAATCCCCTTCATTTATTGGCAAACCAGGAAGTGATGTGGAGGGTGAAATTTTGTTGAAGTTCTCCCACTTCTCTGCTTTAACTTTACTAAAACAGCTGCAAAAAACCTGGAGAAATGGCTTAGATGTTGTTTCAGGTGTTCTTAAAGGGTCCCTTCTTCTGAAGTTATGAGCGATGAAGGGGAGAACCTGCATAATAATTCAACCCCATTGTCTTTTACTGGCACAGCTAATAAAGTCTATGTGAAAAATGAGTGGGGTAGTTCGGCAGGCAGTAAACAAGCATTCCTGTTGAGTGAACAATTGGACAACTATTTCTGCTTTTTTCCCATCACAGTCGAGCCACTTTTCTTGTGACTCTGGAAGCCCTGCAACTGCACCCAGCTGAGCATGGCTGTGTCATTCCTCCATCTTCCGAGGGGGACTGCCCACAGCTGCCTCTGTCTCTGTCACCTTCTCCTGCTCACTAGTGCCATGCACTTCATTAAGTGTGTGTACCTGTGCTAGTGGAGGGTGTGCTTGAATTATGTGACAGTGCTTGGTCTGCTGTTTCAGATGCTTGAGCATCTGCAGCTGGACTTTCATGCTCCCCCTCCATGACTGATCCCATTGGTGACACAAGAAGGAGATCATGAGAACTCACCTGTGACAGCAGATGCCTCTGCAGTGCTGAGGCTTCCCAATGCAGC